>NC_086119.1:25370035-25697535 GCF_963921235.1 Mobula hypostoma | reverse complement strand
AGCAGATGCAACGGCCTTAGACCACCTGAACAATACAAACACCTCTGTCAGGATGCTGTTCATCAACTATAGCTCAGCATTTACAGTAATAGCATCATTTCCACAATCCTGATTGAGAAATTACAGAATCTGGGCCTTCGTACCTCCCTCTGCAGTTGGATCCTTGACTTCCTAATCAGAAGACAACGATCTATGCGGAATGGTGATAACATCTCCTCCTCACTGACGATCAACACTGGTGCACCGCAGGGGTGTGTGCTTAGCCCACTGCTCTAATCTCTCTATATCCATGACTGTGTGGCTAGACATTGCTCAAATTGCATCTATAAATTTGCTGATGAAACAGCCATTGTTGGTACAATCTCAGATGGAGACAGGGGGGCATACAGGAGCGATATACATCATCTAGTGGAGTAGTATCGCAGCAACAACCTTGTCCTCAACATCAGTAAGATGAAAGAGCTGATTGTAGACTTCAGGAAGGGCAAGATGAAGGAACACGTCAATTCTCAGAGGGATCTGAAGTGGAAAGAGTGAGCAGTTTCAAGTTCCTGGGTGTCAAGATCTCCGAGGACCTAAACTGGTCCCAACGTATCACAGTTATAAAGAGAAGACAGCAACTATATTTCATTAGGAGTTTGAAGAGATTTGGCATGTCAACAAATACACTCAGAAACCTCTATAGATGCACCGTGGAGAGCATTCTGACGGGCTGCATCACTATCTGGTGGGGGGTGGGGGGGTGGGGGGTTGTTGTGGTGGTGGGCTACTGCACAGGACCAAAAGCAGCTGAAGAGGGCTGTAAATTTAATCAGCTCCATCTTGGGTACTAGTCTACCCAGGACATCTTCAAGAAGTGGTGTCCCAGAAAGGCAGCGTCCATTATTAAAGACCCCCAGCACCCAGGGCATGCCCTTTTCTCACTGTTACCATCAGGCAGGAGGTACAGAAGCCTGAAGGCACACACTCAGCAATTCAGGAACAGCTTCTTCCCCTCTGCCATCCAATTCCTAAATAGACCTTGAACCCGTGAACACTACCTCACTTTTTTTTTTAAATATTAGTTGTTTTTCCACGATTTTTTATCTATTCAATATACATATACTGTAATTGATTTACTTATTTTATTTTTTTCTTCTTCTATATTATCTATTGCATCAAACTGCTGCTGCTAAGTTAACAAATTTCACGACATGTGCCGGTGATAATAAACCTGATTCTGATTCTAAGTTGCAGGGAGAGTGGAAGAGGAAGACAAGTGGAATTGATAAGACAAATGGAATATCTCTGATAAGTTGCAGCCAGGGTTGGAATGCAAATTACTGGCAGATAGGTTAATGATGGATTTATGGAGAGAGAATGTGAACGAAGGGATTGAAAAACTATGAACTGAGGGCTGTTCAGAAAGGGAAGTCAAAATAAAGTACCATTTAAGTTGCAAATTGCAGAGCTGAGGGAAATACTCACAGGCCAGCCCATGCTAGCAGAGAGGGAAAGCTGAGCCAATGTTATGGATAGATGGCCTACAGCAGTTTTGCTGTGACCATCATGCAGAGAGAGAATCTAAGTTACCCGAGTCATTGAACAATGAGTGCAAAAGGCTGAAACATGTGTAGAAAGAAGATGAGGTTTTCTCCTTCAAGCTTGCATTGAGCCTCATTATAACAGTGCTGGAGAACACGGACAGGTAGATCAGGGGAAATGAAAATTGAAGGGGCAGGCAAATGAAAGTGCTGCCTTCTCCCTCTGATATGAACATCTGCATTGGTTTCCCATTGTAATGGAGACAACATGGTGAGCAGCAAGTAAACTGGATAAAGTGCAAATGGAACTTTGTTTCATAATGAGTGTCTGGGTTTTGGATGTTTGTCTCTTACTCTTTGTGACCAAGATGAATGAAGTCATAATGATACCATTTTATCACAAATTTGTTTCATCCAACCGACGACGAACTACTGCCTCAGTGGTAAACTGCGTTTATTATATTTCAGTTTCGGCCTTATTCGTACATGAGCATTTGAGTCTTTATGTGTCAGTAAAATGTTCAAAAATTTAACTAAAATCTGAGCTGTTCCCTTCCTGGCTTGCCATGTGAAAAAAACTCTTCAGTGTAGGGGCTGCCATCCCACTCCCCTAGAGTAATGCAGATAGGCACCAGTAATCTTCTTGACCTGATGTGTCACGGTGGTCAATGTCACTGGCATTTCTCTGTCCCATTAGCTTCTTGTTACTTCAGATTTCACAACTACCTTCACACCATTCTATTGGTTTGAGCTTATTGTTCTATTTATTATTACAGTATACTGATTTTTCTTTGAGTTTCGTGCAAGCACGGAACTTCATTGCAGCCCGGTAGATATAACAATAAATTAATCTGAATCAAGAAGAAAACATCACCAGAAGTGAGTTCTCTCCAGAGGATATCTAGGCCATTACTGAAGGATGGGTCTAAGTGGTTGATCTAAATGTAGCACACAAAAAAAAACACAGGAGGAACTCAAGACTGATGAAGGATCTCAGTCCAAAACATTCGTTGTTTATTCATTTCCGCAGATGCTGTCAGACCTGCTGCGTTCCTCCAGCATTTTCTGTGCATTGAAGCAACACACACAAAATGCTGGTGGAACGCAGCAGGCCAGGCAGCATCAATAGGAAGCAGTACAGTCGATGTTTCGGGCTGAGATTCGCGTCCCAAAACGTCGACTGTATTTCTTCCTATTGATGCTGCCTGGCCTGCTGCGTTCCACCAGCATTTTGTGTGCGTTGCTTGAATTTCCAGCATCTGCAGATTTTCTCATGTTTTCTATGCATTGTTTTGGATTTCCAGCATCTACAGACTTTTGGTGTTTATGATCTAAATGCAACTTCCTTAGATTTGATTCTATTGCTTTGACTTAATTTATTGCATGCATCAATCGTAATTCTGCATTTATTTATTCTGTCAAGCCATGTGATGCAAAAACTCCCAGATTTTCTAGTTTTGAACACCATTTTTTCTTAAATCCAGTACTTTACACATACTGTACCACCATGCAACTTCCTCTGCCATGACTTCATCTGCCATACATTTTTGATATTTGTAGAGATGAACATGGAGATTTGAAACAATGTTCTTGAAAACCATCCAAGTGGTGAGAAATCACATCTCCCCCCCCCCGTGATCTGTTATACCTCCAGAAGCTAGTCCCCTTTGCCAGTCTAGAAATATATCTAGAAATAATCAAAATCGTGCTAGACCCAACTTCGCCTTTCTAAACATTGCAGATTAACAATGTTTGTTCAGATTCACATTTATTTATCACATGTACCTCAGTAGGTACAGTGATTATGCATTTTGTGTTCATGAGAACACCCTAGGACATGCTGGGTGCACCTCACAAGTCTCACCATACATTCTGACGCCAACAGAGCATGCCCACAATGCTTAGAACAACACAGCAAAAACAACAACAAAACAACAACAGCAAAACAAGCCCCTATCCCATACTTCCCATCCACCCCCACTCACACACTGGGACAGGCCCCCAAACCCAGAACAAGCCAACTCCAGGCCCCCAGATTCTCAGACATCAGGCCTCCAATTTTGCACTTCATGGGTTTGACCTTCAGGCCTCGACTATTGTTTATTTATCCATTTTATTTAGTGATACATCGCGGAGTAGGCCCTTCTGGCCCTTTGAGCCAAGCCACTCCAGCAACACATGCCAAACCTGATTAACCCTCATCACAGCACAACTTACAATGACCAATTAACCTACCCAGTGCATCTTTGGACTGTGGGAGGAAATCAGAGGACAGGGAGAAAACCTACACATTCCACAGGGAGGACGTACAACAACTCCTTACAGAATGGTGCTGGAATTGAACTCTGGAAAACCTGGAGGTGTAATAGTGTCACGCTAACCGCTGTGCTACCGTGGTGCCCAATAGTATTCCTGGTTTTCTGAACTGAGATTTCCTGAAATGCTTCTGAGAAAGTAGGTGGTAGGTGGTGATAGGACACCTTGTCGAGCAGGATTTTGAAAAGATCAGCTGTTTTTCTTGTGGCCAGAACAAGAGATGGAGCACCATGAATCACATAATTTTAGTCTACGTGGCTCAAGAAAAGTTTTTCTCAAAGTAAATAAGAAAAATAAAAGGCAGCAACCAGATGACAGTAAGAGACAAAAGAGGCAGAGGTGAAATTCTGAAAACTTGTTGTGTTATTTAGCAAGAACATGGGCTGCTGCAGTGCAAATCACCTTATCGAGTCTGCTCACTCCTGCACACATCTGAGGTAGTGTCAGAATCTTGTACACCATCTGAACCCTGGATTTCTACTGCACTGAGTGGAGAGTACGGAGTCTCATGTGGTGTTGTGTAGAGGATTTGCAGCTGCCGGCCTTTGCCAACTGTTAAAGCTATCCAAACTTGTAATAACTTTTATAAGGAGGGAGGAGAAGATGGCAGCGCGACGCAGCGCACACAGCCGTTCCGTATGATATCATACCTGTGAAGTAGGATGCCGTGCACAATCCTGATTTGATGGAGACAGACATGAAGAAGCAGAGGAACATCTGGAGTAACTTCTGAAATGCCTGCTTCACTGCCGCTGCTACTGCTCGATCAAGAATCTCCGGAGGGGAAGGCCCCAAATCCTCAGCCTTGCCTATTGCCTGTTACCGGGGCCGGGATCGATGCACTCAACAGAGACGGTGCTCGGTGCTGGAGAGCTGGTCGGAGGCTCGGGGTTTTCGGATGGACTCATTTGGGCTGTGGTCAGATGCTTCCAGGATGCTGCATCGGCAAGTTTGCGGCACTGGAGGTTTACCGCCTGCGTGAGATGGGACTTTCGAGAGACTTTGAGACTTTACCGTGCCCATGGTCTGTTCTTATCAAATTATGGTATTGCTTTGCACTGTTGTAACTATATTATAATTATGTGTTTTTTGTCAGTTTTTCAGTCTTGGTTTGTCATGTCTTTGTGATATCATCCTGGCAAAACATTGTATCATTTCTTAACGCATGCATTATAATCTAATCTAATCTAATATATTTCTTACATTTAGAAACTATCAGTTTAAAAGTAAAAATATGAAAATACGATTTAAAATAAGCATATCACTAAACCAGCATCTCCTCCATGGACTCTGTCTATACTTCTCACTGTCTTAGAAAAGCAGCCAGCATAATGAAAATCCAAGCTGAACATTTTCTCTTTTGCCCTCTTCCATCAGGCAGAAGATACAGAAATCTGAAAGCACATACTGCCGGGCTAAAGTATGGAGGCACCTTCACAAACTCCCACAATCCCTGATGACCCTGTGATTTCAGTCTCCGAGGCTGGCATGACAGCGTCCTTCGGGAGAGTGAACACAAGGCAAGCATCCAACCCAGATGGAGTAACCGAAGAGTTGTGCTAGCCAACTGGCTGGAGTGTTCGCCAATATCTTTACCGTCTTGCTTCGGCTTTCCGAGGCATTCACCTGCTTCAATCAGGCTTCAATTATTACTGATGCCCAAGAAGAACACAGCAACCTGCCACAATGACCATCGTCTAGTAGCACTTATGTTCACCGTGATGAAGAGCTGTGAGAGGCTGGTGAAGAAATAAATCACCTCCTGCCTGAGGAGCAACTTGGATCCACTCCAATTTGCCTTCCATTACAGCAGGTCAACAGCAGCTACTATTCCCTTAACCACTGAACACGTGGACAGTGAAGATGCATACATCAGGGTGCTCTTCATTGACTACAGTATTATCATCCCCTCAAAATTAATCAAAAAGCTTTAAGACCTAGGCATCAGTACTGTACTATACCTCCTTGTGCAATTGGACCCTGCACTTACTGTTTACCTGCACTTCACTGTTTCACTTTATTCCCTATTGTTATTGCTTTATCTTGCTCTTCCTCAATGACCTATGTAATGATTTGATCTGTATGAACAGTATGCAAGACAAACTTTTCACTCTATCTCAATACATGTAACAATAATAAACCAAGTCCAGTTCCAAGGTATTTAAACAAATGTCATGAAATATTGCAAACATGAAACAAATACATTTTAGTTAAGGTGGAGGGGGGAGTTCAAAGGAGATGTGCAAGGCAAGATTTTATACATAGAGAGTGGTAGGTGCCTGGAATGCAATGCCAGATGGAGTCAGATATAACAGAGGTGTCTATGTCAAGTTCTGTCAGGTTTCAGTAGGACTCAAGTGCAGACCAATGAATACTTTTTCACCAGGATTTATTAGGGAGCACAAAGGCAATAGTCTTTCAAAAACAGAAGGCAGGCACGAATCCAAAATGGCAGATAGAGGTCTTACCAGGAAAGGCAGTCAGGCAAGGGCAGACAATCCAGAGCACACAGGCAAAAATCAGGTCCAAGAGCAGGCAAAGTCCAAAACACAGAATCAGGCAAAATCAGTTGGCAGAAGTCACAATGACAGGCTGGAACAAAACAAGTCAGAACCAGGACAAACTAGCAGAGAATACTAGTCAAGGTAGGGTTTAAATGGACAGGGTAATGAGTGAAAATTAGAAACAGGTGGGTGCAAATGAGGAGACAAGCAGGTAATTGGAGGAAGTCCAAAAAGGAAAGGGGCTGGGCCAGAACCTACCTGGCCAGGTGAAAGAAAACAGAAATTAAAGACTATCGTGATCCAAAGCTATGAGCAGAGACCCTTTGACCCAGTGTTCAGGCCGGATCCTTAACAGTTTAAGAGGTTCTTAGCTGGACACATGAATGTGTGGAGAATGGAGAGATACGGACATTGTGTAGGCAAGCAGAGGTTAGCTTAGTTAGTTTGGTACAATTTTGTCAACTGTTCCTGTGGTGTACTGTTCTATGTTCTATATTCTAAAAGTTAAAAAACAAATCAATGAAATAACATTGACCTCAGTAGAACAGAGGGATCTAGGAATAATGGTGCATAGTTCCCTGAAGGTGGAATCTCATGTGGATAGGGTGGTGAAGAAAGCTTTTGGTATGCTGGCCTTTATAAATCAGAGCATTGAGTATAGTAGTTGGGATGTAATGTTGAAATTGTACAAGGCATTGGTGAGGCCAAATGTGGAGTATTGTGTACAGTTTTGGTCACCGAATTATAGGAAAGATGTCAACAAAATAGAGAGAGTACAGAGAAGATTCACTAGAATGTTACCTGGGTTTCATCACCTAAGTTACAGAGAAAGGTTGAACAAGTTGTGTCTTTATTCTTTGGAACGTAGAAGGTTGAGGGGGGACTTGACAGAGGTATTTAAAATTATGAGGAGAATAGATAGAGTTGACGTGGATAGGCTTTTTCCATTGAGAGTGGGATAGATTCAAACAAGAGGATATGAGTTGAGAATTAAAGGGCAAAAGTTTAGGGGTAACAGGAGGGGGAACTTCTTTACTCAGAGAGTGGTAGCTGTGTGGAATGAGCTTCCAGCAGAAGTGGTTGAGGCAGGTTCGATGTTGTCTAAAGTTAAATTGGATAGTTATATGGATAGGAAAAGAATGGAGGGTTATGGGCTGAGTGCAGGACGGTTGGACTAGGTGAGAGTAAGAGTTCGTCACGGACTAGGTGCGCCGAGATGGCCTGTTTCCGTGCTGTAATTGTTATATGGCTGTATAAAATTATCTTCTTTTTTGCCCAACAATCACTAATTAAATCAGTGTTGTTTCAACCATTGCATAAAGCCTAATTCCCAGTGGTAAATCACTAACATAATGCTAGAGAATCCCAGCAGGACTGGATTCCAACACTGGATCGAGTGAATCCAACAACCAAGCAAAGTAATATTTTTGCCTTCCATATCTATCAGTACGTCCTGTATAATAGATTGTGTACAATGAAGTCTCGATGGCTGAATTCCAAAGATTCAGAATCAATCCACGGGCAAAAGTTAGCATGAACCAGTTATGATCAACTGTAATATACAGCCTGAAATCAGACTGAATAAGAAATGTTTAATGGGAATTGGGAAATATTTAAAAAGGCAAAGTATTTGAGCAACATAGGGAGAAGCCGGATTCATTTACCAATTCCTTCATAGATTTGCTATCGACATGATTGGCCAAATGTTCTACTTCTGCTCTGCATGTTGCCTAGATATCTAAGAACATGGAAATGAATATTCAATCGTGTTAAGCACTGTATTTGTACTCAGCTTTAATTGCAACAAAAATCACCCTGAGTGAACACATATAAAGAGTGCCTGGTTGCCAGGTCTGTTAATGCTGTATAACCTTGCAAAGGCAATACAGCAAATAAATTTTCAACTCTACAAGCCTGCAGGAGCCTGAAGTCCCAAATTGGCCACTGATTTCACAAAGAACATAAGGAGCAAAAAAATATGAGGAGCAGCCCACTCAACCCCTGAAGCCTGAACTGCTGTTCAGTATGATCAGAGCTGATCTCCGCTGGGCTCACTTCCTCTTCAGTGCCAGTTCCCCAATTTCCACAATTTTTTAAATATTTATCCACTTTAAGTGTATCTGACGATTTGGTCTCCATAACCCTTTGGACAGAGACTTCCAGAGATTCTCTACCCTCTGACAAAAGAAATTTCTACACACTTCAGTTTTAAATAAGCATCCTCTGATTTTGTAGTTATGTCCCCTCATTCATGGCTCTCCCATGAGTAAAATATCCTAATATCTAACATTAAAAGCACCTGTAAAATCTTACACTCTCTCTCTCCTCTTCTCCTCTCTCTCTCTCTCTCTCTCTCTCTCTCTCTCTCTCTATATATATATAATATCTCTACTCCTATATCTTATGGTCGTATGGTATTATGTCATGGGTCTTCGTAAATGCTTGAAGTCCTTCAACTTTATTTGTGATCCATGCACTGAAACATCCCAGATCTTTCTGAACTTCACTCAATTCCTCATTCTCTTTTTGATAGTAAATGGCCTTTTGGTTCCTCTATTTTGTTTAGATTTGATTCTATTTGATTTCGTCTGAAAACTCCTTGTTTTTTTTAAAGACAGCATCAAGTAATCACTTTCAGAATATCATTTTCAAACCATATGAGATAAATGACGGATCAGCCTAGTGATGGATTAGAAATCAATAAAAATAAGATTGTAACACTTGCATAACTATATCATAGGCAATAAAATCATATATTGACCAAAGATATCATCATTAGATTGTTCCTTATAATTGGCATCCAAAGCAATTAGAATGCTTATCTAACATCATTGGAAACAATTCTAGCAGTAGCTTTTAATTAGATGTGTGAAATATTTTGGGAGTTTAACTCAGGTTGGTAATTGAGCAGTAATCATTTCATTAAGTATTCTGGGAATACTCAAAAATTAATTGATGTAAGAAAATAAATAAAACGTTTATGCTTGTTTGTACCTGATTGTATTGCTGTAGATTAAATATCTGTACATTCTGAGAGTAGATGTATGTGAATGAATTAAATTAAGGGCCCGTAGATTACACTTGGAAATAAGCTACACACTAAGGTCACAAATTCTTCTTCTTTTTACTTTCAATGTTACTTTTATGCTAAAATGAACAATTAGAGATTTCTGCCATCTTTAAACAATCAGACTGATGTACTTTCACAAATCCAAAGCCGGGAGGTAAGTTTTTTTGATTTTTAACTTTTTAAATAATATGGGAAAACAACATATACATTAAAACATCTACAAAGATTAGAGTATTAGGTTAACTATGACAAAAGTTATAATAATATAAATAATCTCAAAATAATTTTTGAAAGGTTGACACTCCATGTGCAAAAAAGTTGCTTTTCTGGGCTAGAGAAGTTTTTCAACAGTAATTATACCAATGTGGCATTAAAACTCAGTCACACATATACTTACGTAAACATGAGGAAACCTGCTGATGCTGGAATTTCAAGCAACACACATAAAAGTTGCTGGTGAACACAGCAGGCCAAGCAGCATCTCTAGGAAGAGGTACAGTCGACGATTCAGGCCAAGACCCTTCGTCAGGACTAACTGAAAAAAGAGCTAGTAAGAGATACACACATTACTTAGCAAGGTATCAATACTCAGGCGAGCAGTGGATCAAGCAGTATGTATGGAAAGTAATGTATCGTTGACAGTCAACAGTCAACCTGAAATATCAATTGTCCATTTCCCTCCATAGATGCTGCCTGACTCATTGAGTTGCTCCAGGATTTTGTATGTTCCTCGAGAGTTTCAGCGTCTGCAGTCTCTTGTGTTTCCATCTGAAGAGGTATAAAAGTTGCTTGCAGCAAGAGCTGAGGTTTTCATCAATTCAATGATTATTCATTGATTGTGTCAGGAGCGACTTCACCAGTGCATTCTGTGGAGGAACATTACAATATAAATGGCAACTTCTGGATTTCCATTTTACCTGTGGACAAATGTATTCCAGAGTCACTGCCAGTTTCAGAGCGTCAAGCTGATAAGTGCCGACTGTATTATCATCAGAAGAATCAAAAAATCAAAAAAAGTGATTTTCTGAAATATTTATGGCTTTAAGTTCTAAATTTCTTGAAACTTATTTTATTGACATACAACGGAGAATTGCTTTCCGGCTTCTTGAGCCTTGAGCCAGGCTGCCCCGTCCCCCCATCCCCCAGTTTAACCCTAGCCTAATCACAGGACAATTTCCAATAACCAATTAACCTACCAACTGATATGTCTTTGGAATGTGGGAGGAAACCTACGCAGTCACGATAAGAACGTACAAACTCCTTACAGGCAGTGGCGGGAAATGAACCCAGGTGCTGTAAAGCGCAGTGCTGACCGTTACACTACCGTGCCACCCCAATTTATGTTCTAGATATCATAAATTTATGTTCTAGATGTCACAACTCTGAGAAATTCCTGTTCATGATTAGTTTTTGCTTTAACTAGGATATACTTGATTAAGTTGATTTGTTGGAAAGGGAGTCAAAATCAGTCATGAGAGTTAATATGTAGCTTTGCACTAATCAGAGATAAAAGCATAAAATGGTTGGTGGTAAATTGCCAGTTTAGCATTTCTCCCATTTCTTTTTAATGTCTTTGAAGTCAGTAAAACAAAATAAGAAGGAATGCAAAGCTTTCACAAGAATTAATTCACAAGAACCCATTTCACCCTCTCATAAAGAGTCAAAATAGACCTTTTCAGTTTTATCTGAAGCTAAGTAAAAGATTTGAGGTTGGCTGCAAAAGCTGATGGTAAATTTGCGGTGTTCAATAAACTTTAGCTAGTTATGGACTTCACATTGGCAGCGGCTGTCATTTCTTGCTAAACTCCTTCAGGAGTCATAATGGCCTCTGGTGCTGTCTATGTGGAATTAGCACACACTTCTTGTCCCCATGTGGGTTTTCTCCAAGTGATCCGGTTTCCTTCAGAAGCGCTATTGGTATTGGTTTATTATCATCTTGAGTACTGAGATACAATAAAATGCTTGTCTTGTGTACTGTTCATACAGATCAAATCATTGCACGTTAATTGACCATACAAGAACAAAGGCGACAGGAGTGACTGTAACAACTATCGCGGCGTCTCCCTTCTCAGCAATGTGGGGAAGCTTTTTGCTCGAGTCACCCTGAAGAGGCTCCAGCTGCTCGCAGAAGGGGTCTATCCCAGTTCTCAGTGTGGGTGCAGAGCTGAGCAGTACACCATCAACATGATCTTCTCCCTCAGACAATTGCAAGAAAAGTGTAGAGAACAGCAGAAACCATTCTACATCACCTTCATCGATCTTACTAAGGTGTTCGACCTTGTGAGCAGGAAGGGCCTCTTTGAGATCCTTGCCAAGATTGGCTGTCCCCCTCAATCCCATTTAGTATCATCAGGTCATTTCATGATGACATGATGGGGACCATCGTGTTCGACGGCTTAACACCAGAATTCTTTAACACCCTCAGCGGGGTAAAGCAGGGGTGTGTCCTTGCTCCAACACTGTCCAGCATCTTCTTTGCAGACCTGCTTAAGTCCGCCTTTGGGGAGGCCACTGAGGGCATTTACCTCTGTTCAAGATCAGACGGAAACCTCTTCAGACTGTCAAGACTCAGAGCGAGGACCAACGTGCAGATAAGGCTCCTCAGAAACTTGTTGTTTGCCGATGACGCAACTCGCTCACAGCAGGAGCTACGAGATCTCATGACCTGCATTGCAGAAGCCTGCAGAGAGTTCAGCCTGACTATCAGCCTGAAGAAGACACAGGTGATGGGGCAAGACATTGACGACAAGCCAGCCATTAACATTGTCAACTATGAGCTGGAAGTCGTCCATGAATTCACATACCTGGGCTCCACAATCTCGGATACCACTCACTCGAAAGTGAGATCAACAAGCGCATCGGAAAAGCAGCCACAAGGTTGACTAAGAGAGTCTGGGCCAACAACAGACTCACTATGAACACCAAAATCCATGGTGTACACAGCCTGTGTCCTGAGCACTTTGCTCTACACCAGCAAAACTTGGACCCTGCGCACAAAACAAGAGCAGTGACTCGACGCTTTCCATATGCGCTGCCTCAGACGCATACTTGGTATCATCTGGGAAAACAAGGTTAACCAACAACACAATGCTCGAGCAAGCAGGCACCACCTCCACATTCACCTTCCTCAAACAGAGGCATTTGCGCTGGCTAGGCCACGTCTTGCACATGGCAGATGGGCGCCTACCGAAGGACCTTCTCTTTGGGGAGCTGGAGTCTGGAAAGAGGACAACAGGAAGACACCAGCTGCTCTACAAGGACACCTGCAAGTGTGACCTTAAGGCCCTTGGTATAAGCACCAACACATGGCAGTCACTTGCCTCAGACAGGTGTTCCTGGAAGCAGGAGGTAAAAAAGGGTCTCTTGAGGTATAAGACCACTCTGATGCAGCAAGCAGAGGAAAAGAGAGCCCGCCAAAATCTCCATGCCCAAGCTGTCCAAGGCATCACAGCGGCCTCAGTGTTCTGCTGTACGTGGTGTAGCAAGGACTGTCACTCTGTCATGGTCCAGTCCATGAAGTCCGCATTCCAGTTCATGGTCTGGTCCATTGACCCTTGATCCAGGTTTTCCTGTTTACCCCGTTTCTGTTGAGCTCTCTAATTGAGCCACATGATTCTAGTTTGGGCAGACTCATAAATACCTCCAGAGACCAGGGCTTGCTTGCTAGATTGTTCCTGTCTGTATCCCTTCCCTTCCTTCTGTTGCCTTGCCTGTGAACCTTGCTTGCACCTTGTCAGTCCCCCCTTGGAGCAACCTGCTGATGGAAAGCTAGTGAAGCCATTTGTGATCTCTAGGCCTGGTTGGAGGACCACTGCTTCATGGAGCCTTGTTGCCTCTTGTTGGAGTAGTCTTTGTGGTATGGATTTGGCTGTTTCCTGGGCCAGCTGAGTGGCTGCTAGCCACTCCGAGCTAGGTAGGGATCTGGCTGTTTCTGTAGCCAGCTGAGGTTGCTGGCCGAACTGAGACTTGGAGCTTCCCAGAGCAGAGATGGAACTGTCTGTTTTTCTTTGGTGTTTGTCTCTTCTTGTCATTGCCTCTGTGGGGTAAGCCAGGCTGTTTTGCCATTGCCCTGTGGGGGGATCTGTCTAGTCTTGTCCTTGCCTCTGTTGGGTAAGTCAGGCTGTTCTGCCATTGCCCTGTGGAGGGTCCTGTCTTGCCTTGTCTTATCCTTACCTCTGTGGGGTAAGTCAGGCCATTTTGCCGTTGTCCTGTGGGGGGATCTGTTTTGTCTTGTCCTTGCCTCTGTTGGGTAAGTCTGGCTGTTCTGCCATTACCTGATGGAGGGACCTGTCCCACCTTGGTGTGGAGATGAAGTTGATTCCCAGCTTGTCTTATGGCAAGTCCCAGCTCTATATCTATGTTCTGTCCTGTCTCATGTTAGCGTCATATTAAAGATGAGTCCTGGCTTGTTGAAGGGTAAGTCCTGGCTCTATGTCTATGTTCTGTCCTGTCTCATGTTAGCGTCATGTTAAAGATGAGTACCAGTCCCGGCTCTTTGTTGATGTTCAGTTCCCAGTCTGTCTGAGCTCCCAGAACCCAAGCCTCGAGGCTCCCGCAGCCAAGCTCCCAGAACCCAAGCCTCGAGGCTCCCGCAGCCAAGCTCCCAGAACCCAAGCCTCGAGGCTCCCGCAGCCAAGCTCCCAGAACCCAAGCCTCGAGGCTCCCGCAGCCAAGCTCCCAGAACCCAAGCCTCGAGGCTCCCGCAGCCAAGCTCCCAGAACCCAAGCCTCGAGGCTCCCGCAGCCAAGCTCCCAGAACCCAAGCCTCGAGGCTCCCGCAGCCAAGCTCCCAGAACCCAAGACCCCAGCCTGCAGCCATGTTATGTCCTTGCCTGGTTCTGGGGTCTGAGCCCAAGGCAAGACCCAGGTTCTGGGCCCTTGTCCAGTCTCGGGCTCGGAGTCGAAGCCTTGTCTCCTAGTCCATGGTTTCTTGTCCTGGTCCCGCTTTCCCTAGCCCAAGTCTGCATTCTTGTCCCCGCTCCTTGCCTGTATCCTGTCACATCCCTACTCTAGACAAGTCCTGTTCCTTGTACTTCAGTGTCTCTGTCTGGCATTTGGGTCCATTCCCAGCACCCCTTTGTGACACACTCCTGCATTGGACTCCACAGTCACAGCAGATGCCGCTTAACCCAGTCCACCAGAGGCACAAACCCATGATCCCCTGGGATCGATGGCTGCCTATTCTAAGTTAACCATGTAAAATCTTTGGTAGGGTCACAATGGAACTGGGGGAGAATGAAATAAGTTAGGCTAGGAATAGGGTAAAAATACAGTACTGTGCAAAAATCTTAGGCACTTCTATATAGCTAAGGTGTCTAAGACTTCTCCACAGTATTGCAGCTATTTTATGTACTGCATTATACTGCTGCCACAAAAAAAATCAAATTTCATGACATATGTGAGTGATGATAAACCTGATTCTGATATGGGTCTCTGTTGTGGACTGAGAGGGGGAAGGGGGTAGGAAGCAGAAAGCACCAGGGAGGCTTTCTGTGATGATCAATAAACCAATTGTTTGGAATCAAATAACCTTGCCTGGTGTCTCAGGGCTGGGTGTGTCTGCACTGACCCTGGCACTCCTCTGCCACCTGTCCCACCATGGGGCTCCAACCATAGCCATTCCCATCATCCTTTGCTCCCTCCAGATTTATAAACTCGCTCTCCCCTCCACATGGATAAATATAGTCCTGTGCAAAAGTCTCAGGCACCCTTGCTAAATATATGTGCCTAGGACTTTTGCACAGTACTATAAGTGGGGTGATTAGTGTAGACTTGGGCTTGTTACTATGTTGCATCTCTCCATACCCAAAAATGCTATTGATCAATGCTTTGACATCCAAATTTCAGACCTTACTCATCAAAATTCCCTCAGTAACAGGTTTGATTTCTACAAGTACAGTTGATGACATTTAATTTCTGTTGAATTCTCTACTCAGAGTTTAATTATTAAAGCATATTTGCTGAAGATGCTAAAATAATACTGAATTCCTTTCATATCCTATCAGGATATCCAACTTGCTTTACAACCAATGCAATACATTTGAAGTGATCAATATGGTAGGAGCTGTGATGAGCTATTTTCAAAGTCACCTCCCGCAAATAGTATGATAACTAGGTAAAATGGTTTTCTTTTGGGTTCTGAGTGTAGGAATGGCCTCAGGTTAAATTTTCATCTGAAGGAAGATACCTCCAACAGCACAACACCTGGACTGCGAATTGGGCTATTTTTTCATTAACGTGTTTCAGGGTGGGAGCTAAGCCCACAGTCACAAAGTCAAGACTAGTAACAACTGAGTTCCTATAATGGAAAACTGAATAATCTATTAAACGAAGGGGGTCCAGGTCTACCATGAGCAATAAATTGATCTTGTTTAAAAGTCTTGAGCACTTTACTTCAAAGGGTGAACTAATGCTTTCCTGATGGACATCTAACCTGAGGTAGAATTTAGATTTAAGTTTCACTTAGCATAAACCTACATGTAAATACAAGTTATTCAATGCTTGAGATAGATTTCATTCAGCCCCAGACCCAAAATATTAAAAAAAAACAGTAAAATGTAACATTGCTGGAGAGAATATAAATCATCCAAGGAGTGTTAGTCTTGTCCATGTAATTCACTTTTAATGCTCTACAATCACAATCCATCATTTGTTAATGATACATATTT
Source organism: Mobula hypostoma (assembly GCF_963921235.1). Classification (NCBI taxonomy): domain Eukaryota; kingdom Metazoa; phylum Chordata; class Chondrichthyes; order Myliobatiformes; family Myliobatidae; genus Mobula; species Mobula hypostoma. The sequence goes on along the minus strand of NC_086119.1, from coordinate 25,681,455 downwards.
AAAACAAAATTTACCTTCAAACATAATTCTTAAAGTCAAGTGCCATCTCAAATCCCATTGAATGGTTAATAAACCGGAAGATCTGCTGCTATTCAGTCAACACGAGAACATCTGCAGATGCTGGAAACGCAAAGGTCTCGGCCTGAAACGTCGACTGTACTCTTTTCCATAGATGCCGCCTGGCCTGCTGAGTTCCTCCAGCATTTTGTGTGTTCCTGCTCAGCCAATTGCTTTTCTTCTACGTACAAGCTGCACCATCTACCTTATCATATTCTTTTCAATCTTGTGGACAATTAATCACTGAGATAAGTTTAATTCCAATCTCAGAAATTTTAAGCATCTGGTCACTTCACCTAGTTACTCTGCTCGGCTGAATGCTCCGTAAATAGCTGGATTCCAAGGAAGAGAATGCAGATTAAATTGGGTGTGGTCCAAATGGGGAAGGGCATATCTGATCCTGTCAATTCAAAAAGATGAGGTTAAGATGAACCCACTTAGTGCAGCTTGGTCTGAAACAACTAGTTTTTATCTTTTCATCCTCCCTGTCAGTTCCCACTCCCCACATTTGGCCCATGAGTCCTCAAGCCTTTCCCCTCCAGGTACCTATACAAATTCTTCTTAAATGTTACAATGATACCTTGCCTTTACCACTTGCTCTGGCAGCTCATTACAGGTACTCACTACTCCCTGTGTAAAGAAGTTGCCTCTCATGCCTCTTTTAAATCCTTTCCCTCTCGTCTTGTATCTGTACCCTCTGGGTTTGGATTTCCCTGGGGAAAAGACTATGAATATCCACCAAATTGATAAATAAATAAAGGCATCCGTTAGTCTTGCGAGACCATGGATCTGCACCTGGAAAGTCTTCACTCTCCAGGATGCAGACCTGGGTAAGGTTGTATGGAAGACCAGCAGTTGCCCATGCTGCAAGTCTCCCCTCTCCATGACACCAATGTTGTCCAAGGGAAGGGCATTAGGACCCATACAACTTAGCACCAGTGTCGTCGCAGAGCAATGTGTGATTAAGTGCCTTGCTCAAGGACACAACACGTTCCCTCGGCTGGGGCTCGAACTCATGACCTTCAGGTAGCTAGTCCAAAGCCTTAACCACTTGGCCACATGCCCACAGCATATTGATACCGCTCATGATTTTATAGACTTCTAAGGGGTCACCTCTCATTTTGTTTTGTCCAAAGAAAAAAGATCCAGCATGGTCAACCTCTCCCTATACTTCAAGCCCTCCAGGGCAGCATCCTCATAAAACCCTTCTACTCCCTCTTCAGCTTGACAATGTTTTTCCTATGACAGGGTGACCAAAACTCCAGTGTGGTCTCTCTGCCAACTTTGTAATGTCCCTATTCCTGCCCTGACTGATGAAGGCCAGCATGCTAAACACCTGCTATTCTAATCCATGAACATTCACAAATAAAGCAATGACTACATGTGTAGGTTTGTACAGAAATAGTCATTCAAGTTCAATGAAAGTAAAGCACTATTTTTATCTTGAAGCTAATACATTACATAAAAGACTGCTTATGCAAAGCTTCAAAGTCATCATTGTTTCAATATAGGCTTTAAAGTGACTTACTATCTTGAAATTCCAGCATCTATAGCTTTCCTCGTGTTTGTGACTTACTATCTGTTAGCCCGAGTGTTCCGAGTTGACGGTTGGTTATTTACCTCTTCTTAAGAGTTTGTTTTTATTCTAGGAGGGTTTTTTATTTCCCATTCTAACAAGTTTCCACACTCATCCTGACTCATATTTCTGCTGCCTTTGCCTTGTCTGCCTGGGAAGGGCAATGTCTGATCTTACTGAATTGCTTAGATATGATTAGGAGGGAAGGTAAGCATTCTGCTGCGACACATAATCAGATGTTCAAACTACTCCTTCACTTCACCAGTGTACTCAGTCCCAGTGGGATGGACCAGTCTTTGAAATGTAGAAGACCTCCCATATTCCAGCAACCATTCTAACTGTCAGGAAATTCTGACTTCCCTTCTCTGCAGTATTGAAATGATACTGCACCTTCAGCTGATCCCATAACTAAATACATGCTTTTAGATGCTGTTGTGGGTTTTTGTGTTGGTTGGGTTCAGCATTAGTCCTTATGCCAGGGCAGTTGGATGGCGGGGACACTGCTTCATCCTGAGAAGTATTGTCTTCGCCATCACCCCAACCCCACAGTCCCACAGCCATCTTCTTCCCATGGCTAACTGACCCCATTTGCTCCCCAACCACAAAACAGAAAATCTGCAGATGTTTGCACCTCATTCTCATTTCTACCTGCAACACCTCTGCTCTTGGGCAGTCGATCACTATGTCCTACAGTCAGCCTACCACAGAACCACTGTGCATCCTCGCCTAAGTTATCCACCAAGGCGGAGAATTGAAAATAAGAGGAATGATGGCGGGCACAATATCCATCCATCAGAAAGAAATCCTTGGAGTTATTGCTGGAGGTGCCATATGTTCCAGATTGTACAGCAGTTCTGCACAGTGATCAAAGGTAGCAGATTCCTCTGATGGTCATAATTTGCCGTGCTACTGTACAAGAACCCGGTGCTGCTCAGAAAGCAGTCAGAAATCCTGTTTCTCAGAAGGAGACAGTTTGGTTCATTTTGCGTTTGACACAGCAAAATCTAATTCATCTCTCTTCCCTGCAATTTTTCCCTTTCAAGTTATCCAATTTCCTTAAGAGAATCACTTTTGAATCCACTTTCAGCATCATATCAACCAGCACATTTCAGATCAAAACTTGCCATTCTAAACAAATTACTCAACTATTTAGGCGAAAGGACAGCTTTACTTCAGTTAACTCCACAGGTCTAGGCGGAGAGCCCGAATCCATTCCTTGAAAATATTGTTCTGGTAATTAAAGATAAATATAGTGTGAAGGCTCGTAGTTTAATTACATACAGTACCACTGTAATAACATGTGTAATTGCTGGGATGTAAAATGTTTGTTAGAGAAGATTATGATTCATAAAACATAAATAATGCGATTAGGAGTAGCTTGTACTGTCTTGGTCTGCTATTTAATAAAATCCCGACTGATCTGATCTTGATTTTAACTTCACTCTGTTGCCTGTTCCTTACAATGCCTCAAAATCCAAAAAGCTATCTTATTCTCAACAGTCTCCATGGGGTAGTGAATTCTGAAAGTTCCTGACCAATGGAGATATACAGCATCCTGCCTCCTGACCTCCATTTTAATTGAACATCCCCTTTTGCTGCAACTATTTTACTATTTTTTATTTTTTCATTTCGATGTACAGCGCGGTAACAGGCTCTTTCAGCCCAACGAGCCTGCAGCACCCAAATACACCCAATTAAACTGCTAATCTGTACGTCTTTGGAATGTGGGAGGAAACCAAATTTCAAAGTAAATTTATTATCAAGGTACATATATGTCACCATGTACAACCCGAGATTCATTTTCTCAGCCCAAGTTAGGGAGCAGACTCTCTCCTGACTAAAGCAAATTGCCCTGACCCCAAGAGTGATGTATCTGATTTGAATGACATCGCAAGTTGGATTTACTTTGAATTGTTTTGTTGACAGAATTTGTAAGATTGAAAAGGACAGATATATGGATGAAGAAATCAGTGAAAAGGCCTGCCATGCTAGCTATTATGTTTTATATTCAATCGAGATTGCTGGCCTGGTCTTGATATAGTTAGACCTCTATATGATTACTGAAACAACCTGTGTTTTGAGTACTGCATCTCAATAAATCTATAGAATAATAACCATAACATAATCAATGAAAGACCGCCCAAATGGGGCGTTCAACAAGAGCACAGAAGACGACAAACTGTGCATTAAGTTGATTTAAAAGTACATTGTATAGAGGGAAGTTCCATGCTACAGATTACAGTGAGAGTAATTGAAAGAGGTGCACTTAAGTATATTTAGCACTATTGTCTGCACCCCTCAGAATGTCGCTGATGATCACCGCGCCATCTTGGAAAGCAGAGCAATCGGAAGAAACCAAAGGGGTCACGGGGAGAATGTTCAAACTCTTTACAGACAGCAGCAGGAATTGAACCCAAGCAACACACACAAAATGCTGGAGGAACTCAGCAGGCCGGGCAGCATCTGTGGAAGAAAAGTACAGTCGACATTTTGGGCTGCAATCCTTCAGCAGGACTGGAGAAAAGCGGGGGGGGGGTGGAGGGGGAGAGAAACACCAGGTGATAGGTGAAACTGGAGGGGGAGGGAAGAGTAAGGAGCTGGGAAGTTGATTGGTGAAAGAGACAGAAGGCCATGGAAGAAAGAAAAGGGGGGAGGAGCACCAAAGGGAGGTGATGGGCAGGCAAGGAGTTAGGGAAAAGGGGATAGGAAATGGTAAAGGGGGAGTTGTTCCTCCAACCTAAGTGTGGCCTCATCACACCAGTGGAGGAGGCCATGGACGGACATATCAAAATGGGAATGGGAAGTGGAGTTAAAATGGGTGACCACTGGGAGATCTCGCTTTTTCTGGTGGACGGAGCGTAGATGCTCAGCGAAGAGGTCTCCCAATCTATGTCGGCTATGTCCCAAGTCACTGACTATGTAATAGTGTTATGCTAACCACTCTGCTACCCTGCCTCCCCCTTCTTTTGATGGTGCTTCCAATCAATGGTAAATTGCCAAATTTGACAGAGCAACTGTCTGAACACATTACTGAACAATCTGTGACAGAATCAATTTGGCCGTTCTTGCACTGGTTATTAATCAAACTCTAAAGTCTGTTTGTTTGCTGCCTTTATTCATTACAGCATACCATCAGGCTTAGTTCCTTTTTATTTCAAACTATGAAACAGAAGTGGACCGAAGCAATTAATGAGTACCTTGTTTCGTTAAAGAACCACTCTTACATTATAAAATTGGTGCTTGTTTTAGGTGACACCTCATGTAGTAGTACCTCCTTTCTGTTGTAATTTGCAATTATCACTGAAATTGTTTTATCTCTGCCTTGGACCTGTGGGCTATCAAGTGGAACCTTTTATTTCACAACTTGTTCTAAACATGATTAAGGGACAAAGCTACTGACCTAACTGATTTCGCCAGTCTGCTTTGAGATGTAGACTTTGGCGACTTTGTACAAGTTTCCAACTGTAGACTTCAAAGTTTCCAAGTATCCTCATAATAGTTTTACATGCAAAGTCAAATGGCAGGTTTTCTATGCTCTTCTGTACTCGTCCCATTTAGTAGCACTTGGGCCAGAGCCCCTATGACTTAGCAAATTTTTATTTTAGTATTGAGATACAGCATGGAATAGGCCTCTTCAGCCCTTTGAACTGTGTCACCCAGCAACCCCCCTAATCAGGGGACAATTTACCAACTGGTACATCTTTGGACTGTGGGAGGAAATGGGAAGACCAAGAGTAAACCCACACAGATACAGGGAGAACATACGGATTCCTCACAGACAGCAGTGGTGGGAATTGAGCCCGGGTCGCTGGTACTGTGAAGCGTTGTGCTACCCACTACCCCTCCATGCTGCCCGGCCGCCCACTTAAGTGATCATCTAGTTTCTTCTCCGCGTGAGGGTGTCCAACTCCCTCCACTCAAGCAGGCAGCACTTTCCAGATTCCAGCCATTGTATGGGTAAAAATGTTTTCCCTCAGTTCCCCTCTGAGCCTCGTCCTCCCTACCTTAAACCTATGTCCTCCAGGTATGCTGTCATTACACATTGATATCCACTTACTTGGTTCTCCAGTGACTATCTAAAGCAAATAAAAGCTCTCGCAGTCTCATTACTTCCAGTAAAATTCTATTACCCTTTCTGAAAATCAGGTTGTATTGCTGCTGTTGCTGGAATTGCTCACAGTCATTGCCATTGAGTCAAAGAGCACTTTTATTTTTCCTTTTGGCTGCCGCAGAAGCATTACCGCATTAATTGCTCGACCTGCTAATGGCCCAAGCACCAATCAGTGCGTTCATGACTCCCAAGGCTTGCCCACAGTAAGCTAATCATGCAGAACTGGGCACAATCAGCAATATAAGTGCGGTGCACCATCCAGCATGCACCTAAATAGACAGTTTGCTGCAAAAACTGACCCCATAGGGCTGCAAGATGCAGTATTCAAAACACAGGTTGTTTCAGTAATCATATCGTGGTCTAACCATACCAAGACCAGGCCAGCAATCCCAATTGAATATAAAACATAATAGCTAGCATGGCAGGCCTTTTCACTGATTTCTTCATCCATATATCTGTCCTTTTCAATCTTACGAATTCTGTCAACAAAGCAATTCAAAGTAAATCCAACTTGAATGTCATTCAAATCAGATACATCACTCTTGGGGTTAGGGCAATTTGCTTTAGTCAGGAGAGAAGCTGCTCACTAATTTAGGTTGCAGAATTTGTTTAGCTGCATGGGTTAGAGTTCAGGTAAAAACTAATAGTCCAATCTAGCAGCTATTCCGTGAACCGCATTTACTTTGTGTCTCTCAGATGAGACACATAACCTCAGGCAGCATTGACACCATCAGTCCTAGATCCAAACCAAGCAGTTGCCTTAGCTACAAAGCAACATTCATCTTCGCTGACACACACTCTACAATTGCATGGGAGTGATTATAATAGCAAGACAACTTAAAAAGTAGAAAATACAATTTCATGCAAATTACAATGCTGCTGTCTGTCAACATATCTGTAAAATAATATCACTTAGTAGTTTCTGCTGGCTGTCCACTCATTAGACTGACAGAAGCCCAGAGAAATTTTTCAAGTGACTTGAAAGGCCCTGTTATACTGATTCTCTGTGGAATCCTGCCTGCATGCAAGTGGGGTTATGGGTGAAGACCAGAGTAAGCTCCTGTGTTGATTTGAGACAAGTAATCTGACTGGCTTCAGGGTAATACAGGACCAGCTTTCCTGAACAAATTTTGAAACATTTGGAATGTTGACAAGTGTGATTAAGTGTATATCATTATCAAACTTTTCAGGCTGGAAAAATCCCATTTTCCAAGTATAACTATTTTAAAATTAACACCATGGGTCATAATTACACATTCACCAAACTTGGCACATTCAGTATGGGGCCTGTAATCACAGAACTAGGTTTAATAGCACTGACATATTTTGTGAAATTTGTTGTTTTTTTCAGAGCAGAACAGTCCATTACATTAAAAAACTATAAATTACAATAGGAAATATATATGAAAAAAATAAATTAAATAGTGCAAAAAGAGAGCAAAAATAGAGGTAGTGTTCGTGGGCTGGTTCATTGTCCATTCTGAAATCTCACGATGGAGGGGAAGGAGCTGTTCTTAAAACAATGAGTGTGTCTGCAGTCTGCTGTACTGTCTACCTGTTGGTAGCAATAAGAAGAGGGTATGTTCTGGATGACAGGGTCCTTAATTATGGGGTTCTTACCAATGGATGCTACCTTTTTTTAGGCATCACTTTTTGAAGATGCATTCTCCTACAGATGTATCAGGAATTTAACTTTATAGAATACTTAATAACCATACTGTGACAATGAGTTGGAAGACAGTGGATGGGGAATTTGACTCCCAGCAGACAATATCTTCTTCATCATACAAAATCTATTTACTCAAAAGGCAGTCCATTTGAAGAATGAAATACCAGATACTATACCAACTTCTTCCAAAAAGAGCTGGGGTGAATTCTCCAGAGAAAAAAAAATGCAGTGAAATGTAAAATCTGTGTAGGAATTCAGTCACAGGCACTTGACAACAGGGGATCGGGAGATTTCATTGAAACCTATCGGATATTGAAAGGCCTAGACAGAATAGATGTGGAGAATGTTTCCTATGGTGGGGGAATCTTGATGAGGGCACAGCTTCAGAATAGTAGGACATCTTTTTAGAAATAAAGGGAGCCATTTCTGATGGTGGTGTTCCACAAGGGTTGGTGTTGGGACTGCTTCTTTTGATGTTGTATATCAATGACTTGGATGATGGAATTGATGGTTTTGTGGTGAATTTATTGCAACGGATGGCTGTGGAAACAAAGTCAATGTGTATATTTAAAGTCGAGGTTGATAGGTAAGTGTATCAAAGCTTACGGGGAGAAGATGATTAAGAGGGGGGTAATAAATCAGCCATGATGGAATGATGGAGCTGACTTGATGCGCTGAATGGCCTAACTGCTCTTGTGTCTTATAGTCTTATGGTATGATCACTAAGGCTGGGTGCCAGAAGAATTGTCCAAATGCCCCTAATCACAAACACAAGGGATTCTGCAGATGCTGGAAATCCAAAGTAACACATAGAAAATGCTGGAGGCAGTCAGAAGGTCAAGCAGCACCGATGGAAAGGAATAAACTGTCGATATTTCAGCCGAGACCGTTCATCAGGATGGAGAAGGAAAGGGGAAGAAGCCAGAATAAGAAGGTGAGGGTAGGGGAAGGAGTACAAGCTGGAAGATAATGGGAAAAGCCAGGTGTGTACTGGAGGTGTGTGTGTGTGTGGGGGGGGGGGTGATAGATGGAAGAGGTAAAAGGGCCAAAGAAGAAGGAATCTGATAGGAGAGGAGGTGATAGGCAGGTAAGAAAAAAAGATGGTAAGAGCTGAGACTTAACCCTACCTTTAGCTACCTCAGTAGCCTTTACCTACCACCTCATGAGCCTCCGCAACTTTCCCTTCCCTCTTCACTTTTTCTTATCTGCCGAACACCTCCCCCTGGTGCTGCTCCTCCTTCTCTGTCTCTCATGGCCCACTTCCCTCTCCTATCAGGTTCCTTCCTTCTTCAACCCTTTACCTTTTCAACCCATCACCTCTCAGCTTCTCACTTCGTCCACCTGGCTTGGCCGATCACCTTCCAGCTTGTTCTCCTTCCCCTCCCGCCCTCCTCATTCTAGCTTTTCCCCTTCCTTTCCGGTTCTGATGGGGGATCTCAGCCTGAGACATCGACCGCTTATTCCTTTCCATGAATACTGCTGAGCTCCTCCAGCACTTTACGTGTCCGATTCCCAACCCTAATAGCTATTTTTACATGCAAAATCATGAGGGCTGAAATGCAAACTAACATATCCAAGTCGATGCAGTGAGACTCTGGGAATATATTATCAAAATCTTACTCTCAGCACTGCACCTGGCAGTGGAGCCTGGTTTCCTGATGTTAACAAATTTTTCACAAAGAATTATATAAATGATTGGATGCATCATGTAGGGTGGGTCTAGTCCAAGCATTTGTTTAACAAAAGATAAGCCAGATAAAGCATACTTGAAATCCGAATAGGACAGACATTAAAGTTAGCCAAGCATTGAAAATATTTAAAATTTCCATCACCCTTTTCAGAAATCGATTAGTATAATCATGCAACACAATTTTCTACTCTAAACCAGACTTAATTAGTTCTAGCTAATAATGGGGGTTGTCCAGCCCTGGTCCATCACTGTTCTGTTGAATACCTTGATAGTTTAATCCTGCTGAGCATTGTGGGCAAATTCTGCATTCAAAGTAAAGCTTATTGCCATGACAACACTGCCAGCATATAACTGGCAAAGATTTCATGGAAAACTGAACGTAACAGGAGCTTACCTTCCAGTAATTTAACTCTGATATCATTAGCCCAAAACAAAATTCAACAACCTGAGGCATCTTAAATAAATGCAAATTATGTGAGTATCACAGGTGGCAGAGTGGAGATACGTCTCTACCAAAGGAGGTGTAAGGTGCTCCTTCCTTCCACGAACCTGCAGGTCACCCTTGGGCAAGGTGTAGCATCTGCTTAGCACCCCCCTCCCCGATCAGGGTCATGTGAAGACATGCGAGCAGGTGGTGGATAGTCGTAATGGCAGCTGGTGATTATCACAAGTCCTGGTTATGTGGCCATTGATGCCAGGCAGGCGTGCTCTGAAGGGTATTGATAATGGCTGGGGTCACCCGTCTTGTAAAGACACTGCCCAGAAGAAGGTAATGCAAATCCATTTCTGTAAAAGACTTTGCCAAGAACAATCGTGTCATAGAAAGACCGTGATCGACTATGTCATACAACGTGGCTCATAACAAACAAATGAATGACCACAGCACAGACACAGGCCCTTCAGTCCATCAAGTCAGTGCTGACTATCAATCACCCATTTACACTAATCCCTTTTTATTGTCACAACATACCCTTTCAACTCCCCATATCAACCACTGATCTACACACAAGGACCAATTATGGTGTCAAATCAATCTACCAACCCCCATATTTTTAGGAATATGGGAGGAAATTGGTGCATTTGGATGAAATCCCACAGATATAGGGAGAACGTGAAAATGCCAAACTGGGAGCACAAGGAGATCAGAATCGGAGACAGGTTGCTGGAGCTATGAGGTGGTAGTTCTGTTATCTCTGCCTCTGTACCAGCCTAATACTATTGTTCTGGCATTGATAACAAGGTATCGGGTGAGAAAAAAACACAAAGTAAGATGAAAAAGAACATGAAGCTAAACAACTCTGTCTAAATTAGTTCTTGAAAAGGGTAGTTCAAGATTCAAATACACTCAAATGCTTTTACCATTCACCTACCATCCGTGTACCTCTTCAAACCTTTCTTAAGCATTGAAATCAAGCTCTCATGCACCACTTGCACTGGCAGTTCGTTCTACACTCACTTCTCTCTGAGTGAAGAAGTTTCCCCTCATGTTCCCATTAAACTTTTCACCTTTCACCCTTAACTATGACCTCCAGTTCCAGTCCCACCTAATTTCAGTGGAAAAAGCCCCCGTATAATTTTGTATACCTCTATCAAATCTCTTCCTCAATCTTCTGTGCTCCTAGCATAAAGTTCCAAGCTATTCAATCTTTCCTTATAACTCTTGGTCCTCCAGTCCCAGCAACATCCTTGTAAATTTTCTCTGTATTCATTCAATCTAACTTGTATCTCTCCTGCAGGTAGATGACCCTGTTTACCTGTACTGCCATTTTCAATGAATTATGGACCTGTATCCCCAGATTCCTTTGTTCTACCACACTCCCCTGTGCCCTACAATTTCCTGGGAAGATCTACCCTGGTTGATCCGACCGAAGTGCAACACCTCACACTTGTCCGCATTAAATTTCACCTGCATGGTTATGTTTCAATTCTGACATAACCCTGGGGATGATTCTGCCTTACGTGCTGAAGTTTAGTCACTAAACAAGAGATTCACTCTCTCTGGAGGCCGCCTGTTCCTGTGCGGGTAACAATGATTTAGGATGAACACCAAAGCCATTTTATTTCTTGGTGGTGTATGTATAGATCTTGGGGTGAGTACTGCATTGTCAACAGGGGGCACCTCGGAAAGTACAGGTGATGGGAAAGCATTGGCCGTATCATTTGATCTTAATGGAGGTTCCGCAATCATTGTTTCGGAATCCTTTCCCATTTCTACAACTGGATCTGGATTGGTCAGCTTGTATTGGTTTTCAGTAGCCTCAGAAGTGGGCGACATCTGATCAACATACCTTCTCCAGATGTGGTTACTAGTTTCCACTGTGTATGACACAAGATGAGTTTATGCCACCACCGTCACTGGTATCCACTTCCTCCAGAGGTGTAGCTCTGGGCAAGTACTCTCTCTCCTGCTGTGAAACTTCTGTACTTTGCTTTGGCACGTCTCTCTGCTTGGGTTTGTTGTCTATTTAGCACAATCTTTATAGTTGTATATGTGTTCCCAAGATAGTTTTAAAGTAATGTTTATTGTCTGGGGAGGAAATCTAGAACATAGAAACCCTACAGCATAATACAGGCCCTTTGGCCCACAATGTGTTTGGGGGTCTAAGCAGGTCCAGCTGGATGCAAAGCTATCTTTCATCAATGCAGTGGCTGAAGCCATTTTGGTGGTGGCATGAGGTGTGATATGTCAGTAAGAAAGTGCCCACTGAAGTGCTGAGGGCTTGTTTGTACAAATCGTTCAGCAAGGCCATCAGTGGCTGAATAGTATCATGCTGATTTGATGTGCTGAATGACATTCGCTTCCATAAATGCCTTGAACTCTTCAGGCAGCAGTTGTGGACTATTGTCACTTACAAGCCACTGAAGAAGCCTAAAACGGCTAAAGATGGATGTAGCTCCTCAAAGCATTTTTCAGATGTAGATCTCTTCATGATGACAACCTCAGACCATTTACTGTGTGTGTGTGTCTATTACGACCAAGAACATGTGGCCTTCTAACAGGTCCTGTAAAATCGATGTGAATCTGCTACCATAGCTCTTCAGGCCATCGCCATGGTTGCAAAGGAGCAAGTTGAGGAACCTTTCTCACCTGCTGACAATGCGAGCATGCTCGGGCCTTCTCTCCAATGATTTCCATCCAGACCGGTCCACAAAAAGTAGCTGCTTGCAATTTCTTTCATGTGCACTACACCACAGTGACCTGCATGTAGTTTGATAAGCACTTTCTATCTTAATGGTGGTAGGAATGACAACACGGTAGCCCCATAATAAACATCCTGCTTGGAGTGTGAGCTCCTTCCGTTGAGTCTGGTATGGTTCTGATTTTATGGTTGGTTCTCCTTTCCATTCTTGAGTTGCCATGTCCACCACTTTATGTGTGTGCTTCCGAACTTGCACTGCAGTTATTGGAGCTGTGGAAGATCTTTTCGGGGATAGCTCTGAAACTGTAACAGCCAAGGAAAGTCTGGATAGCCCATCAGTACATGGATGTTGCTTGGGCCTCCTATACTGATGTCCAGATGGTAACAGAGCCCAATGTTGTATTTGACTAGCAGCCAGGGAAGGAGTGTTTGCCTGTGGGGGAAAAAAATTAATTTCAAGGGTGATGATCTGTCAGTTGTGTAAATCGTTGACCAAAAGGAAGTTCATGCAATTTCTTAACTCCAGTGACAATTGTGAGTGCTTCCCACTCAGTCTGGGCATAGTGGCTGTTTGCCTTGCCTAATGTCCTTGATGAGAAAGCAAATGGACGCTCGTTATCCAATGGCATGATGTGTGAGATAACTGCCCCACACCATAGGGTGACGGGTCACAGGCCAACTGTATGGTCAGTGATGGGTTGAAGTGTTTGAGTGCTTCAAATTGTGACAAAGCTGTTTTGGCCTTTTCAAAAAAGCCTCTTCACAGTGATCTGTCCACTGCCAGTGTGTATTTATTTAAAAGCTCAAAGTGGTTTCAGCATGTCAGCTAGGTTAGGAACAAACTTTGTGTAGTCCTAAGAAAGAACTTAATTGACTTGCATTCTGTAGTGATGGAGCCTCCACAATTGTCTTCACCTTTGATGGTACCCTGTAAAGCCCTGAGTCGTTGTTCACATGACCCAAATATTAAGTCGAAGGTTAAAAGAACTCACACTTGACCTTCCAGACCCTTAGCCCATATTCCTTGAATCTTTATAGTTTAGCATCCATGGTTTGTAGGTGCTCATGCTAGTTTTTTCCCAGTAATGAATATGGCATTGAGGCTATGCTTAGCCACACCATCATAAGTATAAAGCAAGGAGAGCAGAGGGCTAAGCACACAGCCTCGTGGTGCACCTGAACTGATGCTGTCACTATGATCAACAGTTTCTGAGACTCTGCCTCCATATGCATCTGCAAATATGCTTGATACAAGTCAATCTTGCTAACTGTCTGTCTGCCGAATGATTATCAATGAGGAAACGAGGGTATTGTTCAAGCATAAGAACTGGGTTAATGGTTGCCTTGAAGTCTCCACAAAGCCTGAAAGACCCATTGCTTTTTAGGACAGGAATCACTGGAGTTGTTACTTACACACACTGGTTCCAATACTTTACTCTGGATCAGTCTTCCCAGCTCACCCTTCCCTTTGGTTTGATGGCATATGGAACAGGTTTTGTCTTCAGGTATTTGGGTGTTGTGTCTGGCTTAACAACCAGTTTAACAATGATTCCTTTCATACTACCCAGTTCTCCTTTGAATGCTTCTGTGTGTGTTTTTCATTAAGCCTTATAGACCAGTGCTCCCACCTATCAAGTGCACTTCGTGCCAATCGTGTTTGAGCTGCTCCAACCACAAGCAGCCCAGAAGCACAGGATAACTATCTTTAACAATGTACAGTGGAAGTTTTTTCCTCCATTCATTAATCTCTATGGGAACATGTACTGGAACAACCTCACCAGTGTAAGCTTTCAAAGTCAATCTTGCCCCTTCTGGGATGCAGTGCTGCAACTTCTCCTTGTACACTCCAGCAATATCCAAGACCCGTGTCCATCTGCATCCTTTCTGTGCCTCGTCCAACCACAGGGTCACGCGTTAGCCATCTTTGTGTCCTGAAACAGATAAAAAATACAAAGCTTCTTCGACCACAGGGTGGGAGGCCCACAGTCCATCATTAGTATGCTCCATCTTGTTCACGTTATTTTTCTTTATTACAGTGATTTTGGTTGATAGTGTCTTCTTACTTTTACAGGCGTGTTCAATATGTCCTTTTTTGGCCACAGTTTTGACAATCTAAATCATTATGCCAGTATGCCCAGCTTTGCCATAGGTGTCTTATTCTTAAAGTCAGTAGAAACTTTATGAATTTGGGAAGATGCACTTAATAGCTGTGCTGCTCTAGCTGCCATCTCCATGGACATACTAATCTCAATTACCTTCTGTAATGTTAGTCTGTCTCTGTAAGCAAACATTTCTGAATTTCCTCACTACGCAGACTACATACAAGTCTATCACATAACATGTCATTCAGCAACTGCCCAGTATCACAGTGTTCAGATAATTGCTTCGGCACTGCCACAAACTGTGAAGTAGACTCGCCTTCCTCTTATGAAATCTGAACATCTCAGTAATAATCAAAGGTTTTGTGAATAGCAGTCCTTTAATACTTTAGCTATGCCCTCATGAGACTTATTCCCAGGCTCTGTAGGTTGCACTAAACTGTATAATAAATAAAAGATTTTTGCACCCATCACAGTCAGAAAAGTTGGAACATAAATATCATCTGAAATTTGATTTGCCAGCTTCATATATCCACATCTTTCAGTATATGAAATCCATTCCTTTGCCATTTCATCATAAGGCCCCATACTTCCAAACATTGTCGTCATTTTCAAACACAATCACCTTCCAGAAAAGTTAATGAGTCTTATTCGCCCCTCTCTCCTCTTATTTCTTTTACTTAGCTGTCCTGTTCTCATTCTCTCCCTTCGGATTCTTCACCTGCCACGTTTCCCGCGGCTACCTTCCCGCGACATGCGGCATCATCTTTTCGCTCGCCCACCTTACACAACGGTATACCGCCAGTGTTGCATACGGACTTTTCTTGCCAAAGGAAACAGTGCAGTGAATATCGAGTGAGGACTTGTCACCTCGTTATCAGTCGTTTATTCTGGGGCACTGTGAAGCCAGGAGGTCGTGAATAACACACGTGAGATGGAGAGGTGAGGAACATGCATGCTGCTGTTTATTTTGCTTGTTAATCATCTACCCAGAATGCCCTCTCACGTTACGTTCAGTACATACACACAGGGAAGCTTGAGAGCAGCCCATAAAGGTCAAAATGTACCTGAATACATAACAGGAAGCCTGGATAATAAAGTCAACATTACCTAGAAGTTCTAGTGCAGCA
The DNA here is from genome assembly GCF_963921235.1 of Mobula hypostoma. Classification (NCBI taxonomy): domain Eukaryota; kingdom Metazoa; phylum Chordata; class Chondrichthyes; order Myliobatiformes; family Myliobatidae; genus Mobula; species Mobula hypostoma. The sequence goes on along the minus strand of NC_086119.1, from coordinate 25,665,983 downwards.
ATAAATGTTGCCCTCTTGACAACATGGCTCTACTTCCCCTGCAGTACTAGAGAGATTGACAGCATTACGTGAAGCCTGAAGCAAAAACCTTATCACATTCACCCAGGGGACTGATGACTGGAGGTGCCTGGTTGAATGTTAGAAGAATATGACATAATCCAGAAATGATCAATGTCGTGTTTCCCTTTGGAAGAAACAAACAGCAGTATGTGCTTGGATTTCCAGACATGTACATCTAATTGGCCAAGAAATTGTTCCCTGCCTGACAAGAGGTGGATTAAACTGGCAGCAAATATCATGCCAACATATGGCAGAGCAAGCAGAAGTCTGGTCAATTGTTTGATTGTTTGTTTATTTATTTATTTAACGATACAGCGCAGAGTCGACCTTTCCAGCCCTTCGAGCTGTGCTGCTCCAGCAACCCCTGTTAACCCTGATTACCCTTAACCTAATCACAGGACAATTTACAATGACCAGTTAACCTACCTGGTATGTCTTTGGACCGTGGGAGGAAATCAGGGCACCTGGGGGAAACCCACACATGCCACAGGAAGGACATACAGAGAATCCTTACAGACGGTGCCGGTATTGAACTCCAAGTTCTGACACCCCGAGCTGAAATAGTATCACACTAACCACTACCATACATTGTCCAGTATAGTTGAGCTGAATAGATGTCCAAAGTGTTTAAAGTTCAAAGCTCAAAGTCAGTTTATTATCAAAGTACGGGTATGTCTCCATACACTATCTTAAGATTCATTTTCTTGCATGCATTCACAGTAAAACAAAAAAATACAAGAGAATCAATGAACAAATCCAGACAAAGATTGACAGGCAAACAATGTGCAAAAAAAAACCCCAAAAAAATTACTAAGAGCATGAGCTATTGAGTCTGCAGGTGGTGGAATCAGTTCAGAGATGGGGTTATTCATGCTGATTCAGGAGCCTGATGATTGAAGGGTAATAACTGTCCTGAACCTGGTGGTGTGGGACCTAAGGCTCCTGTACCTCCTTCCTGATGGCAGCAGCGAGAAGAGAGAATGGTCTGGATGATGGAAGTGCTTTCTTATGGCAGGTGGGTTTGTGAAAGCAAGGATGAAATAGGAGGTCAGAGCATCAGAGTATTGGTAAAGGGAAGAAAAATGACCAGAAGCCTTAGGGATGGATTCAGAGTACCAGTGGAGACGTAGGGGCATTGATGACAGGATAGACTCAGTCGACTGGGACTCAGTGGTGAGGAGTCATGAGGAGAACCACAATAAAAGATGTTGAAATTTGAAGGGGACCTTCCTGAAAGTGTTTCCAAGCATTGGATTTCATTTCCTTGAGCGTGGTCAAGCAGTTGAAGATTCAAGATTGTTTAATGTAAAGACAGTGAAATAATTGTTAATCTAGATCCAGTGCAGCACAGGAAGCACAAAAGATAAAGAACAAATAATAATAATAAAACACACAATAAATATAAACACATAAAATAGCTTATATACATAGATTGATTGTATGTCCATAAAGAGACACTAGGATGTACGTAAGGTGACAAACATGAAATAGTAAAGTAATGGTGGGTTTAGAGGGTAGGGGTGTTGATCAGCCTTACTGCTTGGGGAAAGTAACTGTTTTTGAGCCTGGCATGGAAGCTATGTAGCCTCCTCTCTGCTGAAAGTGGGACAGACAGTCCAAGAGAAGAGTGGGTCGTTCATGACGTTACTGACCGTTTTCCAGCACTTTCCTGTATTCTGATGACAGATACACTGGTGCCAGTGATGCGTTGATAACCCGACGTAGAGCAGGCCTGCCCATGGCAGTGTGGGTTCCATCCCCAGCAGGGATGCAGCTTGTTAAGATGCTCTCTACTGTGCGTCTGTAAAACAATGTGAATATGGATGTGCACAGTCCAGCACAAATGGTTGTATGTGATGTGCGCTCCTAGGGGTTCAAAGCTGTTTGAAGCACGCCTCACACACACATGGTGAAGATCTGCTTCTGTAGGAGCTTCCAGCCTCTTGCAAAGTCACTGATTTGTAATTTTGTGAAAGAAGCATCCAAAAATTGTACTCTGCTTCAGGTTTCTGTGTATTTTAATATTTGTTTTTCTTCAATCAAATTCCTTTGCATAAAACAAATGCAAGCTCAGTGTATGTTATTAAGAAAAATAACTGCAAATATCTCCTAATACATCTCAACAAAATAATTCAAAACTTTGCTATATTTATATAATTCATTATCTGAAACATGAGGGAAAGCACCCGAGTGTGTGTCATCTGCTCAAAATCATGTGAGTTCTCTCTAACTCACTTCATACGGTCCTTGGAATGCAAGGTTCATACAGCTAAACTGACATGGTCACATTGATGCAAAGTCAACTCACTGCGAGGTTTACAAGTGTAGATATTGAGTGCACAGCAGTGACTGATTGACCTACTGGTTATCATTTTAGCTGATTCCAATAACTCCAGGACAGTTTGAATCCTCAGAGTAATTACCAGTTTGACATCAGTTCATAGATAAGATTTCTTATCTCCTATCCAACCTTTCCTTAATTATTCACTACCCTTTCATTATCAGCTTGCCAGAGCAAGAAAACACACATTGTTTTAAAATGCACAACTGAGCAGAAAACCCAAGTAAATTGTAGGGACATTGGCCTTGTCATCTAGACTGAATACTAAATTGTTTCTGCAAGCCTACCAGGGAAATGGAATATATTTCTTCATCTCTGCTTCTTCTGCTTTTTTGTCACGACAAGGCTCATTATGACTTTTATATCAGAGGAAGTTGCAGAAAATGCTTTGAGCAGGTAATGCAGAGGCTTGGATGTGAATGGAGATTTGACACCAGCCCTTCCTCATAATCACTGCAGGAGTTCTTTGAGTAGCCTGAGGAATATACTTTCACTTCCTGACAAGGCTGCAAAATGTAAATCAAATTGCTGAACTGCTGCTTGGCATCAGGTGTATATCGGTGCAGTCAAATAGAAAAGCTGCAAGGTATCATGTAAACTGGGGGGGTTCCTAACCTTATGCCGTGGCCCAATACCAGTAAGCACGGGTTCTGTGGATCCCTGATGTAAACCAACCCTAGCAATTCTCCTTCACCTTTGTGTTGAAAAGATTATAGGGAAGTAAGGGTGGGAATCGGACTGATGAGGTTTGGAATGTGCTTGGAATTGATGAGCTGAGCAATCTGATTCTGTATCATGGTAAGTAAGAAAGACTGAAGTATTTTACCTCCAGGCAGTTTATTTTTTGTTTATTTTATTGTCTTATACATGGGTGTTAAAAAAAAACCTCACATGCAGCAGTATCACAGGCACAAAACTACATTCACAAGGAAAACATAAATTAACCATGAATTATACAAGAAAGAACACAATTAGAACCAAAATATACAGTCCATTCTAGAGCAAGGTGGGTCAGAGTGTTGCTGCACTGAAGCAACAGATTGTTTTAGCAGCAAAAAACAAGCTGTTGGAGGAATTAAGCAGGTTGAGCAGCAGGCATGTAAGGAAGGGAACCGGCGATATTTACCATTCAGCTGGAGTTTGCTCAGTTCCTATTGTAAATGATTTGTGAGCACAAAACTATAAAGTCACAAGTATAGATCCCAGTCAAAGTTCATAGTTCAAAGTAAACTTACTATCGTTGTGTTGTTGCGTGAATGAAGTCACTGTACTGATAGACTTTCTCTCGCCCAGTGTAGAGTGCTCTCCTGCTTCAAAACATCCACCATTGTTCCTGTACCTAAAAAGACCAAGGTAACATGTCTGAATGACCGGTGTCCTGTCGCATTCACCTCAATAATAACCAAGTGCTTTGAGAGGCTGGTCAAGGACTACATCTGCAGCTTGCTACCACCCACACTGGACCCCCTACAATTTGCCTGCAAACACAACCAATCGACAGATGACGCAATAGCCACAGCTCTACACAGTCCCTACACATCTGGAGAAGGATGCTTATGTGAGAATGCTGTTCTTGGACTACAGTTCAGTATTCAACACCATAATTCCCTCCAGGCTTGACAAGAAGTTCAGAGACGTTGGCTTTCACCCTGTCTTGTGCAGCTGGATCCTGGACTTCCTGTCAGATCACCGGTAGGTGGTAAGAGTGGGCTCCCTCACCTTTGTCCCTCTGACCCTCAACACAGGTGCCCCTCAGGGCTGTGTCCTAAGCCCCCTCCTTTACTCTCGGTATACTCATAACTGTGTCATCACCCATAGCTCCAATCTGCTAATTAAATTTGCTGATGATACTACATTGATTGGCCTTATCCCAAATAATAATGAGGCAGCCTGGCACAGTGGTGTCAAGAAAACAACCTCTCCCTCAAAGTAGCAAAAACAAAGGAGCTGCTTGTGGACTACAGGAGAAATGGAGACAGGCTAACCCCTATTGATATCAATGGGTCTGGGGTTGAGAGGGTGAACAGCTTTAAGTTCATTGGCATACAAATCACTAAGGATCTCACATGGTCTGTACATACCAGCTGTGTGGTGAAAAAAGCACAGCTGCGCGTCTTTCACTTCAGACAGTTGAAAAAGTTTGGTATGGGTCCCCAAATCCTAAGGAATTTATACAGGGGCACAATTGAGAGCATCCTGACTGGCTGCATCACTGCCTGGTATGGGAACTGTACTTCGCTCAATCACAGGACTGCAGAGAGTGGTGAGGACAGTCTAGTGCACCTGTAGATGTGCACTTTGCACTATTCAGGACATTTACAGAGGCCGGTGTTTAAAAAGGGATTGAGGGATCATTGGGGACCTGAGTCATCCCAACCACAAACTGTTCCAGCTGCTACCATCCAGGAAACAGTACCACAGCAGAAAAGCCAGACCCAGCAGGCTCTGGAACAGCTCCTTCCACCAGGCCATCAGACTGATTAATTCATGCTGTTACAATTGTATTTCTATGTTATATTGACTGTCCTGTTGTACATACTATTTATTACAAATTACTATAAAGTGCACATTGCACATTTAGACAGAGACATAAAGATTTTTACTCCTCACTAAACTTTGGGAAATCATACCTCAGTGGATAATTGCAGAGAAAATGTTGGAAGAAAGACCCAGAACTTGGCAATATTGTGGGATTTCCTGCGACAATTGAGGAAGAACCTCTGGAAGATGTTGTTTCTTCTCTCACCCTCAAGAGGTTGACAAAGTAATCAATTCACACTTTAGTCTTGTTTTGTAATGTGGTCTTACAATGAGCCTTGCAGTACTTCACCGTAAGGATAAAAGTTTGAAATTATGTCGCAACACGGTTATATTATTTTAGGAACATCTGTTTCTATACTAAGCCAGCAACTGTGAAAAGAAAAAGAGAGTAGGTCATCCATATCGATGGCCTTTGGGCACATTTATGCTGAGAAACTTTCTCTCTGCTTATGCTATTTGACCTGTTGTCTCCCCAGAATTTGATTTTGTTTTTCCAAATTTCCAACAGCCACAATCGTTGCTTCTGCACACAGATATTTCTGAAGTTAAATGAACTATAATACTAATGAACAATGCAACAAGTTTAACTGATCAGTGTAGCCTGGACACGAGCATTGAATCTGAATCGTGCATAATTACGGCTGAAAGATTTAACAGATTGGCATCACTAACCTTTCCTTATCCATGTACTGTATTAATTGACTTGCCAGGCTTCCCTGTTTCTCTTCAAGATTTCTAACTGTATAAATCATTCAAATCTATATGTAACCCCACAGTATAAATAACATGAAGTGTACACTGAGAGAGATCATATTCTTGGCCATGAATCAATAGAGTTTTGCGCTAATAAGAATTTGTAAGGCTTCTTTGAAAAAAGTCAACTGATTTTCTACCTCAGATGTTAATGACTTGCTCCAAGCTCTGATTTCTGCCTGAACCACCTATAAAACACAACTGCATGTAGCTGACTTAGCTTTGCAGTAACTAGAGCCTTTATTAGCTTCCAACATACAGAGAATGCTGAGAAAGAATTCACTTATCACCACCAATTCTGAGCCTTCCTTTCCCACCGTGCCTATTATAGATTCTCTGATGAATCTCAAGCTCTTTAGTCAATATATTTTGCTAGCAGTTAAACCGAGGCTTTGCTTTAGATTTGTGTAAAAATGTAACATAGTAGTAGGCTGCGATTTTGTTTTGCTGTGTAATCATGAAATGCATTCTGTTTTAAATGCACAACTTGCCTGTATGGAACCAAACTAAATTCTTCCCAAGATCTTTCTCAGTCAATCTTCAAATTCCGTTTACTTTGAGGAAACAATTAAGTAACTTTTCCTGATCTTTAAATTAACTTCCCCAAGGTGCTATTCTTGCTAAATATATACTATAAATAAAGGTATCCATTGGTCTTGCGAGACCATGGATCTGCGCCTGGAAAGTCTTCACTCTCCAGGGCGCAGGCCTGAGCAAGGTTGTATGGAAGACCAGCAGTTGCCCATGCTGCAAGTCTCCCCTCTCCACGACACCAGTGTTGTCCAAGGGAAGGGCATTAGGACCCATACAGCTTGGCACCAGTGTCGTCGCAGAGCAATGTGTGATTAAGTGCCTTGCTCAAGGACACAACACGTTGCCTCGGCTGGGGCTCGAACTCACAACCTTCAGGTCGCTAGTCCAATGCCTTAACCACTTGGCCACATGCCCACACAATATATACTATAACAAGATAATATCACAGATGGATGACTGATACAGCCACAAAGACCTTGGTCATCCTGATTTTACACCATTAGAGCTGTAAACTCACCCTTCCTGTAACTTTACAAGCTTCTTTTGGTTCCTTTTCATTTCTAATGAAGGGTCCCCATCCTGAAACATTGACTCTGTTTCTCTTCCCACTGATGCAGCATGATCTGCTGAGTTACTTCCAGTGTTTTGTTTTTGTTTAAAATAAGAGCATAAATTTGATCAAAGCAATTATAAAATATATAATATACAGGCATATAAATACAGTAACCTTCAAGCAGAGTGCAGGAAAACCTGAATGCATCTTGTCTTGTAACTTTAACACCAAGGATAATAATTCCATATGTGTCCTTGTAAATGCGCAAGAATGTGTGTGCGTATGGAGGTAGATGGTTGGGTTGGAAGAAGGGTAGCATGGTAGTGTAGTGGTTAGCACAATGCCTTACAGTACCAGCAACTCGGGTTCAATTCCCGCCACCTCCTGTGAGGAGTTTGTATGTTCTCCCCGTGATGCCGTGGGTTTCGTCTGGGTACTCCAGTTTCCTCCCACGGTCCAAAGACGTACAAGTTGCTAGAGTCATTGGTCATTGTAATTTTCCCGTGACTTGATTAGTATTCAATTCGGGGATTGTTGGGCAGTGCAGTTCAAAGGGCCAGAAGGGCCTATTCTACGCTGAATCTCAATAAATAAATAAATGTAACATGGTAAGTTGTAGAGGTTCACGAGGTGGGGCAGGAATGGTTGCAAGAGATGTTTCTTGCATATCCGATAGCACATTGCTGAGGCCAAGAATAGCAGAAAACATATCGTGGAGCTCGGAGGGAGAAAAGCAAAAAGTCATGATCCATCTAATTACTAATGACAGTGTTAAGATCTTGAATTTGAGTTGTAGAGAACTAGGAAAGAGTACAGTGTCAGATAAAAAGGAAATTTTATGACTACTGGCTATCATTCTTCAATTCTGACTAGATAATCAGCCATACCATGAGACTAAAGAATTGCAAATGTCCCAACCTCATTTGAAAAGGCTGCAAAGATAAATTCGGCAATGGCAGATCAGTTCCCCAAGTCATTCCTGTTAAGAAATAATACCCTGGAATATAATTAAAAGTTACTTTTGCATATGTGAATAAACAAAGCTCAACTAAGTTTTTGGAAAAACTATCAGAAAGCAGCAATGAGGTTACTATTGTGTAATATATCTGCTTTCAGAAACCATTTAATAAAAACAGATGAGAAGTGAAGAAAAAACTATTTGGAAATCTGAAACAAAAGCAAAATATCTTCAAAAAAAACAGGCTGGGCAGCATCTGAGTAAAGAGAAACAATCAACATTTCAGGCCTGTAACTCATCATCAGGGCTGAAAAGGGGAGAGGCGCATGTTGGTTTTCATGGGGAGAAAAAGTGGAGAAGAAATGTGTTAAAGAAAATCAGTGTCTGTGACAAAATGGGGTCAAAATGACTCAAAGGGGATAGTTATCAATACATGAAACTTCAACCTCATTATAATGTATTGATTATGCTAAGGTGATGAAGCAACTGCTGAGTAATGGGAGTATCTCTGATAGGATCAGACCTAGTGTGTTAATGGAGGTAGTGCAATGTGTTTTTAATAGAGGGGCTGAGGGGCATGTTCAGCAGGCCAAAATGTAGGAATAGAAGAATAGATGAATGCAGAGGTCTTAGAAAGGATGGAGAAAAGATTTATTGCAGTGCTTTCAGTGCTCTGCGGTAGAAATATACTGGAAGACTTGTTTTCCTTACAGCTCAGAAAGATGATGATTTGCTGCGAATTCACAAAGAGCCCAGACAAAGTAACTTAAGAGAAACTGTTTTCTTAGCAGAAAGGTTGAGAGCCAGAGGACATAGATTTAGGCTGAGTGGTAATGGAATCAAAGAGACATGAGATAAAACCCATTTCACACAGTAAGTAGATTTGATCTGGAATCCATTGCATTAAAGTGTGGTGAAGGTAATTTAATCATGGCTTTCAAAAAGGAATTAGATTGATAGTTGAAAGAAAATGCTCGTGGTGTTGCAGAGAAGGAGCCAGAAAATGAGACTAAGTGAGCTGCTCTTACAAAAAGACATCACCAGCTGGATGGTCAAATGTTGGCCTCCTATCGTATAATGATTCCATAATTCTAAACCTGCTGCAATAAATGACATAGTAGAATTAAATATTCAATAATTTTGTCAAAAATCCAATCAAGCTGTCCTCTAACATTCCCACAAGCAATCTGAAGTAATGGACAGTGGTTGTATTTTAAGAAAATATATCTTTATTGTTAAGGTTGTATAAACTCATTTTAGTGTCTTGTCAAACAATATGAAGAAATGTTTGTTAACATCACTGGCCCAGATGGTGGTGATATTCCTCAGTGTAGCTGCTGTTATAGCCCCAAGCAGAGGTGAAAGTCTCAAATTTACTGGCTGAGTTCTGGGCATTTCCTGGTATGGGCTGACTGCTGTTCTCTCCACTGAGCAGAACAGAAGAATAGAGAAGAAACTTGCTGGAATTTCCCAGTATTTATGCTGGGAAAATTTGCTTTTGAATCCAGCACCAGGTTAGACCTGCCATAGAATCCACAGGCTAATTTATCTGAATGCAGATTAGTGAAGAAAAGGAAAATAAAGCTAATAACATTTATGAATTGATTTTGCTCTTTTATGTTTTGAATTATTTAAAATTCTGAAGATCTTTTCGTTCATTTTCCATCAGACAGTAAGAAATATTGAATTTCTTGACAATGATCAAGGCTACAGTAAGGATTTTCCATCTATCAATGGTTTCCAGTTTTGTAGGCAGGGTTTGTGGGCATACTCACCAATAGAAGCAATAAAGCCGTAAGACCATAAGACATTGGAGCAGAATTAGGCCATTCAGCCCATTGAGTCTGCTCTGCCATTCCATCATGGCTGACTTATTCTTCTCAATCCCATCCTCCTACCTTTTCCCTGTAACTTTTGACACCCTGACTAATAAAGAACCTCTCAACGTCCATCTTAAATGTCACCAATGACTTAGCCTCCACGCTATTGGAATCTGAATTCTACCGATTCATCACCCACAGGATAAAGACAAGCCCTACAGTTCTCTTCTGCCTCCTCATGAAGGTCACTGCTCATGTTCTTTGGAACCTATCCCACTGCTCCTCTTCCTTATCCAGCTCTGAAGAAAGCCTTTTCAATCAATCCTGTCTGCATTTAAATAAACTAAGAAAAGCCAGTGACAATGCTTTAATAAATGCTATCAGCTAAGCAAGCTGTGAGACACAGAGTATCTAAAAGTTAACTAACAATCTGAAACAGCAACATACTATTTTACAAATGTTAATCAGCAACTTAATAACAAATTGATTGTGAAGGGCATTTTCTGACAAGTGGTGCAACACTGTTCTGTGCATGATTCAGCAAGTAGAGAAAAGTGCACGGGGCATTTGAATATTAAAACCCAGCTTGGGAAAAAAAAAGGCACAAAGTATAACACACACACCAAGTGCTGGGGGAACTCAGCCGGTCAGGCAGCATCTACAGAGAGGAATAAAGAGCCAATGTTTTGGGCTGAGACCTTTCATCAGGACATTTTGTGTTAGATCTCCAGCATCTGCAGAACTTGTGTTTACAGACAAAGAATAGTCTTCTCTTGAGGTAACTTTGACATAACCACTTGTTTGTCAGCCCATTTGTACTGCACCTTGGAAAGTTAATTTGATATTTGTGTGGGCATATTACTGTGACTACTCCTTTCCATTTATATCTTATCTCCAACTTGTAATTTACCACCAATGTCTTTAATATTTAGTTGTGCCGCCTCACCTCTATTTGAACTCTACCCTACACAAGTTTAGGTCATCTACAACTGTGGAATATACCCAGTTATTCTTTACCACACTACACTAATCCATTGTCTCCTTCACCATCAGTATATTCACTTCAAATATCTTTATTCTCATGTCAGGATCCTCCTCAGCTTTCCATTACCTCATTTCTTCTCATCCGCTTGTACTTTGATTTGCCCACCGCTGGGTTATAGTTTCTTCCCAAAACTTCCCAAGTTGCTGTTCTAATCTACTGTAACTCTTAGACCATGTTTTAACCTCCTCATCCACTTCAGACTGGATTGAATTCTCATGTGAATTGAAAGCCACTAATTAAATGAAATGTGCCTATTGCAAAATACACTCAGTGGCCATTTTATTAGATACAGGAAAGTGGCCACAGGAGTGGAATCCAATGTGGTCTTCAACTGCTGTAGCCCATCTACTTCGAGGTTCGACATGTTGTGCATTCAGAGGTGTTCTTGCACAACACTGTTGTAATGCATGGTTATTTGAGTTACTGTTGCCTTACTATTAGCTTGAACCAGTCTGGCCATTTTCACTTGACCTTTCTCATTACAAGGCATTTTTGCCCCACAGAACTGGCACTCACCAGATTTTTTTTGGGTTTTTTTTTGGCAACATTCTCTGTAAACTCTAGATACTGTTGTGCATGAAAATCCCAAGAGAACAGCAGTTTCTGATATACTCAAACCACCCAATCTGGCACCAACAATCATTCCATGGTCAATGTCATTTGGATCAGAAGTCTTCACTGTGATGTTTGGTCTGAACAACTGAACCTCTTGACCAAGTCTGTATGCTTTAATGCATTGAGTTGTTGCTACATGATTGACTGATTAGAATTTTCCATTAACGGGAAGCTGTACAGGTGTACCCAATAAAGTGGCCCACTGAATGCATTGCAACTGCAGCACAGAGCCCATGTCGAAATAAATGTACATTTAAAGCAACCCTCTCCTTGTTCTGAAAATATTGTTACATTATCCCTGGGCTGCTTTAAAATCTGCTCTGTTTTTCAAAGCTTTCAGATTTAACTTTGACATGTAAAAAAAATATATGCAGTTTCCACCTTTGCTAATTCAACTCCTGTCATTTTGCTGCTCTGCATGGGAAGGAGAGTACGTCACAGGAAGCATGAGGCATAACTACTGAGCATCGCCTCTTTCGTCAGCAAAGTGTTATTGACATTAAGTGAAGAAAAGAGAGTCATTGGTATTCTCTGGGTTACATATTAACAAATTGTCAGCCAATCAAAGCTTCTGAGGATTGCAGACGTGGAGGGAAGTGATAGTGAAAGGTGTCAAGAAGACTGGAGTACATATCAATATTGATGGATGAGACTTTGCATGCCTCTGGTCCTTTACAGAATGGATGCCTTTCTCAAAATTGCAGGAGTATCTAATGTTGGCAGAAGGAAGGTTTGGTTTGAACTTAAGGGGACAGGAGGCAGGTTCCGATAGGATCATCTCTGGAATTCTGAGTTTAACAATGCGGGCTTCAAACGTGAACGTCGCTGGAACTTCACAGCAAACCACAGTGATGGGATTTTTGAGTTGCAGCAGCCAGCCAATTCCTTTGCATCTGCCACTGTGAATAGTTGCATTGGGGTGGTAGGCAGTGCACTTCACCCAAGATTCAAGGCTTATGTCTATTTGTCATGTGTACATCAAAACATATAGTGAAATGGGTCAACAACAGGAATTCCGCAGATGCTGGAAATTCAAGCAACACACATCAAAGTTGCTGGTGAATGCAGCAGGCCAAGCAGCATCTGTAGGAAGAGGTGCAGTCGACGTTTCAGGCCGAGACCCTTTGTCAGGACTAACTGAAGGAAGAGGGAGTAAGGGATTTGAAAGGGGGAGGGGGAGATCCAAAATGATAGGAGAAGACAGGAGGAGGAGGGATAGAGCCAAGAGCTGGACAGGTGATAGGCAAAAGGGGATACGAGAGGATCATGGGACAGGAGGTCTGGGAAGAAAGACAAGGGGGGGGGACCCAGAGGATGGGCAAGAGGTATATTCAGAGGGACAGAGGGAGAAAATGGAGAGTGAGAGAAAGAATGTGTGCATAAAAATGAGTAACAGATGGGGTACGAGGGGGAGGTGGGGCATTAGCGGAAGTTAGAGAAGTCGATGTTCATGCCATCAGGTTGGAGGCTACCCAGACGGAATATAAGGTGTTATTCCTCCAACCTGAGTGTGGCTTCATCTTTACAGTAGAGGAGGCCGTGGATAGACATGTCAGAATGGGAATGGGATGTGGAATTAAAATGTGTGGCCACTGGGAGATCCTGCTTTCTCTGGCGGACAGAGCGTAGATGTTCAGCAAAGCGGTCTCCCAGTCTGCGTCGGGTCTCGCCAATATATAAAAGGCCACATCGGGAGCACCGGACGCAGTATATCACCCCAGTCGACTCACAGGTGAAGTGTTGCCTCACCTGGAAGGACTGTTTGGGGCCCTGAATGGTGGTAAGGGAGGAAATGTAAGGGCATGTGTCGCACTTGTTCCGCTTACACAGATAAGTGCCAGGAGGGAGATCAGTGGGGAGGGATGGGGGGGACGAATGGACAAGGGAGTTGTGTAGGGAGCGATCCCTGCAGAATTTGGGGGGGGGGAGGGAAAGATGTGCTTAGTGGTGGGATCCCGTTGGAGGTGGCGGAAGTTACGGAGAATAATATGTTGGACCCGAAGGCTGGTGGGGTAGTAGGTGAGGACCAGGGGAGTCCTATTCCTAGTGGGGTGGCGGGAGGATGGAGTGAGAGCAGATGTACGTGAAATGGGGGAGATGCGTTTAAGAGCAGAGTTGATAGTGGAGGAAGGGAAGCCCCTTTCTTTAAAAAAGGAAGACATCTCCCTCGTCCTAGAATGAAAAGCCTCATCCTGAGAGCAGGTGCGGTGGAGACAGAGAAATTGCAAGAAGGGGATGGCGTTTTTGCAAGAGACAGGGTGAGAAGACGAATAGTCCAGATAGCTGTGAGAGTCAGTAGGCTTATAGTAGATGTCAGTGGATAAGCTGTCTCCAGAGACAGAAAGATCTAGAAAGGGGAGGGAGGTGTCGGAAATGGACCAGGTAAACTTGAGGGCAGGGTGAAAGTTGGAGGCAAAGTTAATAAAGTCAACGAGTTCTGCATGCGTGCAGGAAGCAGCGCCAATGCAGTCGTCGATGTAGCGAAGGAAAAGTGGGGGACAGATACCAGAATAGGCACGGAACATAGATTGTTCCACAAACCCAACAAAAAGGCAGGCATAGCTAGGACCCATACGGGTGCCCATAGCTTCACCGTTAGTTTGGAGGAAGTGGGAGGAGCCAAAGGAGAAAATATTAAGAGTAAGGACTAATTCCGCTAGACGGAGCAGAGTGGTGGTAGAGGGTAATTGATTAGGTCTGGAATCCAAAAGGAAGCGTAGAGCTTTGAGACCTTCCTGATGGGGGATGGAAGTATATAAGGACTGGACATCCATGGTGAAAATAAAGCGGTGGGGGCCAGAGAACTTAAAATCATCAAAAAGTTTAAGAGCGTGAGAAGTGTCACGAACATAGGTCGGAAGGGATTGAACAAGGGGTGATAAAACAGTGTCGAGGTATGCAGAAATGAGTTCGGTGGGGCAGGAGCAAGCTGAGACAATAGGTCGGCCAGGACAGGCAGGTTTGTGGATCTTGGGTAGGAGGTAGAAACGGGAAGTGCGGGGTGTGGGAACCATAAGGTTGGTAGCAGTGGATGGGAGATCCCCTGAGCGGATAAAGTCGGTGATGGTGTGGGAGACAATGGCCTGGTGCTCCTTAATGGGGTCACGATCGAGGGGTAAATAAGAGGAGGCATCCGCGAGTTGTCGCTGTGCCTCGGCAAGGTAGAGGTCAGTACGCCAGACTACAACAGCACCCGCCTTTATCGGCGGGTTTAATAATAAGGTTAGGATGAGTGCGGAGGGAGTGGAGAGCAGAGCGTTCGGAAGGAGTGAGGTTGGAATGGGTCATTTGTGTTAACAACCAACACACTCTCCGGCATCAGCATAGCATGCCCACAAGGCTGGGTGGGACAACACAGAACACAGCAAGCAACAAAACAATAACAGCATAAATAAGCCCTGTTCCTCTCTCCTACCTATGCACATCCAGTCCTCCAACACCTTCTCCATCTACGTACTTCACCCTCCAGCATTAGATCAGAAATTAGACAAATCAGTCAAACACAGACTAGCAAACAGATACCTGGTTAACATTTTGTAACCATGAACGGAATGCAAGGTCTTTTCACCTGCATCAGGGGCTGTCGAAGCTGAGCAGCCTGTAGAATACCCAACAAAGCAAGAGAAAATAAGACGGGCTCAACAATGAACAGCCAGCCCAAAGTCATTAATTTATGTCTTTGCTGGAAATTAATACAGAGTCTGAAAAAATTAACTATGATGCAGAAAGATAAACAGTTTCAAACAGTACTTCTCTCAACTTGTGTACCTTTTATTTGGGATCCCTCCAAATCTATTACTTGGCTTCTTCACGAGGGAGCATGGGGTCTCTTGACTGCATAGAGAATTGGGATTTTGCAGTGGGAAAAAAAATCACAGTGGCAATAACTTGATTTATTAAGTATGTTAATGTTATTCTCATCTGGTTTTGATTGGCAGCATCACCACCTGCCTCTGGCCCAGCTGGATCCAAAGAGTGTCACTTTGGGGTGGGAACCAGATTTTAAACTAGTACAGGATTCCATCTGCTGCTGCTGAATGTGAGAATCAGGCTAAAAGCTACAGGAGATGCTGTGTAGAAAATTATATAGACCAGGTGTCCTAACGCTCAAAGCATAGGCATGAGAAAATCTCTGTAGGCTGTTGACTAATTCTGCCTGAAGGTCTGAAAGAGGCAGAGGATAATTGCAGGAGAGAAGCTCACAGTCACCAGTAGAGCACACTAGGTATGAAGTTGGCAGCTCTAAACATTTTTATTCTGACATGCACGTCATATTTTTGCCTGCTGACTAAACCTAAATATGAACAACAGTCAAACTAACTCACAAAATTAGTCAAATATCATTAAATTATTCTGGTGTTTTGGATCTGAGACCAGCCGTGCTGAAGACAGTGATTGCTGCCTTAACAGTGGGTGGATCCTCTGATCTCTTAATCTGCCTTATGACTACCTGAGGTAAAATTTCTTGCACTAAATGACTGACAACTGCTAACAAAATTTCTATGACCAATCCACATGTTTCACATTTAACATGGTGGGTTTTAAGCAAGAAGTAGAATAATATGAAATGCTTCAAGAGGCTGGTCCAGGCCCATGTTAACCACTGTCTCCCTGACAATTTCTCCCACTGCAATTTGCCTACTGCTGAAACTGGTCTACAGCAGATGCCATCTCCCTGGCCTTACACTCATCTTTGGAGTGTCTGGTTAGTACAGACACCTATGTTTGGTTAGTAAAGAGCTTTATTTATTGAGTAACAACAGGAAACAAATCTCTTACTAACTCTTCCTTCAGTTAGTCCTGACGAAGGGTCTCGGCCTGAAACATCGACTGAAACTCTTTCAATAGGTGCTGCCTGGCCTGCTGCATTTACCAGCAACTTTGATGTGTCTACTGTAAAGATGAAGCCACACTCAGGTTGGAGGAACAACATCTTATATTCCTTCTGGGTAGCCTCCAACCTGATGGCATGAACATCGACTTCTCTAACTTCTGTTAGTGCCCCACCTGCCCCTAGTACCCCATCCGTTATTTATTTTTATACATACATTCTTTCTCTCACTCTCCTTTTTCTCCCTCTGTTCCTCTGACTATACCCCTTGCCCATCCTGTTCCCCCCCCCCATCTTTCTCCCCGGATCTCCTGTCCCATGATCCTCTCATATCCCTTTTGCCAATCACCTGTCCAACTCTTGGCTCCATCCCTCCCCCTCCTGTCTTCTCCTATCATTTTGGATCTCCCCCTCCCCCTCACTTTCAAATCTCTTACTAACTCTTCCTTCAGTTAGTCCTGACAAAGGGTCTCGGCCTGAAACGTCGACTGAAACTAATCCAATAGATGCTGCCTGGCCTGCTACGTTTACCAGCAACTTTGAGTGTTGCTTTATTTATTGAGTACAGCTGCAACTTCAATACTATAATTTCAAGCAGTCTCGTTTCCAAACTTCTAGATCTGGGATACATACTTTGATTAAAAAAAAAATTTACTTTGTACTTTGCAACTGGATCCTTGACTTCTAGACCAACTAGCTGCAATCAGTAATGCTGGTAGCAGCATCTCCACCATGATTATTCCTTAAGCACTCATGACTACATGGCCAGCTTCTGCTCTAGCTTCATCTACAAGCTTGCAGATGATATCTCTTTAGTGGTCTGTATCTCAAATAACAATTAAGTCATAGTACAGGAAGAAGGTAGAGAGCAAGAGTAACATGGTGACATGATAACATTTTCTTCAAAGTCAGAAAATCAAAGAAGCTGATCATTGACTAGGAAGGCATGGGGGAGGAGAGGCCTGTACATGCTCCTGTCTACAACAATAATGCCAAGCTCAAGTCAGTTGAGAGTGTCAAGTTCCTAGGAGTGAACTTTACCAATAGCCTGTCCTAGTCTAATCATGTGCAAGAAAGCTCACCAGCACCTCTCCCTCATTAGAAAGCTGAAGAAATTTGGCATATCTTTGATCCTGATCAATTTTTAAACTCACTGCACCATAGAAAGCATCTTATCTGATGCATCACAGGTTGGCTTGGCAACGGCTCTGCACATGACCGCAAGAAATGGGAGAAAATGTGTGCCTGCATTCACTGGAATTCAGAAGAATGAGAGGTGACCTAATTGAAGCCTATCAAATGGTGAAAGGCCTTGACAGAGTAGATATGGAGAGCATGTTTCCTTTGGTGGGAGAATCTAAGACCAAAGGACATAGCCTCAGAATAGAGCGACATCCTTTTAGAACAGATGAGGAGGAAATTCTTTAGCCAGAGACTGGTGAGTTTGTGGAACTCTTTGCCACAGGCAGCTGTGGAGGCCAAGTCTTTATGTACAGTTTATTTAAGGTAGGGGTTGATAAATCCTTGATTGGTGAGGGCATAAAAGGATATGGGGAGAAGGCAGGAGATGGAAGCTGAGAGGAAAATTTGATCAGCCAAGATAAAATGGCAAAGCAGACTTGATGGGCCAAATGGCATAATTCTGCTCCTATATCTTATGGCCTTATGTGACAATAATAAACATATCATTTTTTTCTAATTTACATCACAACCAACAATGTTAGAAAATAGCTTTAAATAAGGTGAAAGCCATAACATCGAAGAAAATTGATTAGGGAGCAGAATAGATTTAGCTATTAATGATATCCAAACCTATATTTGAAAATATAATCTTAATCATTATTTTAAGCAACAATCACCTTTAAAAGTTTACTATGTTTCATAGTTTTTAAGGTCTGTCACCATCTTCCTCTTCAGTGCCCAGGGCAGCTGGAATCTCATTCAGCAGAGGACATCTCACATTAGACCACACGATGATAAGGCTCTTGACTGGTCTTTCACACAGATCATAGCCCATTTCACATTTGTCAGATTAAACTGGTCACTACCATTTACATCTGTTTATGCAGCCTAATTTTGCTTTCAATGTGGCCCAGCGTTTTTGTCTATTTACTTAATTCCATTTTCAAAGAGGCATTCTCTATGCAAGTTTCTACCTTGTTAATATTAAATCCAGTCTCTAACATCTTGCCCCAGTGGAGAGCCAACATGTTTTTGTTCCTTTGCTCCAGGTTTCTGCAGATTTGGCATTAAATCCAGATTCCTCATGTCTCCAAAATTCAGAGCATCCCAGAAAGAGGCACAGAACTAAAGCAATACTGATAGCTACTTGTACCACATTTCATTTACACCGCACTAAAGTACATCCCCATGAATCAAGCTTATGAGTCAGTTTGCAAACTACCTAGAACCTCACTTTAATGCAGCATCAGTAAATCTTGTTAATTGTAACATAGTCTAAAGGCTTTTGTAAAAGAAAATGGAACCACTAATGAATCATTAATTACAATTAATTAATAATTAGTATGATTAATAATTAAGAAAGAGAATGTAAGCTGGCTTCCTCTGTTTCTCCATACCCTCTGAAGAACTCTAGCAAGCCAATCAAATGAATAGGTCCAGCACTTACACAGAACTAGAAGTAGATAACAACCTATGCCTCACAATTTGCCTCGATCTTCAATTACATATTGTAAGAACCATCTTTGCTTTGAATCTGCCTGTTTAGATCTTCTCACAAATTGCCTTCTGGGCTTTGATTAGTTTCTTGACTTCCAAATATTTCTCTTTTCAGACTTGCAGATGGTACTGCAAATAATAACCTTGTTCTTCCCATTGAGTATAAATTTTCCTAATGTGTATTTTCACTATTTGTTATGTTTTGCAACTTGAGAATTAATCGAAAACAAAACATGGGGGCTGGGGATACGGGTCTACTTAGTTTTACTTTAATGAAGTATTCAGCTATGACATGATGGCATAATGATATACATCTTCCATAATAACCTTCATATAAAGAATGCTTAATCAAATAATATATTTGCAATTTTACTCAAATATTACTGTACCATTAAATACACCGCACTCCTCCCTGCTTAGCTATACACTAACTCAATATAGAATGCATCTCAACTCAAATATGTAACATATTGCTGTTGGTCCATTCCCAGTCTGTAGTAGTGAGTTCAGTGGGTGGAGTACAGTAGCCACGTTTGGCAGGAACCTGTTATCGTAACTGCAAACCCTAAAAAGGAGACAACAGTGACACATCCTTTTGCCTTGGGCCATCCACCACTGCTTGCATTTCCTCAGCACACTTATGTACTACTTGTGCGTCAATAGTGTGATCACAGTAAGTGATGCTTGGGTTAAAGAATTGACACTTGTCGCGTCATGCTCTGAACCCATAATCTTCTAATCTTTTTAACACTGTCTTGAGATTTCAGAGATGTTCCTTGTCATCCTTGCTGGTAACGTTGATGTTATCCAGGTAACACTGAGTGCCTGGGCAGCCTCGCAGCACCTGGTCCATAGCTTTCTGCCAGAGTGCAGGTGCAGATGTTCCTTCAAAAATAAGCCTATTATAGTGGTAAAGCCATTTGTGAGTGTTTATGGTGAGAAACACTTCGGATTCCTCTTACATCCCCATCTGTAGGGAGGCATCAGCTAAGGCCACTTTGCTGAAGTGTTTCCCTTCAGAGTGATGTACAAATATATCCTCTATCCCTCAATGATTGTGTAGCCAAATTTCCATCGAACTCAATATATAAGTTTGCTGATGACACCATAACTGTAGGCCATATCTCGGGTAATGCGTTTGAGTACAGTATTAAGAACCTGGTGGCATGGTGCGAAGACGATAACCTATCCCTCAATGTCAGCAAGACGAAGGAATTGGTTGTTGACTTCAGAAGGAGTAGTGGACCGCATGACCCAATTTACATCAGTGGTGCTCAAGTGGAACAGGTCAAAAGCTTTAAGTTCCTCGGGGTCAATATCACAAATGATCTGACTTGGTCCAACCAAGCAAAGTCCACTGCCAAGAAGGTCCATCAGTGCCTTTACTCCCTGAGGAAGCTAAGGAAATTTGACCTGTCCCCTAAAATCCTCACTAATTTTTATAGTTGCACTGTAGAAAGCATTCTTCTGTGGTGCATCAGAACCTGGTATGGAAGTTGTCCTGTCCAAGACCGGAAGAAGCTGCAGAAGATCACGAACACAGCCCAGTACATCACACAAACCAACCTTCCACCCTTGGACACACTTTACACCACACGCTGTCGGAGCAGTGCTGCCAGGATAATCAAGGACACAACCCACCCAGCCAACACACTTTTTGTCCCTCTTCCCTCCAGGAGAAGGCTCAGGAGCTTGAAGATTCACACGACCAGATTTGGGAACAGCTTCTTTCCAACTGTGATAAGACTGCTGAACGGATCCTGACCCGGATCTCGGCCATACCCTCTAAATATCCAGACCTGCCTCTCGGTTTTTTTGCACTACCTTACTTTCCCTTTTCTATTTTCTATTTATGATTTATAATTTAAATTTTTAATATTTACTATCGATTTGTACTCCAGGGAGCACGAAGAGCAAAATCAAATATCGCTGTGATGATTGTACATTCTAGTATCAATTGTTTGGCGACAATCAAGTATAAAGTAAAGTATCTGGGCAGAGGTTATTGATCTACTTTCAGTACTGAGTTGATGATGACCTTAAAAATCACCACAGGTCTTACAGACCCATCCTTCTTGGTTACTAGGACCACTGGCATTGCCCACAGACACAATTCAACCTTGGAAAAAAATCCTTCATCCTCCATGTGGTCTAGCTCACTGGCTATTTTATCACAAATGATATAAGGAATATTGCTTGTCCCTTGTTAGTTTTCACATTGTAAACCTTAAGGCTACACAGGCCTGTTTCACTCATCATTATCAGATTTTTTTTATCAACAGTATACAGATTATTGCTCTTTTTGAAACTGCAACTTGATTTTTTTTTTATACTTTTCGCTTCCCTGTGCAATCCAATTATTTCTGTCTGCCTGAAATGTTCTTTGTATGTGCCCTACATTGTTGTGTTTTCTGCCTGAAGTGGTCTGATATATTTGAGCCCCTGCCACAACGATAACACAATTTGTTCAGGCAGGCAGGTTTCTGTTCAGACAAAGCAATTTTGTTCACCTCACTTTCATTCCTGAATGCAACTCAGTTGATTCTCTCAATTAACAAACTTCTCAATGCTAAAAAATGAAAATCAAACAAAAAATGGGAGCTGTTGGATATCTGAAATAATACAGAAAATACTGGAAATATCACCAAGTCAGGCTGCTTCTGTGGAAAGGAAGACGAGGTTAATATTTCAGGTCAATGACCTTTCATCAGAACTGGGAAAGAGAAAACAAATTAGTTTTGATTTATATCAAGGTTGAGTGAGGGATGGATGACAGGGCAAGGCCAGGTTTTCCATGGTTATAAGTTGTGGATGAAACCACCTGGTTGATAGATTAATGGAGTTAGAGAAACAGAGAAAGCAAGCAAAGAAACATTATGAAATGCAGGTCGAAATTCATCATAGGAGATGAAAAGCCCAAACTTAACCTTACAGGTGAACAATATACAGTGGAACTGTCCAAAATGTTGTGGTGTTTCTGGACAGCAGTGAGAACCTATTTTCAATAACTTTAATAATTTATTCAGATGAATGCACATTTACACCAATGTTGTCAGTTTCTGGTGATACTGGCTAAAACTCTTCGAGAGAGATCTCTTAACAATGAATTAATTCAATGCTGTTGGTCATACTATTCCTATGATCAGATTTGTAAACTTTGAACTAAACAGGTCATTTGAGAGTTATAGTGACTCAAATTATAGTGACCTTTGTCCTTGATCACAGGAAATTGAGGATAAAGAGAAACAGCAGTAGACAAAGAAGAAATGGAGTGAATTAGTATCAAATTAGATCCAGTTAGCAGGATGAAAGAAAGGTTCAGAAAAAAATTATGATCAAGCTGAAAGTCAGAAAAGCGAAAGAATACAAGAAGCAAAATTTCTAAATCTTCAATTGTCAATGTACTTTCTAAGTGTGTATTTTACAATGTTTTTTTCTTGTTCACTTCCAAGGCCTCCAAAATCAAATGAGATTTCAGGATCATAAATTACCACATTGCCATGGTTTTCAGAAAACAAATTACCATCCTAAGTGGATTTGGTGTGATTAATTTGTGTTAACGGTGCAAATCCAAAAAAATTTACTTGACAGGATATTTTAAGTTTTATTTTTGACGAGTGTATCTCTTCCTGGCCAAAGATCATTGATTTTTTTTCATTTTTAATATAGTTTAGATGCCATTATTCTGCCAGCAATTATTGGGTCAAGGTTGCTACTTCACGACATTGAAGTAAACATTTATCATCTGAATTTCTTATACCAGCAATGCATTATGAAAGAGAGGCAAAATTACCAAATGGAAAAGTGAGGTTTTTTTGGGGGGGGGGGGAATAAATTAACTCCTAGGAGAATGTTAAAGGTGAGGTAGCACCACCAACAAATACCACTGAAACCATAGTGTTAACCAGCAAAGATCTTAAAGCTGAAAGCAAAGAACTGGATACTGGAAATCAGAAACAAAAAGTGTTACGTACCCCGTAACTGGGTTGCCAAACCAGCAGAAATGGATCACTCAGTTGGAGTCTGGATTACTAGAACTAAGAAAGTTTTATTAAAGAAACAAGCAACACAGTAATCGAAAGAATAATAAATGCAACTGTTCAGCAATAATAAACACACATGTGCACAGAATTAAGATAACAGCATCAATCAAGCTCTATTGTTGTCTAGGGGTAAATGACCAATTTTAAGTTGACACAAAAGTCCAGTTCGATTTAGTTCAGTTCGCAGTAATCGTTGCCATGGCGATGGACAACATGGGGGGAGGGAGAGAGAGAATAAGAACGACTGATCATTCAGAACGGCTTCCACTCACAGACCAGCGATATTGCTCACAAGCAGCTTTCGGGCGGGTCCTTTGTGATGTCACCTGAGGTCACCGACTGTGACCCCCTCCTCCAGATGCGGTCGATCCTCTGCAGTGAACCCGGCACCCAAGTGAGGGTGGACACACACCGGGTTCCCGCTGATCGTACCTTTCCACCCTGTGCGTTTAAGGTCCAGTACTTCCCACCGACTCGTGAGAGGCGCACCGCTTCCAGGGTCTCGTTACCTCGGGTGTCGTGTGTGTCCTGCCTTAGCGAACCTGTCCCTTTTTATCACTCTGCTGGGGTATCGCCTGTCCATCACTTCAAACAGTTCAGGGTTCAAAGGGGGAGCTGCTCCAGACAGCTCTCTCTCCCCCGTCCCTTCATTACACATCTCCAGATGCTGCTTCATTGTTTCTTATCTCTCCTTCCCCTGAGGACAGGTGGCAGACCAACTGCTGATGTCACTGATGCTAACCCAGGCCAGCAAACATCTTAATTTTATGTGTATTCTTGTCACAATAGAAAATGACAAAAACATTCAAAAGATCAGGCAGCAGAGAAATCAATGTTCTTTTTAAACAAAATCTATTTTAACTGTTTTACAGTAGGTCAAACTCAATAATGTAATTAAAGCTACAGCCACATTTTAGTGGCATGTCAATAAGTTTGGTGAACTGCTGTTGATCAAATGCTTTTATATACTAATGATGGAGGATCTTAAAGTTATTAAAAAGCAAATAAATTTAGACAAATTAATGACTTTGTACTTCAAGCTCAGTTTTGTCTATTCAGATCAGAGGACATCAAAAGAAGATTGTACCCCGGGAGCAGACAAACTGACAACATCAAAAAACAGCTCCGAGTTTTGTCAAAACCAAATGATTCAGTGGCTCATGTCCATGGCAACCAGAAATAGGCCATCGAAGATGTACGTTACATAGAAAAGTAATAAAGTGTAAATTCATTCTTTAATAATACTATATAAAAGATTGCAGAATTTACATTGGTACCTTCTTGAACACATTGTGCCTTGCCATACTAAACACCTCAATTTGTTATTTGTTTATTTGTTTAGTGATGGAGCGTGGAATGAGCCCTTCTGGCCCATAGAGCCATGCCCCCCTCCCCACAACCCCTGACAAACCCGATTAACCCTAATCTAGTCATGGGACAATTTATAATAACCAGTTAACCTCCTCAGTACATCTTTGGGAGGAAGATCGAACACCTGGGAATACCCAGGCATTCCATGGAGAGGACACACAGATAGAGGACCTTGTTTGCTACTCTAAATACCAGTGGCATGATGGGCAGGAAGAATAATAATAATACTAAGGTAGTTTAAGTCCAATTAGTCAGTCATGGCACAGAAACGGGCTCTTTGTCCCATCCAGTCCATGCTGAATGGTTTTTCTGCCCAGTCACATTGACCCACACCTGGACCATAGCCCTCCATCCCCTTCTCCATGTAAAAAATGACGATAGAGACCATAAGACATAGGAGCAGAACTAGGCCACTCGGCCCACTGTGTCTAACCTGCCATTCTATCATGGCTGATTTATGATGCCTCTCAATGCCCATCTCCTGCCTTCCCTCTGTAACTTTTGATGCCCTGACTAATATGAACTTAACAACCTCTGCTTTAAATGGACCCAATGACTTGGCCTCCACAGCAGTCTGCAGCAATAAAGTCCACAGCTTCACCACCCTCTGGCTAATGAAATTCCTCATCATCACTCGTCTAAAGGGACATCCTTCTATTCTGAAGCTGTGCCATCTGGTCCTAGACTCCTCCACTGGAAACAGTCTCTCACTATCCACTCTCTCTAGGCCTTTTGATATTCCGTAGGTTAGCTATTTCGGATAAATTTCAGACTGAGCATTATGCCTACAATATCCAACGGGCACATTATATTTTTAGTGAACCATTTGCATTCATCTTGTTCTGCTATCCCATTAGTGTTCATTCACCGGCAATTGAAAAATAAATTTTAAAATATGTTTTCTAAATTTAACAGTCCAAATTGTTGGTCAAAGAACACAGAAAAATTCTATTACTGTAATCCAAAATACTGACACTTCAGTGGTGCTGGACTGGCAGATTTTCCAGACGACTGGATATTTTCCCCATTAAGATCCTTACAAACTTTTAATTCAGCTTTTTTTTATATTACACTGCTCTTTAATACATTTTCCACTAGGTTTAAAGGCAATGTGGGAAACCGGGCCCTGGGGTGTTTAATGCGGGGGCTGTCTACAAATTGTAGCATTTGGACACATCAAATCTCAAAAAGAAAATACTCCTGATAAGTAGTCCAGTTGTACATAGAGTCAAAGAGTTATTAAACACTGCAGCACAGAAACAGTACTTCCGTCAGTCACAGGGCTCTGCAGAGAGTGGTGCGGACAGCCCAGCGCAGCTGTGGATTTCAACTTCCCGCTATTCAGGACATTTACAGCGATAGGTGCGTAAAAAGGGCCCGAAGGATCACTGGGGACACAAGTCACCCCAACCACAAACTGTTCCGGTTGCTGCCATCCGGGAAGTGACATTAGAGCCAGGACCAACGGCTCCACGGCAGCTTCTTCCACAGGCCATCTTACTGTACGTACTATTTATTACAAATTACTACAATTTGCACATTCAGACGGAGACATAATGTAAAGATTTTAACTCCTCATGTATGTGAAGGATGTAAGAAATAAATTCAGTACAATTCAATTCAGATCTTTCAGCCCATCTAGTCCATGCCTCCTCGCATCCACCTGCACTTGGAGCATTACACTATGTATCCTTCCCATCTATGTACCTATCCAAATTTCTCTTAGATATTGAAATAAATATAATGTGGAGATTGTTGTCAAGGTTGGAGTTTCATTGAAAAAAGGCATGAATCAACTTTCTGAACCAATACTACTGCAAGGTTGCTTAGTACATATTAGGAGCACAGAGGCAGCATTTTTGAACTACTAAATGCAACAGAGTATTCTATGATAACAACATGTGTCTAACCTGGATTACCACCTGAAAAGATTTTCTTTGGGTGATTTTCAGTTGTGTCTTCCTGAGCATGATGAGAAAAGTTAACTTAATCACTACAAATAAATGGCAAATAAGATCCTTTGAGTTTACAGATTACAATGGTATCCCTGAGTCATCATCAAGATTGCTATGTTATAGCACGTAAATAAATAGATCGAACCTGAGTTTTGTCCCTTGCGATATAAATTTACTTTCTTTGAGCCTGCTGAGCATACACGCCTGCAGAAAGAACCCCACAGAGATCAACCAAAATGGTCACTGCCAAAGACCAAACAGTTACTTAATCAAAATCTCAAGAGGTTTGGAGGAGAACAACAATCAGCAATATACATCAAAAAGTCAAACAATTATATACATATTTCTGCAAATACATACTGCTGTTTTACACCCTTAATCCATCTGCCCCTCTCTATTCTCTCTCTATATATCCCAGATTCATTCTGTCTAACCGTAGTGACCAATGTCCATATATCTGTTGGTGTATTAAAACAAGTTGAACTTATTTATTTGTTTTTTGAGATACATAGTGGAATAGGTCCTTCGGCCCTTTGAGCCGTGCTGTCCACCAATCCCCCCAATTTAATTCTAGTCTAATGACGGGACAATTCACATTGACCAATTAGCGTACCAGCTGGTACATCTTTGGACTGTGGGAGAAAAGCTGAACACCCGGAGGAAACCCACGGGGAGAACATACGAAGTCCTTACAGGCAGTGGTGGGAATTGAAACTGAGTCGTCTGTACTGTAAAGCGTTGTGCTAACCACTACGCTACCGTGCACCCCAACTGCAACTGACATTGGGCAAAAGAGTGGCCAGAGGACAATTGTACCTAATATACACGAAGCTCAAAGCTCTTTTGTGTTGAGTTCCATTGTACCAGTGTAAACGACAAAAAGGTGCAAGGTGAAATGCAGGCTCCCAACTATTTCATTCTGAATCTTTCCTCCCAATATTTGCAATGACTTTCAGAAAAGGCAAAATAAAACTCAGCAACTATTTTTATGAATTCCATCTGCTGTCATTTATCCAAGTGAAAAGACCAGCACAGTATCGTCTCCATAAACTGAACTGTGATATGTGTGTTTGTTAATTAAAGTGAACAAGTGCTGAAAGAATTGCATTAATGTGGGAGTTCTGCCATGAAGTTAGTCTGCTCAATAACTTTGATTAGAATTTTTTTTAGATTTAACCTGCCCCCTAGACTTAGTGCTGCTCTGAAGTGCTAACTTTTACATTATCAGTGATGTTGTGTTCTTCAAGTGAAATATTCAACCAAAAACAAAATTAATATAGGTAGTAAAAGAAGATGATTTGAGGTCCTTCCCAAAGTTTCTCCAAGGGCCAGGACATAAAACACATATTAATCAATCATTCCATCCATTTCAATATACACACATTGGCCACTTTATTAGGGTACCTCTAGTCCCTAATAGAGTGCACACTGAGTATATGTTTCTGGTCTTCTGTTGTTGTAACCCAACCACATCAAGATTTAATATATTGTGCATTCAGAGTTGCTCTTCTGCACACCGTTGTTATACATGCGTTCATTTGAGTTACTGTCACCTTCCTGTTAGCTTGAACAGTCTGGCCTACTCCTCATCCCCCTCATTAACAAGGCATTTTTGTCCACAGTATTGCCATGCACTGGGTTTCTTTTTGTGTTTTTTGCACCATTCTCTGTAAATGCTAGAGACTGTTGTGCAAGGTAATCCCAGGAGATCAGCAGTTTCTGAATACTCAAGCCACCCTTTCTGGCACCAACAGTCATTCCAAGGTCAAAATCACACTTCAATCACATTTCTTCCTCATTCTGATGTTTGGTCTGAACAACAACTAAACCTCTTGACCATGTCTGCATGTATTGAGTTGCTGCGACATGATTGGCTGATTAGATATTTGCATTAACAAGCAGGTGTACTGATGTAACTAATAAAATGCTCACTGAGTGTATATTAAAAAAGAACTGAAGATGCTGGAAATCTGAAGTAAAAACAAAAAGACAACTAAAGAAACATTCAGCAGGTCAGGCATTGAAAGTACCGAGGAAAGCGGAAGTTAACTTTTCAGACTAGATGAAGAATCCCACACTTGTAATGTTAACTGTTGGCTTTCATCACAGTTGTTTCTTTAACATTGATGGGGAACACAGAGCACAACACAATATTGACACATGTAATGGTAGTCACTGTGCTGCAAGGTAGTTCAGGCTTTGACAAATACATCAGTGCACTTTTCTCTTTTATGAGCAGAGTACCAAAATTTGAATTTCTGCTGCATATTTTCATCATGGAATATTGTATCAAATCCATTCATTCCAGATGCATAACTTCCTATTATGAGCACACTATAGTGAAGACATAAGCAAAGCTGTTGCATTTTCAAGTAGAGCAGTTAGAGAGAAAAAAGGAGTAAAAGGTGTTTTGTAAAGAATTCACCGAACTCAATGTGACAGATATGATACAGTATAGTGTTACAATTCAGTTCTCCACACAGTTCCCATCAATGTTACAGAATAGCAAATACACTGTCACTACTTCCATGGAGAAAGAAGAACTAAACGACAGAAAGACAAGGCGAATTGTCCACAGGAGATTTCCAACGGAGCTGTAGTGTTTGAAGTCGCAGTTCTCTAGCTACAAGTATCTCAGGAAGATAGATTAAACCTACATGACAGCTCACTATTGTTTACATTAATCCCACTACATTCTAATCAATTTCTATGGCATTAATTAGCACACCACAGATTCTTGGAATTCCAGTACCTGTTTGTAAGCTTTGCTGTGGCTTTTTAATAAGTAGTTTAACTTACATATGGAAAGTTGTGCATGATATTGCAAATAAAAATATTACATGCAACTATCCAAATGGTGGAACAAACACAAAAATGTGTTTTGTATCATATTAATTACAATACCCTCCAACTCTTCGACTATGTAGTCACTCAGACTTGCTACCACAGGCACATATCCTTCCTGAGAACTTGCCTTTGACGCCATTGTGTTCCACATGGCTTCCGGTAAATATCAATTTCTCCTAGCAGTGAAAAAAAATTCCTCCCCCTCCCATCTTCTACTATTCCTCATTCTGACCGCTTACCTTTTCTCACTTGCCTATCACCTCCCCCTGGGTCCCCTCCTCCTTCCTTTTCCCCTATGTTCCATTCTCCTCTTCTGTCAGATTCCTTTCTTTCCAGCCCTTTACTTTTTCTGCCCACCTGAATTCACCTTTCACCTTCTAGCTATCCTCCTTCCTCTCCCCCCACTCTTTGATTCTGGCATCTTCCCCCTTCCTTTTCAGTCCTGGAGAAGGATCTCAGCCTAAAATGTCAACACCTCCTGACCTGCTGAGTTCCTCAAGCATTTTGTGTGTGTTGTAATTAATAGGAAAAGTAGGTCGACTTTAATTTAACTTTAAGTTAAAGTACATGCAATCAGAATTTGTCCAGAGGCTTCTTTTTGATTGAATGACAAAGCTTGCAAAGCAGAATTACCAAATTCTTTGCCGTTTTACAGTAAAAAACGTTGCCTAATTATTCAGAAATCCCCTTGGCTCAGCGCCTAGTTCACTGAGTGATGTTTCCATGTTCCTTTTAAAGGCATGAGGGCACCATTTCTCATGCTCCCACCAGGCATCGCATTGATCTTCTCTGGGCTGCAATTTACACAGTCCCTTTAAACTCACCAGATCCTATTCCCCGCACTCCCTATAAACCCACGAAGGCCATTGTATCCATAACTCACTTTAAGATTTCTGGACCTCATCCCCTACACTCCAATTAAACACACCAGGGCTCTGCTTTCCACATGCCTTTTAACCTAGAAGATCTACTGGAAAATATATTATAAGGCTGTGTAATCGCTAACAAAAAAAAACTGAATTAAAAGTACTAGGGTATTAATAGCTTAATTGAAGGATATCCAATAATTCGGAAAATCTACCAGTCCAGTACTACTAAATTGCAAAGCGTACTGGATCAATGAAATCTTTCTGTTCATTCTTTGACCAACAATTTGGTCTGTAAAATTGAGAGAATGTTGTTTTTAATTTTTCAATTACCATTGAAAAAGCACAAGCGGGACAGCAGAACAATATAAATGCAAATGTTTCAGTAGTAATGAAATGCTTTGTCCATTAGCTATTGTAGGACTAATGCCCATTCAGAAATGCATCCAAAAATAAGATTATTTTATTAACAGATAGAGAATGGTCACAGGCCCTTCCGGCCTCTTGATTGTGTGCTACCCAATTACATCCATGAGACTAATTAACCTACTGACCCGTACATCTTCGGAATGAGGGCGGAGTTTGGAGCACGCAGAAGAAATCCATGCAGTCACAGGGAGCACTTAACCTCCTTACAGACAGTGGCTAAACTGAACCTGGATCGTTGGCACTATAATTCCATTAAGTTCAAAAAGTTCAAAGGAAATTTATTATCAAAGTACATGTATGTCACCATTTACAAACCTGAGAATCATTTTCTTGTGGGTAATCGCAGTAAGTACAAGATCCACAATAGAATCAATGAAAGACCACACCCCACAGGATAGTAAACAACAAAGGTGCAATAAAAAACTGTGCAAATACAAAAAAAGAAAAAAAAACAATAATAATAAATACATAAGCAATAGGTATTGAGAACATGAAATGGAGTCCTTGAAAGTGAGTCCATATCAGTGGGAACAGTTCAGCGATAGGTGACTGAAAATGAGTGGAGTCTTCCCCTCTAGATCAGGAACCTCTCAGTAGAGAGGTAATAACTGTTCCTGAACCTAGTGGTGCAGGTCCTGAGGCTCCTATACCTTCTTTCTGATGGCAGAAGAGTGAAGAGAGCATGGCCCAGGTGGTGGGGGACCCTGATGATGGATGCTGCTTGTGATAGAACTCCTTGTAGACGTGCTCACGGGTGGGGAGGACTTTACCCCCGATGGACTGGACTACTTTTCCACTAATTTTTATAGGTATTTCCATGCAAGGGCATTGGTGTCCCCATACCAGGTCATGATGCAATCAGTAAATATTCTCTCCATCACACATCTATAGAAGTTTGTCAAAGTTTTAGATGACATGCTGAGACTTCACAAACTTCAAATAAAGTAAGGGTGCTGCCATGCCTTCTTCATAATGCTGCTCACGTGCTGGATACGGGACAAATCCTCTGAAATAATAATGGTACCACTCACCCAGATTTTCATCTCCCTCCTATATGCCAATTATCACCACCATGATTCAGCCAAAACAGTGGTGTCATTGTCAAATTTGAATATGGCATTGGAGCCATGCTCAGCCTCACAATCACAAGTATAAAGCAAGTAGAGCAGGGGCTAAGCGCACAGCCTTGTGGTGCACCTGTGCAGAGGGAGACTATGGAGGAGAAGTTGTTGCCAATCCAAACTGACTGGGCCTACAAATGAGGAAATTGAGGATCCAGTTACATTTGGAGGTAGAAAGGCCTAGGACTTGAGGCTTATTGATTAGGTTTGAGGGGAGGATAGTACTGAATCAGTACTATCAATGTAGAAGTATACGGAAGTATACAAAGCATAAAAGACATTGAGCTCATCTGGGGGCAAAGCTTTGCTCAAAGTTCAAAATTCACCTGTGTCGCTTGGTTTCACTTTGTAGGATGTGATAGCATTCAAACCCAGCCACAGCTGTCAATAATTCAAATTTGGTCCAGAATTGCCACTTCATATGTAAGACGGCTTTCTAGAAATCATACTTGGACCTCTTGTATTTAACTTGTTTACCAGACCCGAATGCAGTTTACGGATCTCATGGTTCATCCAGGGGAACTGGTTGGAGAAGACTAAATAATTTTGTGGGGCACACTCATATACTACTGCTTTTATAAAGCCTGTAACAACTGTGGTATATTTGTTCAGATCCTCTGAGTCCTTGAACATGGCCCAGTCTACCAACTTGAAGCAATACAGTAGCTGCTCCCCAGGTTGCCATGACCACCTCTTTGTTCTCCGTATCTCTGGAGCCTTGCTCTTTAATCTCTGACAGTATTCTGGCAAGACAACAGCCAGGTGATCAGATTTCCCAAAATGCAGTCTAGGCATGGAATGGTAGGCATTCCTAATTGTAGTATAATAGTGATCTAGGTGGTTCTGACCCTTGGTGCTGCAGGCAATATGGTGATGACAAATGGTCAGAGATTTCCTTAAACAAGCCTGATTGAAGACCCTGATGATGATTTGAAAAGTGTCGGGGTATGCGGTTTTCTTGTTTGCCAACCACAGCATTCAAAATATTGAGTGCTTGTTTAACATCTACTTTTGGTAGTATGTGAAGGGCAGTCAGGATCACAAAGGAGAACTCTCTTGGTAAGTAGAACGGTCAGCACTTAATTATCAAATGTTCCAGGTCAGAAGAACAAGAGAGCAACAAGATCGCTGCATCGGAGCACCACGAAGAGTTTATCATGAAGCACAAATCCCCAGCTTTTGCCTTCTCCACATCAGCACTCCAGTCTTTCCTGTGCGTCGACAAGCCCTCAGGTATTAAACTGACGAATCTGGTGTCCAGAGTGAGCCATGTCTCTATGAAACAAAGAAAACAGCAATTCCTCATTTCCTGCCGATAGCGCAATCTTGTCTTTATGTCCTCAATCTTGTTCTCCAGTGACTGTACATCTGTAAACAAAATGCTGGACAGTTTCATTCCTTGGTGCTTTGGCCTGCCCTGAAGTTCTCCCCTCCGCCCTCTTTTCCAACCATGGCAATGTAGCTTTGACCACTTAAAGATGTTGTACCTGTAAGCTTGAAAGTTAGGTCCACCAAGTCCTTCCGAAGACTGTGAAATCACTAGTTCATTAAGATGGCTCAAAAGTACATCGCTTAAAGGGAAATTACAGGCTGCAGGTCGCAGTGAGAGTATTTGAGAAGAAGTATATTTAGAAGTTTAATAAGCAGCCCACAACACATTACCATGATTTGCCAGCAGCATCTTGGACATCTTGCTGGCTCCCCAAATGAGACTATAAGGTTATTCAATTATTATGCACAAGAACAATATTTTTGAAAACAAATTGGGCTTAAGTTGGTGTAGGAGGGAGGACGTAACACTTTTGGATCATTTAGCTCTCTTCCAAGGAAGGCGGGACCTGTGCAGAAGGAATGGCTTGCAACTGAATTGAAGAAGGGAAGGTTTGTTAGTGCTGCATGGTGAAGTTTAAACTAGAGTTGCAGGGGGATGGGGACAAGAATGCCATAACAGTTAGTAGTGAATTTGTGAAGGCAGATGTTGGTAAGGCCTCAGACAAAGTTAGGAATCAAAAGGTTGAGCATGGTGCAACTAATGTGTTTCTTTCAATGTAAGAAATATCGTAGGAAAGGTAGATGATGGTGCTGAAGATGAGGTAGCTGGTTTACAAACAGGGGCAATGTGTAGTGAGGAAAGACTGTTGATATGACAAAATTGCATCAATGATTAGAAGCATAAAAGATGGACAAAATTGAAGAGGGTTGATGGTGTTATACTTGAATGCACACAGTATACGGAACAAGGTAGATGAACTTGTAGGACAGTTGCACTTTGGCTTGTATGATGTTATAAACATCGCTGAATCATGGCTGAAAGAAGATTATAGCTGGGAGCTTAACAGCTAAGGATACAGTTTGTATCAAAGGGACAGACAGGAAGACAGAGGGGGCGGCGTTGCTCTGCTGGTAAAAAATGAAATCAAATCATTAGAAAGAGGTGCTGGATCATTGTGGGTAGAGCTAAGGAACTGCAAGGGTAAAAAGACCTCGATGGGAGCTGTATACAGACCCCCAAACAGTAGTAAGGATGTGGTCTACAAGTTAAAACAGGAGATAAAAAATGCATACCAAAAGGACAATATTACAATAGTCATGGGGAATTTCAATAGACAGACAGATTCGGTTGCTGCTGGATTCCAAGAGCAGGAAATTTCTAGAGTGCCTACAAGATGGCTTTTAAAAACAGCTTGTGGTTGACCCACTAGGCTGGATTGGGTGTTGTGCAATGAACCAGAATTGATTAGAGAGCTTAAGATAAAAGAACCCTTAAGGGCAAGTGATCATAATATGATCAAATTCACCCTGAAATTTGAGGAGAAGCTAAATTCAGATGTATCAGTATTACAGTGAAGTACAGGGAATTGCAGGGGCATGAGAGAGGAGTTGGCCAGATTTGACTGGAAAAGGAGACTGGCAGGGATGTCAGCAGAGCAGCCATGGCTGGAATTGCTGGAATTTCTGGAAGCAATTTGAAAGGCACAAGATATATACATATCAAAGAGGAAGAAGTATTCTAAAGGAAAGATGACACAATTGTGGCTAACAAGAGAAGTCATAGCCAACATAAAAGCCAAAGAGAGGGTATATAATAGAGCAAAAATTAGTGGGAAGTAAGAGGATCAGGAAGCTTTTAAAAACCAACAGAAGGCAAATAAAAAGTAATTAAAAAGTTAAAGATGGAATACCTTTAAACTAGCCAGTAATATTAGAGGATACCAAAAGTCTTCAGATACATAAAATCTAAAAGAGAGGCTGTCAGAATTCTTTCAAGAAATAACAAGCAGAATAGACAAAGGTTATTTGGCTGATGTTGTGTACTTAGATTTTAAGAACACCTTTGACAAGGTGCCACACATGAGGCTGCTTAACAAGCTATGAGCCCATGGTATTACAGGAAAGATTCTAGCATCAATAAAGCAGTGGTTGATTGCCAGGAGGTAAAGAGTGGGAATAAAAGGAGTCTTTTATGGTTGGTTGCCAGTGACTAGTTTTTCTACAGGGATCAGTGTTGAGAATGCTTCTTTTTTTGTTATATGTCAATGATTTAGACGATGAAATTGATGGCTTTGTTGCAAAGTTTGCAGATAATATGAAGATAGGTGGAGGGGCAGATAGTTTTGAGGAAGTAGAGAGGCTACAGAAAGACTTAGATTAGGAGAAAGGACAAAGCAGTGGCAAATGGAATATAGTGTTGATAAATGTATGGTCATACACTTTGGTGAATGAAATGAAGGGGTTGACTATTTTCTAAATGGAGTGAAAAGACAAAAAACTGAGGGGCAAAGGGACTTGGGAAGGCTTCCCTAAAAGTTAATTTTGCAGATTGAGTCTGTGGTGAGGAAGGCAAATGTGATGTTAGCATTCATTTCAAGAGGACTAGAATGTAAAAGCAAGGATGTAATGTTGAGACTTCATAAAGCACTGGTGAAGCCTCACTTGGAGTGTTGTGAGCAGGTTTGGGCCACTTATCTTAGAAAGAAATGTGCTTAAACTGGAGAGGTTTAAAAGGAGGTTGACGAAAGTGATTCCGGGATGGAATGGTTTGTCATATGAATAGTGTTTGATGATTCTGGGCCTTAATTCACTAGAATTCAAAAGAATGAGGGGTGACCTCATTGAATGGTGAAAGGCCTTGATGGAATGGACATGGAGAGGATGTTTCCTATGGTGGGGGAGTCTATGACCAGAGGACACAGCCTCAGAATAGAGGGGTGTCCTTTTAGAATGGAGATGAGGAGGAATTTTTTTAGCCAGAGAGTGGCGAATCTATGGAATTCTTTACCACATGCAGCTATGGAGGCCAAGTCTTTATGTATATTTAAGGCAGTGGTTGATGGATTCTTGATTGGTCAGGGCATGAAGGGATACAGGGAAGAGGCTGGGGCCAAGAGAACAATTGGATCAGTCATGATGAAATGGCAGAGCAGACTCCATGGGCTAAATAGCCCAATTCTGGTTCTATATCTTATGGTCTTAAACTCTCATACATATCTTGCAAAGAGAATAATTGAAAACCAACAGTAAGAGCAAGAGAGCTATCAAATAAAGGTGCAAAAAAAATTACAAAATCGAAGGAGCCTGGTGGTTGAGGGGTAATAACTGCTCCTTTCCCTGGTGGTGTGGACCTCAAGCTCCTGTATCTCCTTCCCAGTGGCAGCAGTGAGAAGAGAGCATGGCCCAGATGGTGGGTGTCCTTGATGATGGTTGCTGCCACCATCCGGGCCATTCTCCTTGTAGATGTGCTCAATGATGGGGAGGGATTTTCCTGTAAGGCAATGGGTTGTTCCCACCACATTTTGTAGGCTGGAACCCAGGGCAAGCTTAGTTTTGTGTCCCACCTAATTCATGTGTTTTAACTGTTAAGAAAATATTTCTATCAAGATGGAATCCATGCTTTAAACACTAACATAGCACACAGTCTTGATTTGAAACTGTAATCTGATGGTGTAGTTTAGATTATTGCATTGAAATCCACCTGGGACATCTTCAGTTTTAATAATAAGGAAGAGATTCAGGGTGAACCTGTTCCATTTAGGAATTACCATTTTAATGTTTTACACCAGATGGTGAACTATCATTGTGTCCCAATTCATGGATATGTAATGATGTTGTCACCATAAGATTAACTGATGTAATATTAATTTAATCAATGAATCGTTTGAGGTTAATTACTGGTTAATTCTGTAACCAGGAGGATATCAGTGCAATCAAAAAGTTCTAATAGCCTCATAAACTACGATTTATGTGTTGGTTTAGAAAGCTGTTGGAACACCTTGAATTAAATGTCTTGAATGTGACTGTCATATATTAGCTTTCATATTACTTAAAGCTGATTAAAAGTGATGTTGGTCCAAGTATTTACCAAAACTGAATTAATGGTAGAAGGTTGGAGTGGACCTAAGTATCATATTTGCAAAAAAATGGGAATTTAAAAAAATCATCATATCCCTCATACAGCACAAAACATAAGGAATCTAGAGCCATTTTTGATAAAAGCATATAGTAGAAACTTAATATGCCCACGGCATTCATTATATAAATTATCTAGATTAGACAATTTGCACTAAAAGCTCCTCACTGTGCACTTATCTCCGACTTCTGCAACTGCACTTTGGAATGTCAATCCAAGACAAACTGAAGGTCAGATGCAAATGCAGGTGACCTGTCTCTCTACCACTGGGTTCAATAATGGCAGAGACTGACATACTAATACCTTGAAAATACTTACCTATGCATAAAAGATATAGAGGAAGACAACAGAAGTAGCAATTTCCCCAAGCAGAGAGGAAATTAATTAGGGGTCATACACCCTCAGTGGCCACTTTATTAGGTACCTCCATACTTCCATCAGTTTTACCACCACTTCAACCTACACCACAGGCAATCTTACCAATTAATCTACCAACTTGCATATTTTTTGCGTATAGGGGAGAAACAGAGCATCCAAAGAAAATGCATGCGCATCACAAAGAGAACACAAACTCTACATACACACACACACACAAACACACAGCATTGAACTTGGATCATAGGAGATGTGATGTAGCAGCTCTATTGGCTATGGCACTATGCAGCCTGTAATGCTTTACTCATACTATTCTTGGAGAAAGATTAGAAGGATATAGAGTCACAGATTCATAGAGCAGTACAGCACAGAAACAGTCCATTCAGCCCATTTAGTCCATGCTAACCTGTTACTCTGTCTGGTCCCTGCACCTTAGTCATAGCCCTCCATACCCCTCCGATCTATGTCTTGATCCAAACTCCTCCTAGATGTTGCAAATGGACTCCCATCCAGCGCTTCCACTGGCAGCTCGAAGTGCCGCCTCAGGGTGCTCTTAATTATTTCACCTTTCACCCTTAATCTATGACCTCGAGTTCTAGTTTCACCCAACTTCGCTGGAAGAAGCCTGCTTGCATTAACCTTATCTATACCCCTCATAATTTTGTATACCTCTATCAAATCTATCCTCAGTCTCCTGCACTCCGGGTAATAAAGTCCTAACCTCATCCACCTTTCCCTATAACTCAGGTCCTCAGGTCCTCAGGTCCCGCCAACATCCTTGCAAGCTTTTTCCGTACCCTTTCGATACACATTCAATCTTTTTGATACAGGTCCTATACGTAGTCTTTCTCTGTACTCTTTCAATCTTGTTATCTTTCCTGTAAGAAAGATCTGTTTGAATCCAGAAGACAGTGGAGGGCTGAATTCACTGAGTGATTATGTCAAAGATTTGACTGTGTTCCCAGGCCACTAGTCAAGACTGGGGGCTACAATTAGGCAGAGATGTATATGTGCAGCTGGCATAGACTTCAGATGCTAAATAACCTCTTCCTCTAACAAGTATTGTTGCATTTCCATTATTCATTTTCACCATACCACCAAACGAAAGGAATTAAAATGGATGCTGCACTGCCACCTACGCCTGGGTTGCTGTAAAGGCAGTTCAAGCCTCAACAACCCTCTCATTAACATCAGGGACTAGTGCCCAAACGTGGCAGCCTCCCAGTGATAGCATTTAAGTCAATGGAAATAGAAATTGTAAGAGATTTAAAACAGGATGCCAATTTGCTATCATGCATTTCACAGATTCAAGATAATCCCCATAGAATTTAAAGTCTTTAAGCAGAAAATACACTGAGGATTTAGTTCAACACTGTAAACTAATCATTTGGAGTCACAATAGGGGAGATATGCTCAGTCTGTGTGTCTGTTGATAATTTTATCTACTCAGTTTTTATACCCTTTCTGCTATTTACAATTCAAGCTGATGGCTAACAGATCAGAAGTCATGCCAATACTATTGTTGACTCGGATATGACCAGATATGCCAGAGTTTCCTGGGGTTAGATCAGTTTCTGACTTACCCTGGGAGAAACATCTGCCCTTTTCACCGTGACAGATTTCAGCAAGACAGTCCACCTTCTGCATAAACACCAGCCGAATTTTCACTGCCGTTTTATGTAAAGCTGTAAAACTTCACAAAGTACAGCACTTGCTTTGAAATACGAGCTCAGCAAGTGCATTTCTTTACAAACGAAAATAAAATCAAACATCAGAATGTAAACCCATGATTTTAAAAACTAAGGCTTTTCAGGTGATGACTTGATCACTTTGATGTGATGTTTCAATTCCAATCTTGCATCCTATGTGTGACCTTGTCATTCAACCAGTGTGAATTGGTTGGAACGTATGGGTTCCTTCGCAGGTTTGACATCGCAGAATCTGCCTCTCATGTTAGCTGGCATATGTCATTCTACTTTTTAAAATTGTCAGCTTTGAGAATGATGTAAATCAGTAAATTGTGGATTAGTAGTGGCCTCAGACTTTGCATGTATGCCAAAATCTTTAATCTTATTGCAAAAGAACACCCTCTACCAAAGCAGTATGACATCAACAATTTCCTCTTCAGCTGCCCCTGTATTTCCAAAGAGTACTGCCCGCTGAATGGCATGCTTGTGCTAATAATGGGCAGCTTTAAGCTGTGAATTCACAGCAATTTGGACCAATGCCACCCTAGTTCATTTCACTTGGATTTTCTTTCATTGATCTGAAAGCTCCTTAGACTGGGCCAAATCCAAATCAGGGTATCACAATCCCATCCCATGTGACTGAACTCATTCTCACATTCTGTTTGAGGCTTTCATAGAGATAGCAGACAGCATGTTAATTCGAGCTGAACTGACATTATTTATCTGCTCTCGAATCCACCTCTCCAAAAAGTAGATTGAGACGGCTTGATCTCTTTCTCACATAAGTCTCTCTTGATGGAGGCTCTGAAGTCAAATGACGCTGCTCAGAAGGTGAATTGATTTTGACACTGCTGCCATCAGGAGGTGGTACAGGAACCTTGGGTCCCACAGGTTCAGAAACAGTTATTACCCTTCAACCATCAAGATTCTGAACCAGAGTGGTTAACTTCACTCACATCAACACTGAACAGATCACTAAATACAACCTATGGACTCACTTTCAAGGACTCT
The DNA here is from genome assembly GCF_963921235.1 of Mobula hypostoma. Taxonomy (NCBI): domain Eukaryota; kingdom Metazoa; phylum Chordata; class Chondrichthyes; order Myliobatiformes; family Myliobatidae; genus Mobula; species Mobula hypostoma. Next base: position 25,626,140 of record NC_086119.1, on the reverse strand, counting down.
AAAAGTCATGTTCCCAGTACCATTTATTTGTTTGATAGTTTGTAAATTAATTTTTTTTCTTGCTTTTCCCTATTTGCACAATTTGTCTTCTTTTCCACATTGGCTGTTGGTCAGTGTGTGTAGTTTTTCATTTATTCTATTGTATTTCCTTGTTCTGCTGTGAATGCCTGCAAAAAAACTGAATCTAAGGGTAGCAGATGATGACAAATACATACTTCAGTCATAAATTTACTTTAAACTTTAGACTCCACTTGATGTTAGTGCAAGCAGCGAATGCTAACAGTAGAATATAAAATCTATTATTAAAATTAAAATCAAAATTCTCTATTTTTGAGTTAAGCCTGTATGTTATAGAGTTGAGATGAAACCAATTGATAGACACCAAATGGTGTCTCTGTAAAAGAAAGAGCTTTAACTCTAAAGTATCATAAATTCTATGGAAATCATTGCAAAGCTTGCTACGTAGAAATGGTCCTTCTGTAGAAACTTGTGTTTGTGATACTTTACATAACCACAAAGGAAATCTCAGTCAGATGAACTGTAAGGCACCATCTGGAGGCACAGGAGGAGGCTGAATTATTATTTAAACAAAAACAAATGCTTTGATGCCATGTGAAGGCTCAAAACATTGGGGAAAGGGCAAATCTGTCAATTAGTGTATTTCAAACAGACTAAGCTTATACAGAAACCCTTAAGGATCCGTGCATCGCAGTATTCTCAGGAAGAAAAAGAAGTGATTTTCAAAAAAAAAACAAGACGTGAATGAAGAAAATTTTCTATTAAATTGGAACATAAAGGACTTATTTTTTTCTTTATAAGCATCCATTTATATACAGTGCTGAATTTGTATTCATATAGGATAATCCTTAAACTTAAATGACCAAAGACAAGCTATAAACTCTGAAGAATATATCAGAGTTTTACAAAACAGATTAATATTCCCTCAGACTGGCTTCCCCCCACAGTTCATCCTCACACATTTTCACATTGCATCAAAGGGTATACCACCTGCCCATGAGAATCCCTGCTCTGATAGATTTCCACATTGTGACTGCTGCTTATCCATCTGAACGGCAGCATGCAGGCCAGTTAAAGGAGGGTAAACTATGTCGGATTTGGCAGCATCACACCCCTCCCATCATGATTCAACTCATTTTCACCTTTTGTTTCTTGAGATGCACCAAACCGCATTGCCTCTGTGTTATGAATTCAAGTGTGACATCTTACGCTGAGGCTACGTCCACACTACGCTGGATTATTTTGAAAACAAAGCTTTTTCTCTTCATTTTGACCTTCCGTCCACACTGAAACGGCGTTTTCAGCCCCCCGAAAACGGAGATTTTCAGAAACGGTCTCCAGAGTGAAAAAATCTGAAAACGCCTAATATCCGTTGCAGTGTGTACGGGGTAACCGGGGCTTTTTAAAACTGCTGTCATGACGTGCCGGAACAGATGGCGGCAGCCCGGCATTTCATTGTTTTCTTCTTATTATTATTACTATTACTACTTCATTGTCGCCAAACAATTGATACTAGAGCGTACAATCATCACAGCGATATTTGACACTGCGCTTCGCAGAACCTAACAATTTCAGAACAGACGGCAACGAGACTGAAGCCAGAAGAGCTAGAAATGTACTCACCAAATACTACGACACATAGCTTACTGAATAAATAAGTATACTCACTTTGCCCTGTTTTCTGTCCTTGCTTGTATGAAGGTAAGGACAGAAAACACCCTCCGCCACCTCCACTTTAAATTCCATGCAGAATATTTTGGAGGATCAAGAACCAAGAACCAAGAATCAAGGTGGTTTACCTATTTATGCAAGTACTTCTCTGACAATAGATGTGTAACAGCCTAATGTAACATTGTATGGAAATACAAGATAACACTGAGGCAGACATGTTTTTATACATTTAACAAGGTGCTTTATTAATGCAACAGAGTTCGTCAGTTTTTCAATGTTCGTCGTCAGCCGGGTCATACTGTCCGTGAACTCCTTGTCGGTTGCCTCCATACGCTCCAGTATTTGTTTTGTTTTTAGTTTTAACTCCTTCTGCGCGACAGCCAAGAGCAATTCCTTTTAACTTTTTCTACTCCGTAACTGGACAAACGCGCACCAAGTATACCGTTTCCTCTTCGCCTGTTTTCTGTGTGTCCTGCGCATGCCCAGTAGGAGGAGATTCGCCCAAAGATCTGTCTAATGTGGACAGAGATATTTTGAAAAACGCTTAGTGTGGACGCCCGTCGTTTTTACTCGAAACCGGCATTTTCAAAATTATCCGGCGTAGTGTGGACGTAGCCTGAAACTCAAGGCTAATGTGACATTCAATTGCAGTATCAAGGGTGTGTGGCATTTTGGTGATGTTGTCTTTTATCTGAAATATTAACGTACAAATTAGGAGGGCCACTTGCTCCCTCAAACCTGACCTGTCTTTGAAAAAGATCATGACTTATCCAATTATACCTTTATCTCCACATACCCTCAGTAACTAAAGCAATGTTGTACCTGTACTCAGGTGAACATAAATAATCAAATGCAAATGTCTTAATATGAAGTGGGAGAGTTACTGTATCTGTTGCCAAGCAGATGAACATATAACGATGACGTAAAATGGATCACTAGTTCCTTAGCAAATTGAAACTTGTAGGAGCTTGCTCTTGACTAGTGGCTTGCCATACACCGGGATGGAATGTTGAGGCTTAAAACGCACTGCTGAGACCTCAGTTGAGTATTGTGAGCAGTTTTGGGGCCCTTATCTAAGAAATGATGTGCTGATGTTGGAGAGGATTCAAAGATGGCTCATAAAAATGATTCTGGAATTAAAATGCTTGTCATATGAGGAGTGTTTGTTAGCTCTGGGCCTGTACTCACTGGAATTCAGAATGAGGGCTTTGACCTCATTGAAACGTGTCAAATGTTGAATGGCCTCAATGGAGCGGATGTGGAGAGGATGCTTCTGATGGGGGAGTCCAGGACCAGAAGGGACAGGGAGAAGCCAATAGTTTGGAGCTGAGAGGGAAACTGGATCTGCCATGATGAAATGATGGAGCAGATGCAATGCTCCAAATGGCCTAATTCTGCTCCTATGTCTTATACTTCCTATTACAACTAAATCACAATATTTTGTTGTTATAAGCATGTACGGGGTCTTTCTTTTGTTACATTTAAAATGGCGATTTTGTTATGTTAATCTGGGGAATGCGGCTTTGTTGTGCTTTAACGCTGAAGAGAGTTTGCGCTAACAGTTTGTTTTACTTTAAAATGAGATAGCAGGGTTCTATTAGCCAATGGGTGGTTATGTATCGTTTTGTTTTCGGATGCCATGCTGTATGATATGACTGTGGACTGAGTTTTGGCGGGGAGTCGGAGGAGAGACGAGGAAGACTGCGGACGTGTGGAGAGGCTCCGGTCGATCACTCAGGGTGGTCCCGAGCCGTGAGTCGACGGAATTCGGGTGGTTGTCTGACGTCGAATTGAACTCCAACGGTAGCGCACGAAGAACTTGGACTTTGATAAGTGTTGGCGCTTTTTTTTTCATTACTTTCCTCTCTGTATCAAATGTATATTAATGTCATAGAATTAGTAATATCTATAAAGTGTATTTGTTAAAATTTACTGGGTGTGCTGGCTGATGATTGATGTTTGTGATTGATTCGGGCGGCAACCGACCCTGTGGGGAGTGTTGAGGCGGGTGCTGGGCTGGATTTCCCCTAGACATACACGAGCCAATATAACTGAATGTTACAAACTACTTTGAGACATCCTGGCATCACAAAATCTTCCTGCTTTTCTTTATCATTAAGTTTTAATTAACTTTTATCCTTGCATCTACAATATTTTTATGGTTAAATATTATCCTGGACCATGTGTTTCAAAAGAAACTTCTTTATGTTTCTTTTTGAAAAATATTTTATTTAGATTATTCCTGAAAATTGATGCAGAAAAGTATTTCTTCACATTCCTTACAATTGTAGTTATGTTTTCATCTTGGTCTCTTTAACCTCCAAGCACTGCAGAAATTATCCAACCTGTGTCACAGTGCATGCTCGCAAGACTTGCACAAATGTAGAGGAAAGACAGACTCTCTGTCACGGCGAGCTCTGGTGATGACTCATGCCAGGAGCAGAACAATAGCAGACTCCGTACAAAGAGACAGAAACAAGAGGAACATAGGAATACCAACAGAGAATCAGGGGCATGACCAAGGAACACCACAAGACAAATCATTCTCTACAAACACACAGTAATACTCCAGTCACAGATCACAATGAAGAGTCCACTTTAAATAATCACAGTATCTAGGAAACGTGCCGGTTGCAATTAACCAGACAAGGTTAAACCAAAAGCACCTGGGTCAGTTGGGCCTGCAGTATTAGGTAAAACTAAATGGATTCTATCACAGCTGTCCATCAAAGTGTCTTTTGCAGGGGAAGTCGGAGTGCCAAAATAAAATTAAAAGATAGCCATTTTTAGATTTGGTTAATAACTGGGCTGTGAAATTGAAACTGACTGAGGAAGACATAGTTGGCCAAATTTGCCTGCCACCCATCCCTTTTTGGCTCTTTCCAGAAGCAGAAGTAGACCTATTCCTCCTTTTTCAGCTTAAAGGAAGCAGTGCAATTTCATCATCGTTGATCACAAATGAATATTTATATAATAAATGGGGATCTTATCTGAAGATTTTTACTGATGGCACAGTAGACCCAGAGAGCAGTAGGGCAGGATTTGGGATGTATGTGTCTCAACTTGGAGTTAAGATTGGTCACCGGGTTTCAGATGGTGTTTCTGTCTTTGCAACAGGATTATTAGCAATCCTCTGGGCCTTATGGTGGATAAAAGACTCTCGACCACGTAGGGTTATCATCTGTTCAGATTCTGCTGCTGCTTTAGAGTCTATAAAAGGGAGTAAATCAAAAGCTCGCCCTGGCATAGTTATTGAGATTCTCTTAGTGTTGTTTAGAGTAGGGAAGATGAGTTGTGCAGTTAGATTTTCATGGATACCTGGGCATGCTGGGTTGGAGGGAAATGAAATTGTGGATGGCCTTGCAAAGTCTTCCTTACAGAGCAGGCAAGTAGAAATTAGAGTTCCCCTAGGCAGAGCAGAATTGAGAAGCAGGATTAAAAAAGGTATAGAGAAGAAGTGGCAGGAGGATTGGGAAAGTGAATTAAGGGGCAGGCATTATTTTTCTAGTCACCCACTAGTTAAAAAGGTCTCAGACTGTTACCTTTTAAGTTGTAGAGATACGGTGAAATTTACAAGACTTAGGTTGGGGCATTGTGGGCTAAACTATTATTTAAAGATAATAGGAAAACATCCTACTGGATTATGTGACTGTGGTAGTCCAGAGACAGTCCAGCATGTTTTGCTGAGCTGTAATCGATACAAAATTGAAAGAAGCATGTTGTTCAAGAGGTTATCTGGCTTAAATTTATTTTGGTTTTCTATTAAATCTTTGTCTGGCCATCAAGAGAATCAACATCTGATTGAAGAGTCTATCATTCAGTTTATACTTGAGACTAGGTTGTATTCGAGAATTTGAGTTCCTTGAAGTTCTATAATTAATTATGTTACATGCTCAAGGAGATCTTTTTTTTGTGAGAATGATGCAATGGTCTTTTGGAGGTCACCTGATGTGATTTTCCCGCCGATGTGAGGTCACGTGATGACATGTGCCCCGTGACTATATAAGGGTCGACCCAGGTGACCCAGTTAGTTTTCGAGTTTGTAGATTTCCAGGTAGAACGTGTTGTGCCTCCGTTTCTGTTGCTTGTTTGTTTTTTGTGACGCAGTTTCATTTTTAAACCGGAAGGTGCGTTCTCTTATAAGATATTGTTTTATTGGACTGGAAATTTGTGGCTGGAAGTGCCAATTTACTCAATTCTGACATTTGAAAGGAGAGTGAAGAATTTATCGAAGTGAAGGATCGAGAGAAGTCGGCATTGTTTGGCAGTCTAATAAAGAATCGACCTTATTGAGTCTTCGTTGGAGAGAACCTGCATTGAGATAACTCTTGCAAAAGCGCAATGAGTTCATGCAAAAAGATGCTCTCTCTCTAAAAGGAATTTAAGGTCAGTCGATTTAAATTGTTTATTTTCGGCATTGGGAATCCTGTGAACAGAACCAGCAGTAAAGGTGCATTGGTGAAGAAATCTTTCTCCACAGAAGTCTCTCCCAATTGAATGTGTAAAACTGTTGGACTTTCGAAGTTATCGCTTTAAGAACTATATCTGACTGTATCGCTTTAAGAACTGTTTTCGCATTTAACGCTTTAAGAAACAGAGCTGAATGGAGTTGGTGAACGGCTGCGTACCTGTTAACCAGTGGTTAAAGTTTTCCTTTGTTTTTTTTTGTTATCGTTTATACGTGTTTAATAAATGTTTGGTTGTTTTTATATAACCTGTCTCAATTGATATTCATTGTTGCCGGTTATGTAACAATTATGCATCCTGCGGAGGGCTGTAATACGCCTTGATATGTCTAAACAGCCGGAAATAGAAGACAAAGAAGAAAAGCACCTGGGCATAATGGCTAGCAATTAGTAAATACAGGTGCTCAAGAAACCCCGTAGCCCAAAGCTCTACTGGAAGCTGCAGAGGCCTGCAGGGCTCTTAACAATCTGGACTTCAGAGTATCTATTTATCAAACTATGTGTCAAGAAAACAAGTGCATTATAGCAATGGAGTAGAGCATTGGCTTGGTCTACTTAAGGCAAGTGCAAGGTGGGATTGAAAGCAGGAAATTTGAACAGGCTTAAAGAGATTAAAGCCCAAAATTATATACAAGGAGTCCAATTTCACTGAATTAAAAAATAAATCTTTTCTGATGTCTTCAGTAATTGAAAATGAATTGAAAGTTGTATGATTTGTTTATAAAAAAAATCATGGGATTAAAAAAGTTGGTGTCCTATCAAAAGTAGAGATAGAATAATGAATCAATTGGTATTCCCTGCATCTAACTCATTTGTTAAGCCTCTGTGGTTAAGGAAATACTTCGAGGCTCATTCTGGAGGTCTCTGGTTTTAGCGAGTTCGTTTATCTTTCTGACTGTATTAGAACTGGCCATTTCTGTCTGATATTGAGTGTGTATATTGATATTGATTGTAGAAGTTTTCAGGCTGGATAGGGTGCACATTCAGTGGTGCAGCCATTTGTTTTTAGAAGGCACAGATTTAGTTAAATGGAAATCTGTTTTTGGAGACCAGTGTGCAGTCAGGGTGTTTCAACTGATTGTAGTAAAAATACACTTGTATCTGGAAGGTCCAACTACTAGTAAGTTGGTATTCTGGAAAAAACTACACTGTAAAGACAAAAGAACACTCCAAGCAACTCCATGAAAAGGTTATTGAAAAGCACAAGTCAGGAGACGGATACAAGGAAATTTCCAAGTCACTGAATATCCTTTGGAGTACAGTTAAATCAGTTATCAAGAAATTGAAAGAATAAGGCACAGCTGTAATTCTGCCTACAGCAGGCTGTCCTCAAAAACTGAGTGAGAAGGGGACTAGTGAAGGAGGCCACCAAGGGACGCATGACAACTCTAGAGGAGTTACAAGCTTCAGTGACTGAGATGGGAGAGACTACGCATACAACTGTTGCTCGGGTGCTTCACCAGATATAGCTTTATGGGAGAGTGGCAAAGAGAGAGCCACTGTTGAAAAAAAACTCACATGAAATCTCAGCTAGTGTTTGCCAGAAGGCATATGGGAGACTCTGAAGTCAGCTGGAAGAAGGTTCTATGGTCTGATGAAACGAAAATTGAAATTTTTATCCATCAGACTAAACGCAATGTTTGGCATAAGCCAACAACCACATATCATCAAAAACACACCATCCCTACCATGGTGGTGGCTGCATCATGCTGTGGGGATGCTTCACTGCAGCAGGCCTTGGAAGACTTGTGAAAGTAGAGGGTAAAATGAATGTAGCAAAATACAGGGAAATCCAGGAGGGAAACCTAACACAGTCTGCAAGAGAACTGCGACTTGGGAGAAGATTTGTTTTCCAGCAAAGACCCGAAACATAAAGCCAAAGCTACACAGGAATGGCTTAAATACAACAAAGTTAATGTCCTGGAGTGGACAAGTCAGAGTCCAAACCTCAATCCATCTGAGACTTTGTGTCTGGACTTGAAAAGGGCTTTTCGGTCACGATCCTCATGCAAACTGATAGAGCTTGATCAATTTTGTAAAGAAGAATGGGGAAAAATTGCAGTTTCCAGATGTGCAAAGCTGATAGGGACCTATCCACACAGACTCAAGGCTGCAGAGGCTGCCTAAGGTGCATCTACTAAATACTGACTTGAAGGGTGTGAATATTTATGCAATCAAATATTTTGTGTTTTATATTTGTGATTAATTTATGGAAATCTGTTTTCATTTAGACACAAAGGAGTCTTTTTCTGTTGATCAGGGTCAAAAAAATGTCAAATTAAATCCACTGTGATTCAATGATGCAAAACAGTAAAACTTGAAGACTTCTGGGCGGGGGTGAATACTTTCTATAGACACAGTAGATAACAATAAATAACAAGGTAGAGTCCTAAAATGAGTATAGTTATCCGCTTCTGTTCAAGAGTCTGATGGTTGAGGGGCCGTAACTGTTCTTGAACCTGGTGGTGTCAAGTCCTGTGGCACTTGTACCCTCTACTTGATGGCAGTAGCGAGAAAAGAGCACGGCCGAGGTGATGAGGATCTTTGATGGTAGATGCTGCTTTTCTCCGTCAACGTTTCATGTAGATGTGCTCAATAGTTGGGAAGGTTTTACCCATGGTGTACTGGGCCGAATCCACTATACTTTGGAGGATTTTCTGCTCAAAGGCATTGATGTTCCCATACCATGCCATAATGCAGCCAGTCAGCACACTTTCCACCACACATCTATGGAAGTTTCCCAAGGTTTTAGACAACATGCCCAACCTCCGCAGACTCCTGAGGAAGTCGAGGCACTGTCGTGCTTTCTTCACAATTATATTTGTATGATTCATCCAGGACAGAACCTCTGAGGTAGTCACACCGAGGAATTTAAAGTTACTAACACTCTTCACCTCTGATCCTCCAATGATTACTGGCTCATGGACCTCTAGTTTCCATCTCCTGAAGTTCACTATCAGTAATTTATACTAGCGAAGAAATATAGGCTGGTAGTAATTAATGTTTCCATCTATAAAATTTTGCTTAAAACTGCAGTTACCTAACCTAACTTTCTGTGGTACTATTACTTCATATTTTCATACAGGAACAGAACTCCTCGTGATGTTGGGTGGTGCTGCAGCCAGCAGTGATTCGTCCATGAATGTTAATATGCAGCAGTACAGTGCGGTGCAAGACTCTTAGGCACATGTGTATTGTTGGGCTGCCTGAGACTTTTGCTCTGTACTTGTATTTGTCAATCAGGTACAGAGAGTGAGTTTGTAAACCTGGCAGGAGCAAAGGCATGGTGGGGGTGGAGCGCTGTGGGAGGGGTGGTGGACAGGTGGCAGAGGAGTGTCACGTGGGACACCAGGCAAGGTAATTTGAATCCAAACAATTGGTTTATTGATCATTACAGAATGTCTCACTGGTGCTTCCTGATCCCTCCCTTCTCCCTTCCCCTTCCCAGAATCACTTTTATCACTACTCACATATGTCGTGAATTGTGTTCTTTTTTTTTGCTGCAGCAGTACAGTGCAATACATTAAATCACTACAGTACTGTGCAAATGTCTCAGGCTCCTTAGTTATATATGTATGTACCTAAGACTTTTGCGCAGTACCGTACATCACTGACAGCAGTTTATTGATTTACCATTCAATCATCCATCGCTTCTCACTTTAAATTGCTGTTAAACTGTGCCAAACGTTGTATCCCTGTCAACATTTTGTGGTCCTTGATTTTCTACTCTTTATCTTCTGAAATTACTTGAAAAACATACTACACTATGGGGTTTCAGAGCACAGGAGAAATGCTCCCCTATGGAGAGCATCTGGGCAGTGGGTGGGCTCCTTCACCGGCAGATGCTTGAGCTATGAGGGGCGATTGAAAAGTTCGTGGCCTAAGGCAGAGGGAGTCAATTTTAGAAAACCTAGCACATTTATTTTTCCAACACGTACACACTTAGTCCAGTGGTCGTGGAGCATACGGATCCCTCCTTTGTCGAAGTCGGCGTCTTGGACCTCCAGAAAGTGGTCCACAGTGGGGTGATTGACAAGTTCATGGCTTAAGGTAGAAGGAGATGAGTTACTAACTTCAAACTTTCTGCATTTTCACTCAAAGAGTTGAGCTGCACATGCATGTAACGAGAGCTATATAACTCATCTCCTTCTACCTTAGGCCACAAACTTATCAATCACCCCTGATGTGGTCCACCTGGAGGTCCAAGATGCTCTTGCTACATGCACGTGCAGTTTAACTTTTTGAGTGAAAATGCAGAAAATTTGAAGTTAATAACTCATCTCCTTCTACCTTAAGTCACGAACTTATCAATCACCCCTGCTTGTGGACCACTTCTACAAAGAAGGAACCCATATGCTCCACGGCCGCTGGACTAAGTGTGTACATGTGGGAGGGGAGTATGTTGAAAAATAAATGTGCTAGGTTTCCTAAAATTGACTCCTTCTACCTTAGGTCATGAACGTATCAATCACCCCTCGCTATGTTGAAGATAGGTACAAGCTTCCATGTTGCCACAGGTTGTCATTTTTGAGAGGATGGGAAATTGGTTGGAGCCGCAATTGAATTGAATGGACATTCTATGAGATAAACTGAGCAGCATGTGCAGGAGGAAAGGAATTGGCAATGTTTTAGGTTGAAACGGGCTGGAAAGGGTGCATGTTCTGAGCAGCCCCTGAAGGCCTTAAAAATCGTTGGTTAGACACTTCCTCACCTGTTTGTGCCTCAGAACTGCAGATGGGTTAATTTATATCATAATTTTCATGTTAAAGATTTCCCTCACCTGAAGCCCAGGGTTCTGCCTGTCAATCTCCAATCTCTACCCAAGACATTGACAGCCTGGTAGCTGTTCAATCAGGCAGGCTGTAACCCAATGACACTTTTAGTCCAGAATAGCCTCAACAAACTTAAAATCCAGTCTTGTCACCAGTTCAGCCACAGGGAAAATTCAGGTGTCTGGTCATCTCTAAACTAGTTCATATCATCTGAGGAAGACTTTAATAGACATGAGCAGAAAACTAGTTGCTCCTCTATCAAGCACACCTGCTGGAAGGGTTCAGGAATGGTTCCATGAGGAGAAGGCTCAATAATTATTATTCTAAGTACTCTCAATATCAGATGACCACAGATGTATCAAAAAGTCAGCCGATACATACATAAAGCAAAGACACAGTTTTATTTCCAGTTGAAATCCTGCACCATGGTGACAGACTCAATACAAAAGAAAGAAGAGAGCAAGACTTTTATGTGTCAATTTTCATTATGTGACTGAAAGGTTAGCACCATGTAGACAGTGCAGATAGAAGATTTTCTTAGATTAAGTAAAAATCAAAAAAGAACTGCAGATGCTGTAAATTTGAAACAAGAACAGAAGATGCTGGAAATGTTCAATAGGTCAGGATGCACCTGGGGGAAGAGAAACAGATCAACATTTCAGCTGGGTCTGGCCTGCAGAATATTTCCAGCATTTTCTGTTTTGATAGATAAAGTTGGGATGTTATAGGGTTCACTGTCCTCAAAGCCATAAACTCATAAGATTTTAAGCCACCTCTGATACTATTATCTACAGGTACCCTCACTATAGTGAGGTTATATCTATCCCCCTACTCTGCAAAGAATAACTTGCTGCCAATAGCTACCAATACCCACCGCATAAGTACGTTGTCCCTGTCCCTACCAAGGTAGAGATAACAAGGGCTGACTCTCTGGGTGCACAAATATCCTAACCATTGACTTATCATACCTGTGACCATGTCTGATGTAGGCCAATTAACATAAGCCCATCGTTTTAAGAGTAGCTGATCCAGACCAGCTGATCCATGGTCAATGCACTTTGCAAAATGCACCACTTAGCATCAATCTAAGTAGTCTTTGGGCCAGCAGACGGTAATCTGTAACATTGTTTGCAAAGCTGTACATTTAACTTCAGATTATTACTTGAATTTGCACTAAAAACTGAAGACTAGTTCTTGTTTACAAGAAGCTAAACAAGAATTATTGGTTAGAAGTTTCACTTTGTCACAAACAATTCTGGCACTTTGGAAAGGTCATGCTGCTGTGTTAGAAAGCTGAGGTCAGCAACAAGCTTCTCGAGTTCTGGGAAGTGAATATCGTTCACAACGTAAATGGGCTAAATGTTGAAATAGATTTCAATGGAGACAAATATTCACTTTCAATCTTTTTTATTGATTTAAAAGAATAAGGGTAAATACAAACCAGAGGAGAGGTTATCTCAAACACATAATTCAATAATAATACAAACAGAGAAAGGAGTATACACTGTCAAAATCATGTATAGTATTAAGCTAATATAAAGAGAAAAGAGAACCACCTCTCCCCTTAACAGTTCATGAAAAAATAGATTCAAATTTTTCTATTATTGGGGAAAAAAAAACCCACTAAACTAACCTAAAACAAAAAAAAAGAGGACTGGGCAATCCATTTTGAGGACACCATTTTTTAAAAAAGGGAAAAATCCTTCTGAACAAATCTAAAATTTTGAGGAGAAAAAGAATAATTAACTGTAAAAGTAATAAAAAATTAGATCATATGAAAATATTGAATAAAAGGTCACCAGGTTTGCTCAAATTTAAAAGATGTATCAAACGTCCGACTTCTTATTTTCTCCAAACTTAAGCAAGACATAATGGAGGAGAGACAAAAAAATACAGTAGGTGGATTGGGAATGGAGACAAATATGAGCTTTTCCACTCAGTACCTATAAAGCATACAGCAGAGTATTTTAAAAATTCTCGAAATCCGGAAGGATTAGCAGTCCCTAGAGACGTAGAGATTGGATCATTTAAATCTAATGTGCAGATACAGAAAGGTATCAAGAGATCCAACAAATGGTGCCAACTATGTTTAGCTGACTTTATTAGAATAAGGTAGAAGTTATGCCAAGCACTACAACAGCCCAGACCATTATGAACAGTTACTAATAACACATTTTAAGATGATGAAATTGGGTTGGGTAGTAGTGCAACACAGATTTCCTAGAATAACACGAGTTAAATTATAAAATGAAATTACATTAAGTAAAATTAATTAAGCTAGAATATACGTAAAAATTGATCTAGAAAAGCAAGATATTAAGGTATACTGATGCTAATTTTATGTGACAGCAATTTAACTTGAGGCATAATTTGGAGTATTGTGTGCAGTTATGGTCATAAACCTACAGGAAAGGTATCAATCAGACTAAAAGGTTACAGAGAAAGCTTCTGTGCTTTAGTGATCAATGACTATGACAACGTATCTACATGGACATTATTTATATTGGTTCTAGAATTTAGAACTAGCAGGTCTGAAGAGCAGAATTACCTACTCCAGCTCTTAATTTGTTGTAATACAAAAGTCTAAAATTACAACCAGGCCTTTCAGAAATAAAAAAATACTTACATGCTGAGCATGGATAATGGTTATCTCTTCAGCAATTTGTAATTAAGTCGCTAATTATAAATCTGTGCCTGTTAGATCTTGTTACCTTAATATATAGAAAAAATATATATATAACATCCAAGATTGATCATAGTCTCTGAAAAGACCCATGAGACCAAAGTCTTGACCCTGTTTCTATGTTATTGCTCCATGGCTTAGCCATACAGAATATCACTCTACTGCCAGAAGCACTGGCCAGATATCAAGATCAAAGTATAACGTTTCACTGATATCCTGAAAGAAATAGTTGAATTACATAGCACATTGGAAAACAGTTAAAATGGGAAAAATAAACTGGTCTATTTAAAGGAAAAATAACAATGTACACATAATAAGATTAGACAAATAGCAAGCAGTTAATCTGTTAATAACGGTGCTGATTGCGGGTAGGAATATTGATTAGGATAACTTCTTGATCTTTTTTGAATAATATGGTTGATTCCTTCCAGAGTGACTTTATGTACAGACACTTCTGTATCTACAATCAATTCATGTATATAAGATATCTTACATATTTTTATTTATTCCATTCTATTATCATACGTTCTTTATCTTATTGTGCTTTTACTTATGCTGCATCAGATCCAGAGTAACAAATGAAGAGCGTTTCATGGCTCTGGGCCTGTATTCACTGGAATTCAGAAGAATGAGGGGTGACCAAATTGTAACCTATCGAATATTGAAAGATGGAGAGGATGCTTCCTGTGGTGGGACAGTCTAAGGTCAGAGGACACAGCCTCAGAATAGTGGGATGTCCTCTTAGAACGGAAATGAGAAGGGATTTCTTTAGCCAAAAAATAGTGAATCTGTGGAATTTGTTGCCACAGGTGGTTATGGAGGCCAAGTCCTTATGTATATTTAAGGCAGAGGTTGATAGATTCTTGATTGGTCAGGGCATGAAGGGATATGAGGAGAAGGCAGGAGACAGGGGCTGAGAGGAAAAATGATGAAATGGTGGAGCAAACTCAATGGGCCAAATGGCTTAATTGTGCCCCTATATCTTATGTCTTTTTTATTTCTCCTTTACATTCAAGGGTTCCCAAGCTGAGGTCCACAGACCCCTTGGTTAATGGTAGGTTTTCATGACATAAGAAAGGGGTTGGGAGCCCCTGTTTTACACTTGTGTACTGGAAATTACATTAAACCATCTTGAACTTGAATCTTTCATGAATGAAAGATCATTGGGGGATATTATCCTGAATGTGGTATTTTCAATCATAAAGATCTTATAGTTGTATTCAGGATTATGAGGGGTATAGATAGGTTGAATTCATGCAGATTCATTTCACTCGGGTTGGGTAAGACTAGAACTGCAGTTCATAAATTGAAGGTGAAATGTGAACTATCTAAAGGGAATCTGAAGGGAAACCGCACTCAGAGGACAGTGAGAGTGTGGATTGAGCTGTCAGAAAAAAGTAGTAGATATGGGGTCAATTCTAATATTTAAGAGAAGTTTAGAGAGGTACATGGTTGACAGAGATATGGTGAACTATGGTCCGGGTACAGGTAGATGGGATTCACAAGAGGATCAGGCTGGCACAAACAAGATGGGCCAAATAGCTGTTTCTGTGCCTTAGTAATCTGCGATAGACTGGTAGATGCATTGAGGATATGGGCTCAGGAACGTGAGGTGGATCAAACTTTTGGCTCAGAAGCAAGTGCTCCACAGCTGGGGACAGCAAATCAGTTGTTAATAAGTGAAAGACAAAGACCAGTACAAACATTGGCCATAAGGATTTGGAAAGCCAGGAAAATGGCTTCCAATTCATCCTTCTAATTGAAACACAATTCAGCAAAACTTAGTTACTGTACATACCATCTCTGGAATAAAAGAACATCACTTGCATCTCATTATGGCAAAGTCAAACAAAATTTGGCATTGAGGCACAGATGTCATTCTCGAGGTAGATAACTAAAGACTGGTCATAGAGACATACAATAGCTTCCAGTCAATTGCCCTAATTAGCTAAAGTTTCACGGAAGTAGTTAAAAATGTATAAAAATTGTGTAACAAATTATGTATTTAAATGAAATACAGAACAAATTAGAACACTACAAATAATGGAGTACCATAAAACTCTGCATTAGTTCCTAATAGTTATCATTGGAGAAATTAATCCAATGTATGCCACCTTGTTCTTTTGATTGACTGTACATGAACAAAACAAGTGCAGACACTCGGAACAGATAATCAACAGCCTTCGTTTCTTTCCTGTATAAAATAGTGTCAAAGTCACTGCTTTTTAATTTGGCATTGTTCAGCCCAAATGAATAACATAACACAAGGTTACGTAACTGTTGCTCTTTAAAAGCTGTTCACTCTAAATGCAATGAAGTGTCTAATGGCCACACAAGGTATGTGGCTGATGCTAGTTAGAAACTATTGCATTCTCCAAATCTTCATTTTCATTGTAACATTCAAGATAATTATTGATACCTTCAAATTCTTTGTAGCTCCTAACTTGCTGAAGTAGTGAAATCATTTTGCTTTCACTCCTGGCCATTTCTTGCACCTCCAAGCCTGAATGCTTGAATCCGCAGTGAGCAAAACAGAATTGCCTTACTGCTAATTTCTCACCATCCATCAGTGACAGAAATCACTGCTTTTTGAACACAAGCTCATGCAACTGACGCTATTTAAAAGCTATTCACACTAAGCACGGCGGAGTATCTAACAGCCACACAAGTGCACACGACTGACGCCAGATGGAAACTGTTCAACAACAGTCTTTTATCCCAAGTAAGGGGCATAGTGTCCCAAATAAACAAGCAAAACTTGGCTGTTTTCTTGATTAATTTTTCTTCTTTAAGAGTTGTCCCAAATAAGCAGCTTCCCCAATTAACCAGAAACCACTATATTTCAAAATACACTTTAAAAGTTGATGGTGCCTGGAGGTTTATGGCAGGGAGTTTCTCCCTGTTGCTGCCGCTATCGGGGACTCGGGAGTCGATCGACTCGGGACTTTGAGACTATTTTTTTTATTGTGCCTATGGACTGTTCTTCATCAAATTATGGTATTGCTTTGCACTGCTGTAATTATATGTTATAATTATGTGGTTTTGTCAGTGTTAGTCTTTGGCCTGTCTTGTTTTCTGTGATATCACGCCGGAGAAACATTGTATCATTTCTTAATGTATGTAAGCATTTCTAAATGACAATAAAAGAGGACTGAGTGTTCTCATATCTAAAAATGTTTATGAGGCAAAGAGTAAGATGGTCAGAGAGATTTAGGGAGGCAATTCATTAGCATTGGACCTTGAGATGGTGGAGTGATTAAAACCTGCGTGAGTAAGATGCAAGAAGCCAGCGGTGGACAGTGGAGGAAAATGGGAAATTCAGTTCAATCCAGGAACGAAGCATGCAAACAAGGCAAAGAGAATAATAATAAAATGTGGGATTCTAAAAGGTACATTAAAGCAAAATACCTAGAAATACTGTCTTCAGATGCTTAAAGGCATCAGGGAATCATCAAGCCCCCATGACTATTGTAACATGGCCCTCTTGACATGCTTTTTCTATATCCCATTGTAATTTGTAGCCCACATCCTGACTACTGTTCAGAGGCACGTATGAACTGTAACACTAATCAGGGTATTTTTTACACTTGCAGTTTCTTAACTTACCCACCAGGATTCTATATCTTCCAACCCTATGTCACCTCTTTCAAAGGATTTGATTTCATTTTATACCAACAGAGCCACCCCACCCCCTCTGCCTACCTGCCTTTCCTTTTGATAGAACGTGTATCCTTGGATACTAAGCACCCAACTAGGATCTTCTTTCAGCCACGACTCTGATCCCACAATGTCATACCAGCCAATCTCTAACTGTGCAACAATATCATCTCCCTTATTCTGTATCCTGTGTGCATTTAAATATAAACACCTTCAGTCCTGTTTTCATCACCCTTTTCAATGTTGCCCCCATGTTACACCTCAATTCATCCCATTGACTGCAATTTTGGCCTATCATCTGCCTGGCCTTCCCCATAGCCTCGCTGCACACTGCATCTACTTGTATACCAACTGCCTCATCCTCAGTCCTATCACTCTGGTTCCCACCCCCCACCAAATTAGTTTAAACACTCCCCAACAGATCTAGCAAATCTGCCTGCAAAAGATATTTGTCCTCCTGGAGTTCAGGTGTAAGCCTTCCTTTTTGTGCAGGTCATATCTTCCCCAGAAGAGATCCCAATGATCCAGAAAACTGAAACCCTCCCCCCTGCACCATTTCCTCCCCCATGCACTCATCTGCCAATTCATCCTATTCTTACCCTCACTAGCACATGCCACAGGCAATGATCTAGAGATTACTACCCTGGAAGTCCTGCTTTTCAGCTCTCCAACTAACTCCCTATTTTCTCTCTTCAGAACCTCCTTCCCTTCATCAACCTATGTCATTGGTACCAAAATGAACCATGACTTCCGGCTGTTCACCTCCCATTTTAGAATGCTGTGAACCCAGTCCAAGGCATCCCTGACTCTGGCACCTGGGAGTCAACGGACCACCCAGATGTCTCTTTCATGTCCACAGAATCTCCTGCCTGCTCCTCTAACTATAGAATCCCCTATCACTACCCCAGTCCTCTTCTCCCCTCTTCACGTCTGAGCCACAGAGCCAGGCTCAGTGCCAGAGACCCAGTCATTGTGGCTTCCCCCATTTGTTCAGCTTCCCCGACAGTATCCAAAGTGGTGGACTTATTGTTGAGGGGAACGGTCACAGTGATACTCTGCACTGGCTGCCCATTTCCTTTCCCTCTCCTGACAATTACCCAGGTACCCGCCTCCTGTAACTTAGGGGTGACTATCTCACTGTAGCTCTTATCTATCATCTCACTCTACCATATGAGCCAAAGGTCATCGAGCTGCAACTCAGATCATTAACACAGTCTCCAAGGAGCTACAGCTCAATACACTTTGTACTGCTATAGTTATCAGGGAAAAATGGTCTCCCAGAGTTCCCACATCTCACAGAAAGAACATACCACTAACTCCAATCCCATTCTCAGCACACTAGCTATGTACTAATAGACAAAAAACAAAGGTAGCCATAAGTGGAGCCAAAAAAGGAGAAAAAAAAATCTTACAAGAAACTTAGAACCTCTGCCTGTACTTGCCCAAACCTGTTCTCACTGAAGCCTGTTGAGCCAAAGCCTCCTGCTCCAATTCTGGCCCGCTCCAACAATGGCTGCACCACTTATGGCTATCTCTCTCTCCTCCTCTCTCCCCCCTCTCTCTCCCCCCATCCCCCTCCCCCCCTCCCCTACAAATTATGATGACTAACACACTGAAAAATGTTCCTTCCTAAACTAACCAGGGATCTTATTCACTACAGAATTACATTAAGGTTTATCTGGTTGTCCATTCCAATAAATTAAAATTTCTGTTATTCTGCTTGATGCTGACTACATGTTGAAAAATTACTACTTTGTTTCAGCATAAATGAGAACTGATATATTTCATTTACTAATAAGCAGTTGATAATGATCGACTGAATATGTCATTACTCAATTTTCCCACTGCTGCAAGAAGTGATCTGCAGTTCAGATCAGTTAAGCTGTCTATGTGCACACCTCCTTGCTGATTCATTATAGCCTTCCTATATTCATACAATCCAATCGCTGGAAGATAACCTAAAATTCAGAATAGTAGAAAAATTCATCCAATCACTGGGCTTCCATAATTTCTATTTTACTAATCACAGACTCAACTAGTCAGTACAAAACACAAACATTGTATTTTCATTAATTTCTTTCCAGACATCAACAACATCTCTAATTAATCTTCATTCCTGTCTGAAGGACCTTAAAGACAACAAATGCTCTCAACAGAAACGAAATCAAGATTTTAAAAGAGTTTCCTTTATTGCAAAAAAAATGATAAAGCTGAGGAAAAGAAAATAACACAGAGCAGAAACTAGCCAGAATTAATACTAGTATTTAATTCTGGTTTTGCATGTCTGTCACACTTCACCAAATATCAAAAGTTATCTGGCAGAAAAAGAAACAAGACATGGCAGTTTTAAGTTGCACTTTTCTCATCCCTTTCTTTTCTGACAATGGAAATTAGTTCCTCTGATTTTGATAGACTCTGAACATGTCAAAGGTGAAACAGAAAATCCTAACGTACTGCAGATTTACTACACCTTCGTGGAATGCTCTTCCATCTGAAACCATGGCAGCAAGGCAAAGCGTGTGAAAAAAAAACTACCTATGAACTTCCACAGCTACCATCAAATTTTCCCATTTTACTTTCTTTATGTATATAACATTAAAAAATTAATTCAGTGGAAATTCAAATGTGGCCTGATCAATTATTTATTTATCTGCATAATACATAAGTGGTGCTAGTATCTTTTCCCAAAGTGGTCCTGCCTACTGCTGGTTTACTGTGTGTGAAACTCAAACCTATAATATATTTCCTGTGGCTTCCCATAGCAAGTAAGTGAGCTGCCTGCCTGCATGATTTCAGTGACACCCTACTACAATCCAGCTTGTCCAATATTCATGAGCTGTTTTGTCACTTGGCCCCGTCACACATTCAGATTCGCATATTGTTGCTGCAGGCAGACGATTCTGACCACATCCTGATATATCAACTGCCACTTGTCATGGGGCCACTTTAAATCAGGTTACTTTGAGAACTACACACAGCATGTCCCCTGATTTGCATTGAAGCAAAAGTGTTGATGGCAATGGGGTTTGTATATTTCAGCGTCAGAATTTACTCAACCTAATCCCAACACAATCCTCTCCTACACACTTGCTTGTCTAGGCTCCTTCCTGCTTCACACAGTTTCCACAAGAAATTCCACAATACTAGCTTCTAGCCTTGATTTTGTGCATATAAAAACAATGACACAGGATGATTGAATGTATAGTGTTGTGCATATTGCTTTCAGTGATGGTTAAGGAGTAGATTTGCCAATTCCCAGCAAACATAGGGAATGTATAGTGGAAAAATAATTGAAACTCAAGTGGATTCTATCTCTGGATTCCCCAAGGGTAACAAATATGTAACACTAATCCTTTAGCGGCAAAGTACAAACGCTGCTGGAAATCTGATGGAAGTGTCACAACGATCATCTGCATCCAAACTAGGAGATCTTTTACAGCCTCAGGTTTCATTGCCCTTCTACTCCGATGCAGAGTCCTAATCAATCACATCCAAAATGGTCTTTTAATGATGAGAGTACGGTTATCTTTGTTGCAAGTCATTCACAGCCCTTACAAATTGAAGGCCTTTGAAGGTTAATAATACGCTTGCCTGAGCATAATTGATATTCCCCATTTTCTTTGATTCCTACCAAGACAAGGTAATTGGTATCTGTAACAATATATAATGACTGCAATTAACGGTGGTACTCATCATATCATAATGGGGCACAATTGACAGTGATCAATACCATTTGATAGTTATCTTCAAAGAGGATAACAAATTCTCATATCTCCAATTGTAGGTGCTAGTCAACATCTTGCGAATTGAATTGACTTTATTTCTTACATCCTTCACATGCATGAGGAGTAAAAATCTTTATGTTACGTCTCCATCTAAATGTGCCATGTGCAATCTTAGTAATTTATAATAATTTATAATAAATAGAACGGTCAATGTAATATAGAGTACGTTCAAATCAGCGTGAGTTCATCATTCTGATGGCCTGGTGGAAGAAGCTGTCCCGGAGCCTGTTGGTCCTGACTTACATGCTGTGATAATGCTTCCTGGATGGTAGCAGCTGGAATAGATTGTGGTTGGGATGACTCAGGTCCCCAATGATCCTACGGGCCCCTTTTACACAACTCTCCTTGTAACTGTCCTGAATCATGGGAAGTTCACAACTACAGATGCGCTGGGCCGTCTGCACCACTCTCTGCAGAGTCCTATGACTAAGGGAGGTACAGTTCCCATACCAGGCAGTGATACAGACAGTCAGGATGCTCTCAATTGTGCCCCTGTAGAAAGTTCTTAGAATTTGGGGGCCCATACCAAACTTCCTCAACCGTCTGAGGTGGAAGAGGCGCTGTTGTGCCTTTTCCACCACACAGCTGGTGTGCACAGACCACATGAGATCCTCAGTGATGTGGATGCTGAGGAACTTGAAGCTGTTCACCCTCTCAACCCCAAATCCATGTGATTGCTTTGTGCAGCTGTTAGATCTCTTTTAGGTTGTATCAATCTGAATCAGAATCAGGTTTAATATTAACAGTATGTGTCGTGAAATTTGTTGTCTTTGCAGTAGCAGTACAATGCAATACATAATAATAAAAAAGTGAATTACAATTAGTATGCATATGTCAAACAGTTAAATTAAATAATTAGTGCAAATGTAGAAATAAAAAAGTAGTGAGGTAGTCTTCATGGATTCAATGTCCATTCAGAAATCAGCTGGTAGGGATGAAGAAGATATTCCTGTTTCATTGAGTGTTCACCTTCAGGCTTCTGTACCTCCTTCCTGATGGTAGCAATGAGAACAAGGCATGATGTGGATGATAGGGGCCCTTAATGACGGACGCCACCTGTTTGAGGCATCGCTCCTTGAAAATGTCCTGAATACTACAGAAGCTAGTACCCATGATAGAGCTAACTAAGTTTACAACTCTCTGCAGCATATTTCGATCCTGTGCAGTAGTGATTCCTACAATCCACCCCACCCGCTGCCTCTGTGCCAGATGATGATGCAGCCAGTTAGAATGCTTCTCCATCTGTATAAACTTTTGTGTCGTTTTGGTGACGTACCAAATCTCCTCAAGCTCCTAATGAAATATAGTTGATGTTGTGCCTCCCTTGTAGCTGCTACGATTTGTTGGGTCCAGGTTAGATCGTCAGTGATATTGACACCCAAGAACTTGAAACTGCTCGCTCTTTCCACTTCTAATCCAAAGGGGTCATTTCCATGCATTCACTTGCTGAGAAACAATTGAAAAGGTTTCAGCAATAAAGCAAACGCAAAAAACAGCACAAACGTTTACAGAGTCCATAGCTCGACCATTGTGGTACATCTTAGCATCTATACAAGCACTCTTAATCACTTTCATTCCCATAGTTCCTTCAGTATAAAAATCAACACCTTGAAACACTTCACTGAAGTTGATCATACAATGACTGACATCAGCTCAAGACAGCTTAATGATGAGAGATAGTAAGGTGGGTCTAAAAACAGGAATAGGTGGAAGGTTGGAGACATGTAGCTGAAAAAAAAAGCTGTCAGTGGCGATAAGAGGGATGCCCATTATTGATTGATTGGAAATGATCACATAGAAAGGGAAAATGTGACCATGAGGGAAAATAGATTAATGAATGGTGATTCTGCATAATTACAACCATATTATTCTTTTGTTTGGACCTGGCATTGGATCATAAAGTAGTGCAAAGAATATCAGAATCAGAATCAGGTTCAATATCACCAACTTATGTTAGAAATTTGTTAACTTTGAGGCAGCAGTACACAGCAATGCATAATAATAGAAAAAATGTGAACTATAGTAAGTATATATATTAAGTAGTTAAATAATTAGTGCAAAAATAGGAATAAAAGAAGTAGTGAGGTAGTGTTGATGGGTTCAATAATCACTCAGAAAACAGATGGCAGAGGGGAAGAAGCTGTCCCTGAATCACTGAGTGTGCGCCTTCAGGCTTCTGTACCTCCTCCCTGATGGTAGCAATGAGATATGCAATCAGAATAGTGTTTTACCCACACTCGCAACCTCTTCACCCAGCAACATGCAGAAGAACTTTTAAAATGTACGGTGGCAGATTAGCATGGAGCTCGATTCAAGTAGCCTACATCAATTGCAAGGCTTCCTATTGGCAGTAGGTGAGCAAAAATCAACTCCTAATAGTCAGGCACGTCCTCAAAGTGAATTAAAAAGATGTGAATGTAGATTCAAAGTGCCAAGCTCAAATTAAACCTTATGTTGTCAATTATAAATATCTGAAAGACATCAAATGCCTATTCTGTTTGACATATACAAAATATTATGACATTGTCAGCATTGCACAGTATAGATAATCCAGGAGCAGTCAGAAGGGAACTTCTGGAAAAATTACAGGTAATTAATAGAAACTATAAGCAGGACTCTGGGTCATACTGGCAGTTTACAGATTAAGATGGGAAATTCTACATGGGATATTTAATTCACTGAATCAGATAGTGATCATAATTGAGTACAAAATTGGCAATTATATCATCCTCCTTTAGAGATTATTATTCACAATAGTCATTAATTACTTTACAACTAAAGAAAATAAGCACACATCAAAAGTGACCTTGCTTTGCAGAGTGTTACATTTGGCTAAAGACTGAAGGCATACACTCTCCTTAGCCCTGATTTAACTAGGTTTATCACAATAGCAGCTGATAGGCTGTAAATTTATGCTTGGTCCTTTAACTAACCCAATGGGATATGACACTCGAGTATGGAATATACTCTAATTATGCATTATATTTCACCTTCAAGTGCTGACTTTCAAATAGAGATTAAAACATTTCTGAATGTGTTATTCTACCACATACTTGGGGTATAATGGTTATTCAGTTAATTAACTATTACTTGACTTCACTTGCAGATGATTAAAATTGTCATGGTCTAACAAATGAGAGATTATTTCAAATTAATGAACCTCTGCATCAGAGTGGAGGAGGATTGCCAAAGGAGACCAGTATGTCAGAGAGGAGAGATAAGAGACTCGTAGACCAAATTTTGATACTGAAATACAATTTACCCTTCAAGCTATCACATTTCACTTTGAAGTTCTGAATTAAGCCTCTTGTGAAATGTTATGTGAAGAATAACAACACAATGATGCACAGTATCCTTGCTCTTCAAAACATCAAGAAATTAAATTCGACGTGCTGCGGTTGTTGAGAAAACAACAGTAAAAAAACAATTAGAACAAAACCTCCATTAATGTGTCTTTGGGATGTTAGTAATTGATGAACTTGTGTGGAAGGCTGTCACTGTTATTACCATGTCAAGCATGGGAGCCTAGTTGTGAACAATGGGAACCTATGAACGTCCCGCAAAGACAATGAACAATGAAAAGCTGGCTGCAAAAACTAAACGGTAGGTCAGGCAGCATCCGTGGAGAGAGAAACAGTTAATACTGCAGGTCAATGTCTCTTTGGAAGAAAATGATGGAGAGATTCACAAATCAGAGTCAAAATGCTAAAGTATTTTGAACAAGATGTTGATTTTACCTCCTTTTGTTAATATTTTTCCTGGTATGAATGTTGGTGCAGAATATTTCATATTCATCCAAGTATACAGCTAATATCCATAAATCTCGAGCAAATGATAAATTACAAACATCAGAAAATCATGAATTATAACACTGTTGTATTTACCAATTAATTTAATAAATACTTTACACTCTGAAACCGTGCAAAATAGAAGCACATTATGACCACAGTTCAGCTCTTAATCGATAAAGATGCATGACCTGAAATATTTTATCGCTGAATATTTTCCCACATCCCACCACCACTACCATCCTTTCCCACAAGCTATGACTGGTTTAAAGCTCTCAGGAGTATCACACATTAAAAGATACACTCAGTGGCCACTTTATTAGGTAAACCTGTACACCTGCTTGTTAATGCAAATAGCTGATCAGCCAGTCATGTGCAGCAACTCAATGCACAAAAACATACAGATATGGTCAAGGGATTCAGTTTTTGTTCTAACCAAACATCTGATTGAAGAAGCAAATGATTGTTGATGCCAGATGGGGTGGTTTGAGCATCTCAGAAACTGCTGATTTCCTTAGATTTTCATGCAAGGAATGAAGTATAGGAGCAGGGATGTGATGTTGAGGCTCTATAAGGCAGTTTTGGTCTCCTTATTTAAGAAAGGGTGTGCTGACTTTGGAGAGGGTACAGAGAAGATTCACTAGAATGATTCCGGGAATGAGAGAGTTAACATATGAGGAACATTTGTCCACTCTTGGACTGTCTTCCTTGGAGTTTAGAAGAATGAGGGGAGACCTCATAGAAACATTTCGAATGTTCAAAGGCATGGACAGAGTGGATGTGGCAAAGTTGTTTCCCATGACGGGGGAGTCTAGTACGAGAGGGCATGACTTAAGGATTGAAGGGCGCCCATTCAGAACAGAAATGCGAAGAAATTTTTTTAGTCAGAGGGTGGTGAATCTATGGAATTTGTTGCCACGGGCAGCAGTGGAGGCCAAGTCATTGGATGTATTTAAGGCAGAGATTGATAGGTATCCGAGTAGCCAGGGCATCAAAGGTTATGGTGAGAAGGCGGGGGAGTGGGACTAAATAGGAGAATGGATCGGCTCATGATAAAATGGCGGAGCAGACTCGATGGGCTGAATGGCCTACTTCTGCTCCTTTGTCTTATGGTCTAAAACACTCTCTAAAGAGAACGGTGCAAGAAACAAACAAAAAAACATCCAGTTAATGGTAGTTCAAATAACTTGTTAATGAGA
Source organism: Mobula hypostoma (assembly GCF_963921235.1). NCBI lineage: Eukaryota > Metazoa > Chordata > Chondrichthyes > Myliobatiformes > Myliobatidae > Mobula > Mobula hypostoma. The sequence goes on along the minus strand of NC_086119.1, from coordinate 25,600,101 downwards.
GAGGTCAGAGGAGAATGGCCAGACAGGTTCAAGCTGACAGGAAGGCAACAGTAACTCAAATAACCACGTGTTACAGAAGTGGTGTGCTGAAGAGCATCTCTGAACACACAACACTTTGATTCTTGAAGTGGATGGGCTACAGCAGCAGAAGACCACAAACGTGCACATAGTGGCTACTTTATTAGGTGACTACAATTCCAAAAGTAATTCGTTGGTTGTTGATCTTTGACCTGAAATACTAACTATTTTTCTATCCATCGATGCTCCTTAACGTGCCAAGTGTTTCCAGCATTTTCTGTTCTCATTTCATGTAATAGAAAACCTGAATAAATGTTTCCTTGTGGAATGGGGGATAGCCTTGCAAAGATAAACATAATTTATCTTCTGTGAAGAAAGAAAAATTATTATAACACAATATTCGAGTTGACAATGTAAAGTACAAGGATCTCTTTTTTTCGATATAGACTGGTGGTTGCCTCAATTATACATATTCAGACTGCCGATTACTATATCTTCTATCTTAATAACTTGAGAAATTCTGCAGCAGCACGGAAACCAAACCATGGAAGGGAGAATCAATATAAACACAAAAGCTGTGGGCTATAAATGACATCAATTGCTTTCACAGTATAGCTAGTACCATCTAGGGCTAAGCTGCCTGATTTATCTAGACAGGAAACTGCGGTTGTGAGGGTAACAAAAAAGTCATCATTCTACAGTGTACTTTATCCATTAGGCTTTGTAGCAAACATAAAGAGATCAATGTTATTAACAACACTACTATTCAATAATCCATTATTCTTGTTAAAGTTTATACAGACTGTATATATAAAATAATTAGAAATAAATATTGTTCAAACTTATTACACTAAGGTCCGATCATGCTGTTGGTGTAACCTGTAAATTGTGAAGGTCCTATTGATTAGTTCAATAAATAGTTAATTTATAAGTATTATGTTTCACCACAGGCACACCACAGAATAAGCACAGCCTATTTATTGACAAGGTGGTATGCTACTGTAGCTCAATTAAATGGTGCAGGAGATGTTAACAGTATTCGGATAGTTTTAGGAGTTATAAGAACATAATCAGAAAAAGAACTTTTTTAAAAAATCAGTGGGTGAGTAATTTGATAGGAAAAATGAATATGGGAGTGACACCGACATTGAGATGAACCTACGATGCTGGTATTCCCATGTGTCTGCTGCCCTTGTCCTTCTTGGTCATCAAAGTCATGGGTTCTGAGCAGGGGTTCCCAACCTTTTAAGCCCTTGGACCTATGCCACTAACCGAGGTGTCTGTGGACCCAGGTTTGGAAGCCCCTGATTGAGAGACTGCTGTCAAGTAGCCTTTCTGAATAGTTAGTTAATTGGCCACTGTAAATGGTACCTACTGTGGAGTTGATTGATAGAATCTGGAGAGTTATGAGATGGTTGGGAAATTAAAACAGGTGAAAATGGGGTGCTGAAAGCCTATCTCACTTGCCCATCACCTCCCCCTGGTGCCCCTCTTTGTTCCCTTCCTCCCATGGTGCACTCCTCTCCTATCAGACTCCATCCTCTCCAGCCCTTTACCATTCCTACCCACCTGGCTCCACCTATCACTTTCTAACTATCCTCCTTCCCTTCCCTCCACTTTTTTATTCTGGCCTCGTCCCCCTTCCTTTCCATTCCTGAAGAAGGGTCTCAGCCTGAAAAGTTGACTGTTTATTCATGTCCACAGATACTGCCTGACCTACTGACTTCCTCCAGCATTTTGTGTGTGTGTGTGTGTGTGTGTGTGTGTGTGTGTGTGTGTGTGTGTGTGTGAAAATGGATGGTTGAAAGGTCTGTGCCAACTCAACAGAACAAAGGACCTGCTTCCATACTGTACTCCTCTGCGGCATGTCTATGCCAAAGTAGGCATTTTGTAGGTAGTATCTCTGGAATTTCTGGTGGTTGTGTCATTCAAGCACATGGAACACTTCTACACAATTAGATTTTGGACACTGTCTAACACAGTAGGCTTGGGACCATTTACAGGCATGAATAGTTTTGCTGATGCAAAATTGTTAACAGCAAGGTCGGCGAAGTAAAACCACACCATTATTTTAAACAGTTAATGCCTTCATTAAAGTCTCAGAATGTCATCCAAAGGCATTAATTATTTGTGCACTAATATCATTGTCATTTTCTGCTCACTGATGATACTTAATTTTAATATGTGTTTCACCAATAATTGATATTAAAATTGCAATTAATAAGCGTAACAGCAGCACGATTGAGAGAAAAAATTACTGTTCAAATCGAAGAAGGGAGTTCAGACCTTAGAATTTTAAATCTCTGAAATCACCAGTATTAATTCACTTGGCCAGAGCTAATTTTTTATCTACTTGTTTCATATCTGAGAAAGTTCTTAATGCATCTTACAACCATTAAAATCTCAGTCCTATGTGCAATTCACATGCCAGGTGATAATTGCCAAACCAGTCATTCTAAATCCTATTCACTCTCAGGTGGCTGCAGATAATTTTAATCTTCTCAGTGTGATCTCACAGCCAGCTCTGCCACAAATATAATTTGTTTTAGGTTCAGACTTTCTGATTTGCAATTTAGGACCTCAATGAACATTTGGCCAGTTTAATGGTCTACCTGCCATTAGACTTTCAAACAAAGTTATCAGGCAGATATGTGATCCCTGCAATTAATTACTCTATTAGTATTGCTGAATCCCAATTATTCCAAGGCATAATTGGTGAATGGTAATTGGCTTATATTTTCACATGTACTAAAATACAGAGAAAAGCTTAGTTTTGCATGCCATCCAAACCAGCCATTCCAAACATAAGCCCATTCCATCACAGGAAAAGCCCTCCCCACCATTGAACATGTTACAAGAAAGCAGCATCCATTGTCAAGAACCCTTACCATCCAGGTCATGCTCTCTCTCTCGATTACAGAAGATTTAGGCTCCACACCACAAGGTTCAGAAACAGTTATTACCCTATAACCATCAGGCTTCTGAATCAGTGTGGATAACTCCACTCATCTCAACTCCAAACTGATTCCACAACTTCCAGACTCACTTTCAAGGACTCTACAACTCATGTTTTCAGTATTATTTATTTAATTTTGCACAATTTATTTTCTTATGCATATTGGTTGCATGTCAGTCTTTGTTTACGTATTTAATAATTTCTATTGTACTTCATTATTTTCCAGTTAATGCATGCAAGAAAAAGAATTTCATGGCTGTATATGGTGACGTATATGCACTTTGATAATAAATTTACTTCGACTTTGAAATTGAGATCGTACGAAAGGAAAAGCAGTAACTGCGTACGGAATATAGCATGACAGTTGCTGAGAGAGTGCAGTGCAGGTAAACAAACTAGATGCAAGGGCCTTAAGCTAGGTGAGAAATCAAGAATTCATCTTTAATTCATCAGGCCCATTCGAGATATATGCTACTCTTGAACCTAGTTATAGATGTTTTCAAGCTTTTGTATCTTCTACCTAATTGGAGGGGGAGAAACAGAAAATGAACAGAGTGGGAGGGTCTTTGATTCTGTTGGTGGCAGTGGAAAGTGTAGACTCGAATGCAGGAGAGGGCGGGTTTCATATTAAACTGAAATGCATTTTCTGTAATTTCTTGTCATCTGGGCAAAGTAGTTGCTCTGCCAAGCTGCTTTGTGTCTGGATTTCCTTACATCTCTCAAATATTTTTGCCCCTTCAAATACTGAAGCAATTTGCATTAAATATTTCTTATTTAACCTTGTTTCAGGATGCCTGTTACAGTTCATTATAGGCTGGATCATGCTAACTTTTACCAGTGGTTTGCTTCTGAACCTTTGGACTTCAGCCACTGAAATTTCACTGCACACACCCTGTTGTACAGGACATGCTGACAGATGTGGACAGATGGCACATCTGTAAAAATTGGGCCATTGTCTCATAGATTCATATAGCACACAGACAGTCCTTTTGGCAAAGCATGTTTGCACAGAGTACATTGTACATAGCAAAAATATTAAAGCAATTGTGAAAGATGTTGTGCCACTTTGAAGAATTCAAGGTAGACAGGCAAAGTCAACATGACAATATGGAAAGGACATCACAATTGATCAATTTTACCACAGTTCTCTAAAGCTGTACCTTATCTAAGTGGTTCTTATCCAATTTTGCACTTGCTGCTTAGCCTCCTATGACTAGTCAATTCACATGCTTATCTGTCTACATTTTAAATGTTGTGAGATTCTCTGCCTCAACCTGTTAGATTAAAAAATTAGTTGCCATTTTTCAAGCCAAAATAAATATGCCTATCATTTTTTGAAACATGTAATATATTCCTTTAATTTAAATTGTATGATTCAGCGGAAACCAGATGCTAGCCTCAGCATGGTGTCTTTTGGAAACCCACTCACACAGGCTTATACCTCAACAATAACAGCCATCACGCCTCCCAATATAGAGTGGTTCTTTCTACTTTGATTAACTGTGCAAAAACTGTTTCAGACCCGGAGACTCTCGATGAGGAAATGAGACCACTACACACAACATTCCTACAGAATGGCTACGAGGTGAAGGAAATTAATCAGGCCCTTAAAAGGGCCAATAGAAAAGACAGGAAACCTAACAACAAGGAAGAACCCATTGCTACAGCCTGACTTCCCTGTATTCCCACAGTTTCTGGAAGGATCACCAGGATCCTGAGGAAATACTGGATTAATACTATCAATAAACATGTAAAGATGCTCAAATGACAGCTTACGTGGGTCAAAGACAACCTAGAACTTAGGTCAGCTGGTGTTTAAAGGATTCCCTGTGATTGCGCAGCAGTGTATATCAGCCAGACGGGGTGCACAGTGGAAACCCGCATCAAGGAGCACACGAGGTTTATTTGTTTTGGTTACCCTGAGAAATCGGCGGTAGCAGAACATTGCATTCGCAACGGTCACAGGATTGACTTCAATGGCGCAAAACCACTGTGATACACCAATGGCTTTTGGGACCACCTGGTGCAGGAAGCCATTGAAATAAAACTAGAGAAAAAAAAATTTAACAAAGGCGAAGGTCTCGCTCTAAGTAAGAACTGGAATTTGATTTGTGACGAGAATACACACAGATAAGATGTTAGCTGTCCTGTGTGATCAGCAGTTGGTCTGCCACCTGTCTTCAAGAGAGAGATAAGGGACACAATGAAACAGCATCTGGAGATGTGTAATGAAGGGATGGGAGAGAGAGAGCTGTCTGGAGCGGCTCCCCCTTTGAACCCTGAACTGTTTGAAGTGATGGACAGGCGATACCCCAGCAGGGGGATAAAAAGGGACCGGTTCGCTAAAGCAGGACACACACGACACCCGAGGTAACGAGACCCTGGAAGCGGTGCGCCTCTCACGAGTAGGTGGGAAGTACCGGACAACGCACAGGGTGGAAAGGTACGATCAGCGGGAACCCGGTGTGTGTCCGCCCTTGCCTGGGTGCCGGGTTCACTGCAGAGGATCGACCGCATCTGAAGGAGGGGTCACAGTCGGTGACCTCAGGTGACATCACCAAGGACCCGCCCAAAAGTTGCTTGTGAGCCATATCGCCGGTCTGTGAGTGAAGCCGTGTCTGAATGATCAGTTGTTCCCGTTCTCTCTCTCTCTCCCCCCACGTTGTCCATCGCCATAGCAACGATTACTGCGAACTGAACTACTAAATTGGACTGAACTTTGAGTCACTTTGAAATTTGGTCATTTACCCCTAGACAACGATAGAGCTTGATTGATGCTGTTATCTTAATTCTGTGCACATGTGTGTTTATCATTGCTGAACTGTTGCATTTATTATCCTTTCGATTACTGTGTTGCTTGTTTCTTTAATAAAACTTTCTTAGTTCTAGTACTCCAGACTCCAACTGAGTGATCCATTTCTGCAGGCTTGGCAACCCAGTTACGGGGTACGTAACAGATTGCAAAACAAGGTGGGACAGCAGAAACCTGATTGGATCAGGACTAACCAATCAGAAGGGATATTTAACGGAGGTATATATATCACTGGACTAGACATGCCGAGGCATCATCCCTGATGAAAATGGCAGAGTTTGACATCAAATTGTCGGTTAAAATCAATGCCTGTACCCAGCTGGAAGCCGGAGAAGAGTTTATTCATTGTATGAATAATCTCTTCAAACTCTCCACTCCTCTAGGCTTTTACCTCTTCTTACCTGCCTATCACATCCCCCTGGGTCCGTCCTCCTTCCCTTTCTCCTATAGCCCACGCTCCTTCCTATCAAATTCCTTCTTCTCCAGTCCTTTACCTTTCCCACTCACCTGGCTTCACCTGTCACCTTCTAGCTATTCCTCCTTCCCCTCCCCCCACCTTTTTATTCTGGCGCCTTCCCCTTCCCGAAACGTCGACTGTTTACTCCTTTCCATAGATGCTGCCTGACCCACTGAGTTCCTCCAGCAGTTTTCTGTGTGTGCGTTGCTCTGGATTTCTAGCATCTACAGACTTCCTAACGATCATGTATTTATCTCTCTCTCTCTGCTACTCCTATTGGCAGCACTTTGTGCCATACACATGGTCCTTCCTCTCCAGAGTAACCACCCTAATATGTCATTCTAAATGCTGAAACACCACTGGCTACTTCATTTATTTCCATTTTCCAGTTTTCGTATTCCTCCTGAATGGGCTCACAGTTCTTCCTTATTTCTTTCTTGGTCGTGTCTGCCATGCCAATTGCAGTTCATTTTGTGCCCTTTCAAAACGCATCCATTCGAAATGCATCAGCCATTATCAGTTTCAGTGCACCAGGATCAAGAAGGAAATTGTCCCCTGAAAGCCATTGCTTGGCACGGCACCGTAGCAGGTAGCGTAACACTTTACAGCCCCAGCAGCCCGAATGCGATTCCTCCATGGTCTGTAACAAGACTGAATGTTCTTCCATGACTGCGTGAGTTTCCTCTGGCGGAGAGAGAGAGAGCAGAACAGACTCATAAGATGCTAGAAATCCAGAGTTTGAAGAGATTATTCATATAGTGAGTATGAAGAACCAGAATTTACTCTGCGTGCATTAAGGTTATCGCATGAATTTCAAGTGGGAGACAAAAAGCTGCTTGTAAAAGTAGATGCAAAGACCAAAGCCCAGCTGGATGAATGGACAGCCAAAAAGAAAGGCGTCAATGGAGATACCAAAACAGAGGATTCATCAGAAGATGTTGCGAATGAGGAAACCAAAATGACAGATTAGATCATAAAGGGAGCAATAGAAAGGTTAATAAGAGAATACTCCTGTGAATGAAATGCACCTTCCCAAGTTCAAGATGCACAAACTAGAAGAAAAAGGAAGAACAAAGGTATCCAGAGCTGTCAGAACCACCTCCTGCAGTCTCAGAATTAATTCCTACAACCACCACAGAGGAAGCCCCAGAGCCTGACAACAGGAATTCTGCAGATGCTGGAAATTCAAGCAACACACATCAAAGTTGCTGGTGAATACAGCAGGCCAGGCAGCATCTGTAGGAAGAGGTGCAGTCGACATTTCAGGCCGAGACCCTTCGTCAGGACTAACTGAAGGAAGAGTGAGTAAGGGATTTGAAAGTAGGAGGGGGAGGGGGAGATCCAAAATGATAGGAGAAGACAGGAGGGGGAGGGATAGAGCGAAGAGCTGGACAGGTGATAGGCAACAGGGGATACGAGAGTATCATGGGACAGGAGGTCCGGGAAGAAAGACAAGGGGGGGGGGACCCAGAGGATGGGCAAGAGGTATATTCAGAGGGGCAGAGGGAGAAAAAGGAGAGTGAGAGGAAGAATGTGTGCATAAAAATAAGTAACAGATGGGGTACGAGGGGGAGGTGGGGCCTTAGCGGAAGTTAGAGAAGTCGATGTTCATGCCATCAGGTTGGAGGCTACCCAGACGGAATATAAGGTGTTGTTCCTCCAACCTGAGTGTGGCTTCATCTTTACAATAGAGGAGGCCGTGGATAGACATGTCAGAATGGGAATGGGATGTGAAATTAAAATGTGTGGCCACTGGGAGATCCTGCTTTCTCTGGCAGACAGAGTGTAGATGTTCAGCAAAGCGGTCTCCCAGTCTGCGTCGGGTCTCGCCAATATATAAAAGGCCACATCGGGAGCACCGGACGCAGTATATCACCCCAGTCGACTCACAGGTGAAGTGTTGCCTCACCTGGAAGGACTGTTTGGGGCCCTGAATGGTGGTAAGGGAGGAAGTGTAAGGGCATGTGTAGCACTTGTTCCGCTTACACGGATAAGTGTCAGGAGGGAGATCAGTGGGGAGGGATGGGGGGGACGAATGGACAAGGGAGTCGCGTAGGGAGTGATCCCTGCGGAATGCAGGGGGGGGGAGGGAAAGATGTGCTTAGTAGTGGGATCCCATTGGAGGTGGCGGAAGTTACGGAGAATAATATGTTGGACCCGGAGGCTGGTGGGGTGGTAGGTAAGGACCAGGGGAACCCTATTCCTAGTGGGGTGGCGGGAGGATGGAATGAGAGCAGATGTACGTGAAATGGGGGAGATGCGTTTAAGAGCAGAGTTGATAGTGGAGGAAGGGAAGCCCCTTTCTTTAAAAAAGGAAGACATCTCCCTCATCCTAGAATGAAAAACCTCATCCTGAGAGCAGATGCGGCGGAGACAGAGGAATTGCGAGAAGGGGATGGCGTTTTTGCAAGAGACGGGGTGAGAAGAGGAATAGTCCAGATAGCTGTGAGAGTCAGTAGGCTTATAGTAGACATCAGTGGATAAGCTGTCTCCAGAGACAGAGACAGAAAGATCTAGAAAGGGGAGGGAGGTGTCGGAAATGGACCAGGTAAACTTGAGGGCAGGGTGAAAGTTGGAGGCAAAGTTAATAAAGTCAACGAGTTCTGCATGCGTGCAGGAAGCAGCGCCAATGCAGTCGTCGATGTAGCGAAGGAAAAGTGGGGGACAGATACCAGAATAGGCACGGAACATAGATTGTTCCACAAAGCCAACAAAAAGGCAGGCATAGCTAGGACCCATACGGGTGCCCATAGCTACACCTTTAGTTTGGAGGAAGTGGGAGGAGCCAAAGGAGAAATTATTAAGAGTAAGAGCCTGAGATTGGTTTTCTCAGCCGTACGCGTCACCTGCCCGGTAGAGTGGTCTCCCTTGTCAAGAAAAATATTATCCAAGAGTAAGAAAGCCTCCACAGTGATTAAATCTTCAGGGGGCCTGAATGGGACAGTTTAAGATTTACTATGCAGTGGATGGTTGTATATAGTAGTTGTATTATACAGCAGACTGTGTATATACTTGAAATGCATTCTGTATTGAGTTGAAATTTATAGCTAAGCAAAAAGGAGTGTTGAATATTTAATATTTAAGTAATATTTGAGTAATCTTGTACATATGTTGGTTCATTAAGCATTCTTGTTTGTTTAAATAATTTATTATGAGTTATATCTATAAATAGTGAATTGCATATGTTATCGCACTACCACCATAGGTGCGCACCTCACTTATGTTAAACCCAAAGTTAAACCCGCATTCCTGGACTCCCATTTCCTTTAAATTAGTTTAATGTATTGACGTTACTACACATAACACTGACAAATAGAGCCAATCTAATGATAGAAGATCAAATCACATTAGCATTTAGAAAAAAACCTTGCTCATACTTAGTCGGAGATTTATTCACAGATTAGCATCCAATTAGAATAACTAACTTGAAATAAAATAGAATTTATTTTTAGACTCTACATTAATATCATTGAGGTGGTCACCTGGTTATTTTCTTGTTTCATTTATCTTCATGTTATTTTTTTCTTAATAATGGCAGAGATTTATTGTCCTAGCTTCACAACATGATATTTAGTCAATATTTCAGTTCCCACACACAAGTGCTGCAGACAGACAACTCTGAACTCAATATCATTGCAAATCCAGTCATAAATAGATAGTGAACTGTTGCTAATCTGTACAAGATAATATGGAACTATTTTGAACTTAACTATAATATAATTTAATGTGGATAAATGTGAAGTTATCCACTTTGGTGGCAAAAATAGGAAAACAGATTATTATCTGAATGGTGGCCGATTAGGAAAAGGGGAGGTGCAACGAGACCTGGGTGTCATTATACACCAGTCATTGAAAGTGGGCATGCAGGTACAGCAGGCGGTGAAAAAGGCGAATGGTATACTGGCATTTATAGCAAGAGGATTCGAGTACAGGAGCAGGGAGGTACTACTGCAGTTGTACAAGGCCTTGGTGAGACCACACCTGGAGTATTGTGTGCAGTTTTGGTCCCCTAATCTGAGGAAAGACATCCTTGCCTTAGAGGGAGTACAAAGAAGGTTCACCAGATTGATTCCTGGGATGGCAGGACTTTCATATGAAGAAAGACTGGATGAACTGGGCTTGTACTCGTTGGAATTTAGAAGATTGAGGGGGGATCTGATTGAAACGTATAAGATCCTAAAGGGATTGGACAGGCTAGATGCGGGAAGATTGTTCCCGATGTTGGGGAAGTCCAGAACGAGGGGCCACAGTTTGAGGATAAAGGAGAAGCCTTTTAGGACCGAGATTAGGAAAAACTTCTTCACACAGAGAGTGATGAATCTGTGGAATTCTCTGCCACAGGAAACAGTTGAGGCCAGTTCATTGGCTATATTTAAGAGGGAGTTAGATATGGCCCTTGTGGCTACGGGGGTCAGGGGGTATGGAGGGAAGGCTGGGGCGGGGTTCTGAGTTGGATGATCAGCCATGATCATAATAAATGGCGGTGCAGGCTCAAAGGGCCGAATGGCCTACTCCTGCACCTATTTTCTATGTTTCTATGTTTCTATATCAAATGGATGGTATTTTAAAGTTCCAATACTGTTAGCGAAATGGCAATTAAGTAATAGTCTTGCACCAAGAGGTAATGGGATCAAATCAGCAAACTGTTTAATAAATGTACTATTTCTATTGCTTTCTTTGCTACTCATTTCAGCTGTCTGCCTTTACTTTGTCTAACTTTATTATGACTAAAGCATTTTGGTAACATGCAAAGTGCTAGCCTGGCAAATTCAAATATTCAAAAGTTCAAAGTTCAAAGTAAATTTATTATCAAAGTACATATATGTCACCATATGTAACCATAAGGCTTATTTTCTTTAAATTCCTTTTGATATTACCTTTTCCTCAGTGACTAGGTCTTGAGTTCCTCGTCTGGGTTTAATACTGATGTTTATTTGTGACTTCATGATTAAGAACAGTACTGAAACATCTCTGTTATATGTAAGCCCAGCAATCATCCAACTCAGGTATCATTCAATATTTATCCAATGTCCTCACCTTTTCATTTGGAATACTAAAGAATATTGGCCAGAAGGGGACAAGGGGTTATCTTCCTCACTCCCTAACCTACCCTCAACAGAGAAACGCAGAAGCGCGTATTGCTGAATTGAAGGAATGAGTAATTACCTCCTGTGCACTGATGTATGGATTTACATAGTTGAACTATCAAGTGTACAGGCTGTTTATTTGTAAATGTAGTTTCATGTCTGTTATGAGAGAGCTGAGATATATGCACAGAAAGTTGACAACTTATCATTGGACCTGTTTAGATGCAAAGTCCCAACACGAAACGTTGATTCTCCATTCCTCCAGCAATTAGGTTTTTCTCCCCCTCCACTATCATTGCACCTTCAATAATATAAAGAGGCAGTGAAAAAATTGGGATATTGTAGTTCCCTGCTTATGCCTGGCCAACTCAGTGGACCAAGTGATCAAACCTGTACTTTCTTACCTTGTATTGTTTAATATCACAAAGGCGTTTAACTATTTGCCCGAAGTATTGACATATGTCTCTCTAAAGGAAATTGGGAAAAAGTTAGCTTATGATTAATTCTAAGCTACGGTATTGTACAATGCAATAAATGACTTTTGTGATCCTTTTGGTATATGCAGTACAGAGCCAAAGTCAATCAAATTACCTTGCCTGGTGTCTACACCCGTGCATTCCCCAGCCCCTGTAACTTCTTCTCTGTCACCTGTCCCAAACTCCTCCCATGGCACTCCACCCTCACCACTTACAAAACTCCTTTGCTCTCGCCGGATTTACAAACTCACTCACTGCTCCACGTTGACAAATGCAGTACTGTGCAAAAGTCTTAGGCACACTGGCTATGTATATGTGCCTACAACTTTTGCCCAGTGCTGTATCTCTAAACTTTTTACAGTGTAAGCTCTACCTTGTGCTGTCCCTCTCTTCTGACCAATCAGGGCAGCACAGTGGCATAGCGGTTAATATAACACTTTACAGCACTAGCCGTAAGACTGAGGTTCAATTCCTGCCACTGTCTGTAAGGGTTCTCCCCATAACCACATGGGTTTCCTCTGGGTGCTTTGGCTTCCTCCCACATTCCAAAAACGTACTTGCTATGGTTAGTAACTTTGGGCATTCTATGTTGGTGTTGGAAGCATATCAACTCTTGTTGGCAGCCGCAAGCACATTCCAGACTGTGTTGGTTGATGACGCAAACAACGATTTCTCTGATATTTCAATGTACATGTGACAAATAAAGCTAATCTTAATTTCAATTGTTAATTGCTAATCTTAATTTCAATTGCTAATTGGTAATCTTAATTGCTAATTTCAATAGCAGCAATAATGTTGTACCAAAAAAACTTAGGTCCAACTACTCAACATTCAAAAGCAAAGCCATTGTAAAATCCAGAAATACGAAACATTTCAGCAGATTTGAAATAAAAGAGAAAATCCTGGATTTAATCAGCAGGTCAGGAAGCATCCATGGAGGGAGAAAAGGTGTAAATATTTTATCAGAGCTGTGCCTGTAACTTGTGTTTAAAATTGCTCAAGCAAACTGTAGGGACTAGATATCTGAAGGACTGGGTGAGCAGCTGTGTAAAAAAATAGACATAGCACTTGCAATTTCTTTCCACAGAGAAGCAACATTATTGAATAGCATTCATGAGAGGAATGGTTCTCAATATGGGATGTATAGCCCCATCGAGGAACGTGGGAATAGAAGAAGTTGTATCAAAGATTACAGGGAGTACATGAATCTTTAATCAGCTTGAGGTAGTTTAGTTAGAAAGTTCAAAAAAATGGTGTAAAAATGCTTAGCGTTGTAACTGTCTGAAGGTAGAGCAGCTAATAATGCTTGTGAACCGCCCGGAGAGCCCTCTGATACTAGGAGTGTTTGTACTGGGGAGGAGTGGATAGGGAAATATTTCTTACTACGTGTGCATAACTGGTGCTGCAATAATGTCCTATGAGTGAATGATTGGCCTCCAGCAAATATAACCAGCTTGCTTTTTGTAATTTCTTTGGGCTTTGGACAACGTCAGTCATTTCTCATCTCCAAATACCTTGAAGATTTTCACCTTAAAAGGAACTTCTCTGCAAGTGTTATTAGCATGCAATAACAGTAGTTGTCTTTAATTACTGTACGTCAGTATATGTTTCCTTATTGGATCCACCTTCTCAATCTCTTCTGATATTTTCTTCAAATCCTTGCCTCTTGTCTTGAAGTGCAGACTAGATTTGAAGACAATGCAGGTGGGAGTTGAAGGTGAATTTATACTGAAAGATGGAAGCTCTTGAAAGTCTGCCTTCTAATCCCTTGATGTTGCTCACCACCTTCGATCTGACCTTGGCATTTCCAGAAGCAGGAGAAGCCGTGTAGAATTTTTATGCGGGGGGAGTCAGCAGCTGGCAGAGAAATGCTTCCTTGCCAGCAGAAGTTTAAAAAAACAAAACAGTATGCTGATCAGGTTGATATCCCTGCCTGCATCAGATTCAGGTTTATTATTACCAGTATGTGTCGTGAAATTTGTTAACTTAGCAGCAGCAGTTCAATGCAATACATAATATAGAAGACAAATAAATAAATAAGTCAGTTACACTATATGTATATTGGAGATTAAAAATCATGCAAAAACAGAAATGATATATATTGAGAAAGTGAGGTAGTGTTCAAGGGTTCAATGTCAATTTAGGAATCGGATGGCAGAGGGGAAGAAGCTGTTCCTGAGTCACTGAGTGTGAGCCTTCAGGTTTCTGTATCTCCTACCTAATGGTAACAGTGAGAAAAGGACATGTCTTGGGTGCTGGGGGTCCTTAATAATGGATGCTGCCTTTGTGAGACAGCACTTCTTGAAGGTGTCCTGGGTACTTTGTAGGCTAGTACTCAAGATGGAGCCGACTAAATTTACAACCCTCTGCAGCTTCTTTCGGTCCTGTGTAGTACCACCCACCCCCCATACCAGACAGTGATGCAGCCTGTCAGAATGCTCTCCACACTACATCTATAGATGATTTTGAGTTTTTTTGTTGATGTACCAAATGTCTTCAGACTCCAAATGAAGTACAGTCGCTGTCTTGCCTTCTTTACAGCTGCATCAATATGTTGGGACCAGGTTAAGTCCTCAGCGATCTTGACACCCAGAAACTTGAAACTGCTCACTCTCTTGAAACTTATCACAGCCAATAACTACACCCCTGCAATCAGATTTAGACTGTGACAGAAACAATACAGTTTCTGTGACTCTTGCCCACGAGTTCTTTCTCCATTGATCCCTCTACCTTTTTTCACTGGCTGGCTCCCCTCTTTCTTTCCAGTCCTGATGAAGGGTTCCGACCCAATACTTCAACTGTCCATTTCCTTCCTTCGATGATGCCTGTCCTGCTGAGTTCCTCCAGCATTTTGAGAGTTGCTTCAGGTTTCCAGCATCTGCAGTCTGTCCTTGTATCGGTTATGTGACTCCAATTAAGTCATGAATGATCTGTGACTCAAGTGTGTTTTGCCCCATAAATCTCAGTAATGACTTTTACCTGAGTTCAAAATGACTGCCACATATTGAAAAAAATCTCTCTTTCCTTAAGCTTTCACTCTATAAGAACTTTAAACATTAATCTCTCACCTAAGTGAATATCGTCTACCACATCTCCCTCTAGGTTATCATTAATATATTGAGAATTTCAATCAAAACACTGGCTAATTATCTAAATTCCAGGCAATATAGCTCTGGTTTGAATAATTGCTCCCTGTAATTTGATCAACAAAATAACAAAACTGCAGTACTTATAAAATGTACAATGATGTGAATAAACGAATCATTCTAGGAGAAGCTCTCTTATCAAAACTAAACACGATCTCCCATATAAATTGCTTCTTACCATATAATTTCTTAGTCATTCATTTGGATATAAAGTATTCCATCTCATTAAACAATTACAATTACTGTATTAACATTGCATTTCTCTTGACATTTTAAGGCATACCCTTCACCAGACATGTTGGCTTAGAAATTTTACAGACTTAAAACATAGTCTGACTGCATAGGGGATCTCGGCAGTTTCCTGTAAGAACACGGAGAGCTGGGATAAGTGGAATTTTCTTATAAGCAAAGCTTTTGTAGAGTTGAGACGTTCTGTGTGATTATGCATGAAACCACATTGTTTTGAATGTAGTGCCTGAACCACCACTTTAGACATTAGGGTTCCATTGAAGTAGGTTTCCATACCAGTGGTAACTGGATGGCGAAACGCCACATGAATCATCTCTGACAGCCAATAGGAAATTATGCTGAAGTAGGGCAATAATCACAATGGTTGCCCAACCCCTGCAAAACAAAGGTGAATGATTTACCTGTCAAGTCGAAATACTGGAGCCAGCTGAAATAATTCAATGTCTCTCTTTACCGGCAAGCTTTGAAAGTCTTCTTTTAATGTACTGAAGCAGGCCCTTCAGTGAAAAAGTCCTGATTTCAAGGTCCATGCCATTTTTTTAGGAGTACTGGCATTCCACAGCATTGCATCTGTAATGTTAATCATGAACTGCCCATTGATTAATGCCCTGATCAGCTACCCAACAGTCTCTGAGCACAACCTTGTAGAAACATGATGAGTTTTCCCCAAGCATCATATGTATGCACAGAAACATTCTTTTCTTTTGTACTACATAAAATTCTGAGCTACATGATAGAATGTCTAGTCCTTAGAGTCTGAGAACATCCAAAAACTCTAAAGGGTTTGTAAGAATTTAATAAGACCGTGTTAGGTTCTATGATTAAACTCTTCAAGTCACTGGAGTACAATATCGGATCCTTGTTATAACTTCTCTCAGTTCAAGTAACATTGACCAGAATATAATGAGACTGCTGCACGATGTAATTGTAAATACTAATTACAATGATCGATACACCTGAGATATAAACTACTCCCTGCTTACCTGCTGAAGTCTCACTGGTGAAACGTCTAACACAACTGGTTTCAAACTCTTGTATATTGTATAGTGTTTTCAAAGTTGTATTCAGGTTTAAAAGCAAAGCTCATTGTACCATGGTGCAATAGACATGGTATGCTGTACAAGTTGTAATGAAAGTTGTAGGATTTGGGGCTTGAACCCCATTCCAGAGAGCTGAATCTACACTGACATTGCAGGACAATAATAAGGCAATGTAACACGCCCTAAAGTGCAGTGTTTCAGTTGAGACGGAGGATAGAGATTTTTTGGCGTTATCTCAAAGAGTAGAGGAGTTAACTTTAGTGTTCTAGTTACAATTTAATTCTCAGTCAAACATTTCTGATCAGGCCCTCAGCCGAATGTCATGTTGTTATAGTTGGGAACTTGCCGTACTCTTCATCTTGCAAGGTGCGGATGTTGCTAGTAAGTCCAGCATTTATTGTTCATCCCTAGTTGACTTTGAGAAGTTGTTGAAAGCCATCTTCTTGAACCATTGCATTGTTTGAGGTGAAACTGCTGGATTGGGAGTTCTCGCACAATAAAAGAGACATGCCAGGAAGACAGAATCATAGAAATATACAGCACGGAAACTGGTCCTTTTGGCCCATCTCATCTAACTTGAACGTGAAGCATTTCTAGCCTAATCCTATTGGTCCACAGTGGGTCCATATCCCTCTCTTCCCATCCTGTCCAAATACCTATACAAAAGCCTTTTAAATTGTACCTGCCTCTACCACTTCCTTTGTCAGATAACCCCTGTTTCTGTGTGAAAAACTTACCTTCAGTTTTGCACCAAATTTCTCCCCTAGCCTTAAATGCATGCCCTCTCATTCTACACATCCTAACCTGGGGAAATGACCCGGACTATCTATGCCATGAACCATTTTACAAAGTTCTATGAGGTCAGCCTTCGGTGTGCTATATTCCAGTAAAAATAAACCAATCCTACTCAATCTTTCTTAATAGTTACAGTCCTCCATTCCAGGATGTATTCTGTTCAATGTCTTCCACACGCTCTCTATTTCTACCACATCCTTCCTGTATTGATGCAACCAGAAATGAACATAATTCTCTAACTGTTTAACCACCATTTTGTATAGCTGCAACACAGCATCACAAAATTTATACTGAGTTCCTCAGCTTCTGAATGTAAGTACTGTGTATCAAATGCTGTTTTCACAACCTTATCGACTGTTCAAATAGGTGTTGACTTGCACTCCAAGGCCTCTCTGTACGTTAGCTCTTCTCAGGTCCTGCCATTAAGTCTCAATTTACCACCATAATCTGTAATGTGTAATACCACACAATTGTCAGAATTAGAGTCCATCTGACATGCACTGCCCAACTTTTCAGCTGATCTGTGTGCCCCAGTATACTTGGACAAGACTGTTCCCTCTAAGTTGCGCAGGTGCATGGCAGCGCAGTGACTGAAATGCTCCCACGCACATAGCCTTTGTTGCTGCGCAGCTGGAATTTCCTTTCATATAATGTGCTGCACAGTTTTCAGGCCGTGTAAAAAAAATACCTGCTCAGAGCAATGGTTGGACCACACAGCTGTAAAAAATAATTAGAGGGATCGTTGTTGGAAAACATTCCTCCTTATCTGTGACTCCAGCAATTTTGTGTCACCTGAAAATTTACTAATCTACATTCTCATCCAAATATATACATCTACAACAAAGGTCCCAGCAGTAATCCCTGTGGTTCAAAGGCTCAAAGGATCATTTATTATCAAAGTATACAACTTGAAATTCTTCTTTGTTACAGACTTCCATCCATCTCTACCTTCCACTTCTATCACCAAGCACATTTTGGATCTAGTTTGCCACACACCTCGGATCCCTTGTGTCTCCATCTTCTGGACCTGTCTATCATACAATACCTTGTCAAAAGCCCTATCGTGCAGTGTAACTGTAGGGAAACATGATCTTCCCAGTTCCCCCTACCCTTGATGAAAGTGTACAAAGTATTTTGGAGCTGCGATTACAGCAGTGATCGAAATCCGAAATACTGTGAAGTAATTAGAGACATTCTCAGATGTGAAAATTGACATAGAAATACGAGTGTGACTTTGCCTATCTTTCTGTCAACCCCCAGCTGCCTTGATGTCAGTTGGAGCAAGGATCTTGGGGCAGCAGCAGAATGAGTCACCCTCATTTCCCACAATCCAGCCGTGTGTGTTTGAGGCTGCTGGTGACTTGCGGCCACGCCAGCAGGAACTCAACTTTAGGAAGCTGCAGAAGACTACATCGTAAAGTGATGCATCAGCACATTTAAAGCCCTTGACTACTGGCCTAACAGAAATATCAGATGGAGGTTTGTTTAAATTGCTGTATTTGCTGGGTGCAGGAGATGCAAACTCGAAAACCCAGCAGCTGCAGAAAAATTTTAAAATCAGTATAAATATTTGTTTTATTTTATTCAGGGGGAAATGTGCCTGCTCTTTGCTTTAGACATCAAAAAAAAATTGCAAGTAAATACTCCCATCTTATTTTTCTGTGTCACTTAATACAGAGGTCTCAGACAAAAATCAAGAAATAAAGGCAAGCTTAAAGCTGCCAAGTCTGAGGCATTTCACTCATGTGATCAGCTTGTTGCCTTGGCAATGGGCTTTGAAAGAAGTGGCTATCTATGCACGGTTTGCCCTGTTAATATTTGATGAAATGTCATAGCACTTACAGACCTTAATTAGACTGGAATTGCAGAAGCTTTCAATCTCCTTTTGAATTTGGCATGTCCACACCCTTTCCTTTTAATTTCAAAAATGACTTTATGAGTTTTGGAGTTCTCTTAGATATATAGTATGACTTCATCTGGTTTACCAAACCTGGGTAAGTAAAACCATAAAGACACTCATCAATGACATCTCACTCTCTTTCTGGCAGCTTTGATTTTAATTCGTTCTTTTGAGCAGGTATACATGTTTCTTTAAACATGCAGATCAGACCGCAATGATCTCACTGATTGCATGACACTGATGTGAATCTCTTCAGTATTCAACTACTCAAACTGAATTAATTCCAAGACTTCAGCATGTGAGCTACGAAATGTAGAATTCCCAGAGAACAACAGTGGAACTCGAATCACCTAAGGTTCTCTAGTGGGTATCATCTCTTAGATTCAAGACATCATTGCTTTTAAAGGTGGTTTTAATGTTATGGCCTGAAAGAGTTCCACAACTCTTGTTGTGGTTTGGAGGCTTATGAGCCTCAATGACCCCAAGATCTACGTTGGCTGGAGTCAGAGCTTTATGCATTGGCTCTTAGTAGTCACCCATGCCAAGCAGGTCATTGGGTAGAGGCCAGACTAAGAGTGGTCCACCGGTCCTCCAGGTTCAGCTGTCTAGCTCACGGCTAACAACGCTGAATGTTAAAACAAATTGTTACAGAAACAGAAATGAAGAATCCTTCTATAGCTGAGTCTGATGGTATTCCTGAGTCTCCAACTGGGACTTGAAACTCTGACAATAGTGAAAACCAAGAGGAAGCTACTGACATGAAGAGGGAAGCCCTGAACTCCACCAGAAACGGACACTTTCATTGCTGTCCTAAATGCCCGTGGTGTAACAAGCAGTAATATCAATGTTATGGATTAGGAAATAAAAAGCATATGCAAATAACACGTAACACCGTCTTTTATTGAAAGCAGTAACTCATCTAAACAGCAGTACCCGATACAACAACGTATCAAAGTCATACTACATGGAGCTCTCAGTTCTTAAGTTACACTTTTGTGTCTACAATGTTTCCTTAAAAAAGTAATATCTGTAGAAATTATTTACACACAAGAATTTACAGCTGTTAATATTGAATTGAATTGACTTTATTCCTTACAACTCTCACATACGTGAGGAGTAAAAATATTTACATTACGTTTCTATCTGAATGTACAAATTATAGTAGTTTGTAATAAATAGTATATACAGTAAGATATACAACAGAACAGTCAATATAGCTTAGAAATGCTATTGTATCAGCATGAATTAATCAGTCTGATGGCCTGGTGGAAGAAGCTGTCCCGGAGCCTGTTGGTCCTGGCTTTAATGCTGTGGTACTGTTTCCCGGATGGTAGCAGCTGGAACAGTTTGAGGTTAGGGTGACTCGGGCCCTTTTTATGCACCTGTCACTGTAAATGTCCTGAATAGTGGGAAGTTCACATCCACAGATGCACTCGGCTGACTGAACCACTCTCTGCAGAGCCCTGTAACTGAGGGACTTACAGTTCCCATACCAGGCAGTGATGCAGCCAGTCAGGATGCTCTCAGTTGTGCCCCTGTAGGAAGTCCTTAGAATCTGGGGACTCATGCCGAACTTCTTCAACTGTCTGAGGTGAAAGAGGTACTGTTGTGCTTTTTCACCACACAGCCAGTATGTGCAGACCAGGTTAGATCCTCAGTGATGTGTATACCAAGGAGCTTGAAGCTGTTCACCCTCTCAACCCCAGGTCCATTGATATCAATAGGGGTGAGCCTATTTCTGTTCCTTCGTGCCTCTATACAGTTATAAATTCAACCTAGAATGAATTCATTTTGTTGTTTGATAGCTTTGAAATCTTCACTGAAAGCCAGATTTGATATCCCTGGTACTTACAGAAGACATTATAATTGTAGTGGATCACTACCCCTGACGTAACTCATACACAAAGGTTCTCACATTCATAATTGTTTTGTGGCTTTGAATACATTGTAATACATATTCTGGATTACCTATCTCTAACTAACATAATATCTAATATAGTAAAAGTTTATTAATCTGGCATGCTTTGGAGTTTGGTGATTTTCCAGACTTTTGGATGCTTTTCCAATTAATACTGCGATATACTGTAGCTTTAGTTCACTTTTAATTTGACACTTGTTATTGGTTTCAGCAAACATAATAAGTTGCAAAAGAGAGTGGGAAAGAGGGCCCCAGAGGATTTAAGGGAGCATAGGAACGAGAACTCCACTGAGTTTAAGGGATCCCAGAAACAGGGGCCTGATTTGCAAATGGGAGTATGGGAACCAGGGCCTTCAGAATGGAAATAGAGGAACCAGGGCTTCAGCATGTTAAACACCATCCAAAATCAGCCACTGGTGAACTAGATGCCAAACCTTTGGGACTTCCAACAATGTAATAACAAGTTATCAAGGTTTTACTGTGATTCTTTTCAATAACTATAAATTTGCAATTATACATCAAATTGTTATGCTACTGGATATCATAAACTCAGTTGTAATAATCTCTAAGAACAACAGAAAATGCTCAGATGGTTAAAAGTAGCATCCAAGGGAGAAAACAGAATCAATTTTTCAGGTCTAGAATCCTTTACTGAAACTGCAAGGGAAAAAATAAGTTGCCGAGAGGGGAAGGGTGGAAAGATCAGAAGAAATCTCTGTGTAGCTGTCATGGGCCAGTCCGTGAAGCCTGCTTTCCGGTTGACGGTCCGGTCCATCGACCCTTGCTCCAGGTTTTCCTGTCTATCCTGTTTCTCCGTCGGGTAAGCCAGGTCAGATTGCCATTACCCTGCGGTGGGTCCCGTCCCTTTCTGTCCCTTGCCTCCGTCGGGTAAGCCAGGCCAGATTGCTGTTACCCTGTGGTTGTTTCTGTCCCTTCCTGTCCCTTGCCTCCGTCGGGTGGAGATCCGCATCCTGCCCAGGAGGAGCTTCAAGACCTCAAGTCCCTAGCCAAGCCCTGCCTCAAGTCCCTAGCCAAGCCCTGCCTCAAGTCCCTAGCCAAGCCTTGCCTCAAGTCTCTAGTCTCAAGTCTCTGGTCTCCAGCCTCGCCTCAAGTCCCTGGCCTCAAGCCTCACCTCAAGCCTCTGGTCTCAAACCTCACCTCAAGTCTCTGGTCCCAAGCCTCGCCTCAAGTCTCTGGTCCACAGCCTCGCCTCAAGTCTCTGGTCCCCAGCCAGGCCTCAAGTCTCTGGTCTCAAGCCTCGCCTCAAGTCTCAAGCCTGAAGACTCCAGCCTCGTCCTGCCTGCCAGCCAAGTCGCATCCTTGCCTAGTTCTAGGGTCCGAGCCAAAGGCAAGACTCAGGTTCTGGGTCCTTGTCCAGTCTCTGGCTCAGAGTCCAAGCCCTGGCTCCTAGCTCTCTTGTCCTGTCCTGTTCCGGGTTCCCAGTTTTCGTGTCCATGTCCTAGCCCTCACCGTCTCCTAGTCCTGTCCCTAGTACTTCAGTGCCTGTGTCTTGCACTTGGGTCCGTTCCCAGCCACCACCTTATGACAAAACAATCCAGTCAACCATGGACCCAGCAACACAGACACTGTCGTTTTCCTCTTGCCACGTGAGGTTCCCTTCTGTTAAATACCCTCCCACCCACCTGGGTCGTCCATAGTCTGGATAGCCTGTTTTGGTCACCAGGAGGCTCCCATAGAGGGGAAGTGCTGTTATGGTCTGGTCCATGAAGTCCACTTTCCGGTTCACAGTCCAGTCCATTGACCCTTGCTCCAGGTTTTCCTGTCTACCCTGTTTCTGTTCCTGTTGAGCACTAATTGAGGCAGCTGATTCTCATTGGGGTTGGCTGCATAAATACCTCCAGAGACCAGGGCATGGCTGCTGGATTGTTCTTGTTTCCTTCCCCTGCCTTTTGTTTCCTCGCCTGAAGCCTTGCCTTGTCTTCCCGGTAACTCTCGCCTCACCTCACCTGAAGTTCTTGTCTCGCCTTGCGTTGCCTGAAGCCTTGCCTAGTCTTGCCGGTAACTCTCACCTCGCCTCGCCTGAAGTCTTGTCTTGGAGCCACCCAGTACCTAGCTCCCTTTCTGTCCCTTGCCTCCGCCAGGTAAGCCAGGCCAGATTGCCGTTACCCTGCAGTGGGTACTGTCCCTTCCTGTCCCTTGCCTCCGTCGGGTAAACCAGGCCAGATTGCCGTTAACCTGCAGTGGGTGCTGTCCCTTCCTGTCTCTTGCCTCCGTCGGGTGGAGATCTGCGCCCTGCCCAGGTGATCCGCGCCCTGCCCAGGAGGACCGTGCCCTGCCCAGGGAGGAGCTTCAAGACCCCAAGCCTCGAGCCGCGCCGCAAGCCAAGCTTCAAGACCCCAAGCCTCTAGCCAAGCCTCGCCTCAAGTCTCTAGCCGAGCCGAGCCTCAAGCCTCCAGTCTCAAGTCTCTGGTCTCCAGCCTCTGGTCCCAAGCCTCGCCTCAAGTCTCTGGTCCCAAGCCTCGCCTCAAGTCTCTGGTCTCCAGCCTCGCCTCAAGTCTCTGGTCTCAAGCCTCGCCTCAAGTCTCTGGTCTCAAGCCTCGCCTCAAGTCTCTGGTCCCAAGCCTCGCCTCAAGTCTCAAGCCTGAAGACTCCAGCCTCATCCTGCCTGCCAGCTAAGTCACGTCCTTGCCCAGTTCTGGGGTCCAAGCCAGAGGCAAGACCCAGGTTCTGGATCCTTGTCTAGTCTCTGGCTCGGAGTCCAATCCCTGGCTCCTAGCTCTCTTGTCCTGTCCTGTTCCGGGTTCCCGGTTTGCATGTCCATGTCCTAGCCCTCACCCTGTATCCTAGTCCTGTCCTAGTACTTCAGTGTCTGTGTCTTGCACTTGGGTCTGTTCCCAGCCACTATCTTATGACAGTAATAGTGTGGATCTATGTTGCCAGGGTGACAATCATTTTAAAAATTGACAGAAAACAGGAGAAATAAAGGAGGAAAAAATGGAGAGAAAAAAAGTAGAAACAAATTGATACAGAAAGTTAAAGTCTCAAATGTGTTAGAAACCTGTTGAATTCAGTATTAAGTTCCAAAACTGCCTCATGGTTTTAAGCACCATCTCCATACTGGTACATGCTTCCTGGAATATTGAGTTACTGTGTCAAATAGCCTCACATTAATTCTTGTGGCTAATTCTTTGTGCCTGTCGATAGTCTGACCACAGACTCGCCAGCCATATCCTCTTAACATGTTCAGTCCCTGGCTGCATGTGTCAAACCACCATTTCTCAGAAATATCCACTGGCTGCACAGTAAATCACATCTGTGAGATCCACATCATTTGAAGGCTAATAGAGCTGCTGCCTCCTGTTGAGGGAGCGCCATTAGCAGCCATCTCCTGGGACTCTTGTTCCCCATGTGAGCATGGATTGCAACTGATACCAGCCCTCATTTGCCACCTTTCCATCCAGAGTTAAAATCTGGACTGCAGTTTCAAAACAGGATGCCACCATGAGAACTAATGATATGTGAATAATTACCAATGCCTCAGGGTGTTACAGATCACAAAACAAAATTATTTACTAGATTGAAGTTGCATGCAGAGAAAACCCTCTGAAGCTAGCTTAATTAATTTAAGTTTCAGTATGCTGTCTTTCTATATTATTTCAAATTCTCTCTAAACTAAACATTAATGGAAGGGACAAACAACTGTTTCAAAATTTATATTGGAATCAAACGGCAGTGGTAAAAATTAATGATAATATAAGCAGTTGGACTAAAATTCAAAGAGGAGTTAGACAGGGATGCATTACCTCACCAGAATTATTTAATACCTATAGTGAAATGACTCTTAGAGAAATAGAAGACCTAGATGGGATAAAAATTGGTGGTATTAACATCAACAATATAAGATATGCAGACGATACCACCCTAATAGCAAGTGCTGCAGAAGACCTACAAATCCTCCTAGACAAAGTAATACAACCAAGCGCAGATTTTGGTCTAACCATCAACTACAAAAACCAAATGTATGGTGATATCAAAACAACAGGATACTCCCAACTGCCAATTGTACATTGATAACCAAGTGATTGAACAAAAGACCAGCTTTAACTACCTTAGTAACTTTATATCACAAGATGGTAGAAGTAAAGTAGAAATAAAAAGAAGAATTGCCATTGCCAAAACCAACTTCCAGAAAATGAAACCCATTTTTACCAACAGACACATTTCTATGACAACAAGCCTTAGGCTACTAAAATGTTACATCTGGTCAATCTTGCTGTATGCTTCCGAAACATGGACTATAACACCAGAACTCCAACAGAAATGTGGTTTCTTAGAAGAATGCTGAAAATATCATATAGAGATAGGGTAACTAATGAGACAGTACTCCAACGTGCCCATACAAAAAGATCATTAATGAGAACATTAAATGAGAGGAAACTTAAATTCCTGGGCCATGTCATCAGAAAGGGAGAAATAGAATGCCTTACATTACAAGGCCGTATGCCTGGGAAACGTAGAAGAGGAAGGCAAAGAAGAAAATATATGGACACTGTGAAAGAAATAACAGATCTAAATGTGCAAGATATCATTGACGCTGCGAGGGATCGTTCAATGATCGCCCAAGCGTGTAATGCACAAGGCTCATGAAGAAGAGGAAGAAATCTTTCTATATTGCATGATAACACACTTCTGTGAATCAAGAAAAATGCTTTGTTAAATCTGACGCTCCATCCCAACCTGGTAATTAAATCTTCTGCTGTATTTTTTAAAGATGCTTCTGCCAGCTTCCAACACACTCTGACATAGCAAGATCATGCCCTTTCTCTCTTGCACCACCTCCTCCCAAGATAAACCTGGCAACTTACATACTGCCCGTTACGCCACAGACATTTAGGGCAGCAATGAAGGCCCTGCATCTCTGTCTGTCTTTAGAATAATTCTTCATTGCTGTTTCCATAACAATTTTTCTTTCACCAGTCAGAGTTGTGAATTCAACCCCTGAACCTGGAGGACTGGTGAACCACTCTGAGTCTGGCCTCTACCCTTTGTCCTGTTCGGAGTGGGTAACCCTACCAAGAATCAAAGCACAAGGCCCTGACTCCAGCCAACATAGCCATCTGGGTCATTGAGGAATGCAAGCCTCCAAACCCTGCAACAGGGTTGAGGTCCTTTTGGAGGATAAACCTAGCAAGGTCAGTTGTATTTTTCTGATTGGCAAGGATTACGGGGAGCTAACGTGTTCATTGAGTTTGTTGTTGCTAACTACTGATCTAACACAACACTCAGGCCATATAGGTCAAGTCAAGTTCACTGTCATGCGCGCAAGTACGGTGAAGAACTGGTACAAAGAAAACCTTACTTGCAACAGCATCACAGACACGTAGGTGCAGACAGTACACAGAATATAAATTATACATAAATTACAAATAAAATTATAACATATAGCAAAGACAGGCTGTGAAAAACAAGACCTTTGTGCAGGGAAAACAAAGGTACAATCAAAGGTGGCAGTGGGGAGATACATCTCTAAAAAGGGAGGTGAAAGGCACTCCTTCCCTCCGCTAGCCTGCAAGTCACTCTTGGGCAAGGTGTAACACCAGCTTAGCACCCCCTCCACCCCCGATCAGGGTCATGTCAAGCCATGGGAGCAGGTAGTGAATGGTCATATGAGCTAGTACATATCACAAGCCCTGGTTGTGCGACCACTCACGCCAGGCAGACCATCTCTGAAGAGTATTGATAATGGCTGGGGCAGAAGGTGGCAATGGCAAACCACTTCTGCAGAATAACTTGCCAAGAACAGTCATGGTCACGGAAAGACCTTAATTGCCCACGTCATACAGCACGGCACATAATAAACGAACAACCAATTAAAGACAAGTCCATAGTAGTGTAAGAGGTGGTCCATACAGTTCCATTGCTAAGGTAGTGTTAGAAATGTGAAGGTTTGATTTATAATGCGAATAAAAGTAGTTTTTCCCAAATTTAATGATGTTTTATTTTATTTAGAGATACAGCACTGTAACAAGTCCTTCCAACCCAAGAAGCCCTGCTGCACAATTAGCCTACTAGCCTGTATATCTTTGGGCTGTGGTTGGAAACAAGAGCACCTGGAGGTCAAGGGGAGAAATGTACAAACTCCTTACAGACAGCAGCAGAACTGAAACCAGGTCACTGGCACTGTAAGTTAACGGCTGTGCTACTGAGACACCCACATGTGGATCTTCAAATCTGTATACCTCCTGCTTGACAGCAGCCGAAGGAAGTGGGCTTGAGATAATGCAGGTCTGGATGAAAGCAGTCCATTGTCAATGGAAAGGACAGGAGACACTTCCAGACATTTTGTGTTATCTCCAAAGAAATCTTGAAGAAGAAGCAAGCCCTTAACTCCAAGTGGAGTCATCGGGACGCCGTCACGACGGCTTTTTTTAGCAGGCTTTCTTATTTTTACGAGGCCGAGTTTGCTAGCTCAACACTCAACCCAGCATGGATGGAAAGCGTGCAAGGGAGCCTACTGGATTCGAACTCGGGAGCCTTCACTCCAAAGTCCAGCGCCGATGCCACTATGCCTCCAGCCGGCAAAGAAATCCTACCCAGGGAGAAACAAAGTCAGAAAAGCAAATGTTAACTAAAGGACAGGTCTCAAGAAGCTAAAAGAGAGATGGAGAGACTTAGGTAAGTTCCAAATGTTAGTGTCTTGGCAGCTTAAGACTGAGAGAAGGCAGATCCATACTCCAACAGTTATGTCTGAATTATACCATGATATGGTGATCGATGAGAGTTACATAATGCCCTCTCCTTTGCCATCAACACACACATTGTAGCAGTGGAGTAGAATGGAA
This sequence comes from Mobula hypostoma, assembly GCF_963921235.1. Classification (NCBI taxonomy): domain Eukaryota; kingdom Metazoa; phylum Chordata; class Chondrichthyes; order Myliobatiformes; family Myliobatidae; genus Mobula; species Mobula hypostoma. Next base: position 25,572,444 of record NC_086119.1, on the reverse strand, counting down.
ATCAAGTGGGGCGAAAATAGATCTTTTCTGAATCTTTTGCTCAACCACATTTTTCAAGTCCTGTTAGTAAACATAAAACACTGCAGCACAGGAACAAGCCTTGGTCCACAATGTTGTGCCAAAACCAATTACATCAGTAATCAAATGGCTAACTAAACTATTCTGTTCTGCCTAAACAATGTGCTTGTCCTTCCAACAGGAATTCTGCAGATGCTGGAAATTCAAGCAACATACATCAAAGTTGCTGGTGAACGCAGCAGGCCAGACAGCATCTCTAGGAAGAGGTACAGTCGACGTTTCAGGCCGAGACCCTTCGTCAGGACTAACTGAAGGAAGAGTGAGTAAGAGATTTGAAAGTGCGAGAGGGAGGGGGAGATCCAAAATGATAGGAGAAGACAGGAGGGGGAGGGATGGAGCCAAGAGCTGGACAGGTGATTGGCAAAAGGGATACGAGAGGATCATGGGACAGGAGGTCCGGGAAGAAAGACAAGGGAAGGAGGGGAACCCAGAGGATGGGCAAGGGGTATATTCAGAGGGAGAGGGAGAAAAAGGAGAATGAGAGAAAGAATGTGTGTATAAAAATAAGTAACAGATGGGGTACGAGGGGGAGGTGGGGCATTAGCGGAAGTTAGAGAAGTCGATGTTCATGCCATCAGGTTGGAGGCTACCCAGACGGAATATAAGGTGTTGTTCCTCCAACCTGAGTGTGGCTTCATCTTTACAGTAGAGGAGGCCGTGGATAGACATGTCAGAATGGGAATGGGATGTGGAATTAAAATGTGTGGCCACTGGGAGATCCTGCTTTCTCTGGCGGACAGAGCCTAGGTGTTCAGCAAAGCGGTCTCCCAGCCTGCGTCGGGTCTCGCCAATATATAAAAGGCCACATCGGGAGCACCGGACGCAGTATATCACCCCAGCCGACTCACAGGTGAAGTGTTGCCTCACCTGGAAGGACTGTTTGGGGTCCTGAATGGTGGTAAGGGAGGAAGTGTAAGGGCATGCGTAGCACTTGTTCCGCTTACATGGATAAGTGCCAGGAGGGAGATCAGTGGGGAGAGATGGGGGGGACGAATGGACAAGGGAGTCGCGTATGGAGCGATCCCTGTGGAATGCAGAGAGAGGGGGGAGGGAAAGATGTGCTTAGTGGTGTGATCCCGTTGGAGGTGGCAGAAGTTACAGAGAATAATATGTTGGACCCGAAGGCTGGTGGGGTGGTAGGTGAGGACCAGGGGAACCCTATTCCTATTGGGGTGGCGGGAAGATGGAGTGAGAGCAGATGTACGTGAAATGGGGGAGATGCGTTTAAGAGCAGAGTTGATAGTGGAGGAAGGGAAGCCCCTTTCTTTAAAAAAGGACATCTCCCTCGTCCTAGAATGAAAAGCCTCATCCTGAGAGCAGATGCGGCGGAGACGGAGGAATTGCAAGAAGGGGATGGCGTTTTTGCAAGAGACAGGGTGAGAAGAGGAATAGTCCAGATAGCTGTTAGAGTCAGTAGGCTTATAGTAGACATCAATGGATAAGTTGTCTCCAGAGACAGAGACAGAAAGATCTAGAAAGGGGAGGGAGGTGTCGGAAATGGACCAGGTAAACTTGAGGGCAGGGTGAAAGTTGGAGGCAAAGTTAATAAAGTCAACGATCTCTGCATGCATGCAGGAAGCAGCACCAATGCAGTCGTCGATGTAGTGAAGGAAAAGTGGGGGACAGATACCAGAATAGGCACGGAACATAGATTGTTCCACAAAGCCAACAAAAAGGCAGGCATAGCTAGGACCCATACGGGTGCCCATAGCTACACCTTTAGTTTGGAGGAAGTGGGAGGAGCCAAAGGAGAAATTATTAAGAATAAGGACTAATTGCGCTAGATGGAGCAGAGTGGTGGTACAGGGGAACTGATTAGGTCTGGAATCCAAAAAGAAGCGTAGAGCTTTGAGACCTTCCTGATGGGGGATGGAAGTATATAGGGATTGGACGTCCATGGTGAAAATAAAGCGGTGGGGGCCAGGGAACTTAAAATCATTGAAAAGTTTAAGAGCGTGAGAAGTGTCACGAACATAGGTAGGAAGGGATTGAACAAGGGGGGATAAAACCGTGTCGAGGTATGTGGAAACGAGTTCGGTGGGGCAGGAGCAAGCTGAGACAATAGGTCGGCCAGGACAGGCAGGTTTGTGGATCTTGGGTAGGAGGTAGAAACGGGAAGTGCAAGGTGTGGGAACTATAAGGTTGGTAGCAGTGGATGGGAGATCCCTTGAGTGGCTAAAGTGGGTGATGGTGTGGGAGACAATGGCCTGGTGCTCCTTAGTGGGGTCATGATCAAGGGGTAAATAGGAGGAGGTATCCGCGAGTTGTCGCTGTGCCTCGGCAAGGTAGAGGTCAGTACGCCAGACTACAACAGCACCCCCCTTATCGGCAGGTTTAATAATAAGGTTAGGATTAGTGCGGAGGGAGTGGAGAGCAGAGCGTTCTGAAGGAGTGAGGTTGGAATGGGGACAAGGTGTGGTGAAGTCGAGATGGTTGATGTCACGTCGGCAGTTAGCGATAAAGAGATCCAGAGCAGGCAGAAGACCAGAGTGGGGTGTCCATGAAGAAGAGGAGGGTTGAAGACGGGAGAAGGGGTCATCGGTGGGGTTGGAAGAGTCCTTGCCGAAGACGTAGGCTCGGAGACAGAGACGGCGGAAGAAGAGTTCCGCATCATGGCGAATGCGGAACTCGCTGAGGTGTGGGCGAAGGGGGACAAAGGTGAGGCCCTTACTGAGGACAGAGCGTTCTGCCTCCGACAGTTGAAGGTCGGAGGGGATAGTAAAGACCCGGCACGGATGAGAGTTGGGATCAGACGGGGGAGGGGGGAGGCTGGGGGTGTCAATGGAGAGGGGAGGGTTGGGGTGAGAGTAAGATGGAGCCTCTGAGGGCCCAGGAGCTGACGATGGGATCTGAAGGAGATGGGATTGCAGAGTATTGGTGGGGGAAGGGGAGACGGGAGTCACAATAGCAGCACATAAAGACCCGGCCTGGAGTTCAAGGCCGGAGTCGCAGTTGGTGGTTGCGCAATCACTTCGAAGGTGTCCATGGTCGTTGCTGGAGTCCGGGTTTTGAATATGCCCTGAGGTGTTGGAGCCGGCGAGATCAATGGCAGAGGCAATCTGAAGTTCATGCCTGCTAGTTTCATGGCCAGCAGGCTCTGGAGTCCGTAGATGTAGGATCTTGCGATCTTTGCCTAACATGACAAAGTCAAAAAAACAGCGATTGCAGGCGTGAATCCGACGGAGGATGAAATAACGGGTAGGACCATTACAGACGGCGAAGAAAGTGTCCCAAAGGTGTGGAAGGGTCTGGGATAGGGACATCAAGTACCTCCTCATGGCGGAGCGAGTCGCCTTCAGAGCTTGACGGGAGAAGCGGCGAGAGGCAGAGTCAATAAAATGTGAGTACCTGAGATCCTCCTTGTCTTTCTTCCCGGACCTCCTGTCCCATGATCCTCTCATATCCCTTTTGCCAATCACCTGCCCAGCTCTTGGCTCCATCCCTCTCCCTCCTGTCTTCTCCTATCATTTTGGATCTCCCCCTCCCCCTCGCACTTTCAAACCTCTTACTAGCTCTTCCTTCAGTTAGTCCTGACGAAGGGTCTCGGCCTAAAACGTCGACTGTACCTCTTCCTAGAGATGCTGCCTGGCCTGCTGTGTTCACCAGCAACTTTGATGCGTGTTGCTTGTCCTTCCATTTCCCTCGCACTCATGCGCCTAACTAAATGTCTCTGAAAAGTCTCTAATATTTCTGCAGCTACCACCACCATAGGCAGCACATTCCAAGCACCCACCACTCTCTGTGTAAAAAACTTGACCCTCTTTTACCTCCAACTCTAACTCTTCAAAGAGAACAAAACCCTAGGGCAGTATACTTTTATACTTTATTGTCGCCAAACAATTGATACTAGAACGTACAATCATCACAGTGATATTTGATTCTGCGCTTCCCGCTCCCTGGATTACAAATCGATAGTAAATATTAAAAATTTAAATTATAAATCATAAACAGAAAATAGAAAAATGGAAAGTAAGGTAGTGCAAATGAAAGGTAGTAAGTAAGCAGCCGTTCCTGTCCCTCTCTCTGTAATGACCACAAAATTGTAGTCCCATGTATTGATCCATGCTCTAAGTTCATCATCTTTACCCATACTACTCCTAGTATTAAAATACACACACTTCAAACTATCCATCCCATCACATGTATTACTTTGCTCCTACCTGTTTTCACTGTCCTGACGTCTACCTTCCTCTGCATCCCTTCACTTTCTGACCTGGTGCTTTGATCCCCATCCCCCTGCCAAACTGGTTTAAACCCTGCTAAGCAGGACCAGCAAAACTCCTGGCCAGGAGATTGGTTCCCCTGCAGTTTAGGTGCAAACTGTGCCTCTTGTACAGGTCTCCTCTGCCTCAAGAAAGGTTCCAATTTTTTTTTAGGTTATGAGGACACGCAGTCCTCTTTTATTGTCATTTAGTAATGCATGCATTAAGAAATGATACAATTTCTTCCTCCAGAATGATATCACAGAAACACAAGACAAACCAAGATTGAAAAACTGACAAAAACCCCATAATTATAACATATAGTTACAACAGTGCAAAGCAATACCGTAATTTGATGAAGAACAGACCATGGGCATGGTAAAAAAATAACTCTCAAAGTCTCTCGAAAGTCCCATCATCTCACGCAGACAGTTGAAGGGAGAAACTCTCCCTGCCATGAGCTTCCAGCACCGCAAACTTGCCAATGCAAAATCCTGGAAGCACCCGACCACAGTCCGACTCTGAGTCCGTCCAAAAACTTCCAGCCTCCGACCAGCCCTCGACACCGAGCACCAAGCACCATCTCTGCCAAGCGCTTTAACCCCGGCTCCGGCAACAGGCAATAGGCAAAGCTGAGGACTCAGGGCCTTCCCCTCCAGAGATTCTCGATCGCACAGTAGCAGCAGCAGCGAAGCAGGCATTTCAGAAGTCTCTCCAGATGTTCCTCTGTGCTTCTCACATCCATCTCCATCAAATCAGGATTGTGCACGGCCCCCATTTAACAAATGCGATATCAATTCGGAGCGGCCGCGCGCGCTGCGTCGTGCTGCCATCTTCTCCTCCCCTCCCCAAGAAACTGAAACCCAGCTCCCTGCACCAGTTGCAAGATGCAAATGTACCCATGTAAGACACTTAAAGGTGAAAATTATGAAGTTTTCATTATAAATCTTTTTTTCTTGGCATGTGAATTGTTTGTGAGTCAGGGGAGTTGGAAGATAGTTTGCTTGCTTTTGGAATGTACTAGTTCCACTATTCTTAAGTTGCAGAAACAGCCATGCAATAAAATTTATCACTATTTTCATCAACCCTATAGCAAAAAATGTATCTTAATTCAAGCTTTTAATTCTATGCACATGGCTTTCTGGCCAGTTAGTTTACTGCAATTCTGAAACGTGGAAATAACACCCTCTGTAATTGCCAGTGCATTAGAAAAACTCAGCAAGCCGGGAACCAAGCCGAAATGATAGAAGTCTAGAACATCAGAAGCAGCACAATCAAGTGTTCATCTCACTCATGTCGCTAAGGTCCTTTGGATTAAATTTTCTGGAAAATTAATTATAAATCAATTACAATAAACAAAATCAGAAGCAAAGCAGTATAGCTGTGAGCATCAAAGTCCGTTGAAGATTTGAAAGGGCTGTTTATGCACATCAAATAAAGTCTGAAAACCAGTTGCAGATTTTAACTTTTGTGAATGACTGGAGTAGTTGAACAAGGCACCTCATTTACTAAGGCAAACAGTCACTCCAGCTCATAAGTTCCCCTTCATGTCGCAAGCCTTGGTGCTTTATAAATATATTACAGCTCCTTAAAGCGAAAGCAGACTGCAAAATCTGGAACCCTGAAGTAAAAATAGAGACTGTTCTGGATGTACTCGGCAGATTTGACAGTGCCTGTGGGGGAAGAATTAAAGTTAGGATTTCAGATTGAAGATCCTTCATAAAAACCGTAAAAGACTAAACACAAGTATGTTTCAAATTGCAGAGAGTTGGGGAGGCTGGATAGGATGAGACTAGGATTGCCCAAGTAATCCAGATATTTTAGAGTCTGGAGAAACTCAACAGGTTAAACAGCATCTGTGGAGAGAAATGGTTAGCTGATGTTTTGAGTCAAGACCCTTCACTGACTTTAAAAAGTTTCAAAAAACCTCCGGGAGCTCAGCAGGTCAGGCAGCATCTATGGAAAGGAATAAATGGTTGGTATTTTGACCCTTCTTTAGGGCTGTTTATTACTTTGCATTGATGCTGCCTGACCTGCTAATTTCCTCCAGCATTTTGTGTGTGTTACTCTGGATTTCCAGCTTCTGTAAAATCTTTTGTGTTCAAATAAATATTCGATATAAACTTGCTAGATCAGTCTGACAATGCAATTTAGGGCTACAAAGTAACTCCGCAGGGTTACATTTACATTAATACCGTAATTCTTGCCGTACAGTCTACTTCAACAATATTCACCTGGATGGCATCCGGTACATGTGGACAATAACGAGGCCCTCGGTTGGTCAGGGTTGACCACAGATATCGCATGCTGTTGACCACATGATATGCAAACCAGGGCAGTACAACATGGAGAGCAAGCTGTTGCCCAGGCAGCAGGGTCCCCCTTCCACGCAGCTGATGAATCTAAAGAAATCGCAGAGACCGATAAAGTTTGGCACCAGCAGCATCGCAGGAGTTGTCAGTCAGCATTGATCTCAACTTAGGACTGGCTTAGGGACTTCAGCTCTGGATTTTCCCTCAGGAGTTTACTCCCAAAGCCTTCCCCATGAGTGTATCTAGCTGCAAGGCAGCGGAGATTTGAGATCAGAACTTCCCTTCTCCTAGAATGCTGTGTCTGTACAACTACATATATATTAAATAAAAGCATGCTTGCAGAAGATGGCTTTAACTGGTGTATTCGCATTGCAGTGAGAGAGAGAGGTCAATGCGCATTGGTAAGTTCTCAGTCCATACATAGTGCTAAGGGGAGTCATTGCTCTAACAGAAATGGATCCATATATTACACTTCCTCCCTCTGAAGATTAATGTAACATAAAACTGTATATGCACAAATAATTCAATTTCCCTTTCATAAACCATATTCAAATAAACATGCTTTCACAATAACGGTCCCTAACTAGCTTCTTTATTCACAATACTGAAGTAAGGGCCTCTTGGTTGATTTGTGCATTATTGCGTTCCGTGCTCATCAGTGATCTTAAAGGAAATGCAATTGGATGCTCAGATCCAGCTTTCATAGTGTGTGACAAAATGGCCCCAATGACATAAGGGGATGCATTGCACGCCAGTCTGATGGGCAGGGATTGGTCATAATGGGTGAGCAGATCATCTGATGTTATTAGTCTCTTTGATTGCTTGAATGCTCTTTCACATCTTTCTGACCATTCCTTCTTTGCTCCTGTTTGCAACAGTGCATTCAATGGATGCAGCACTGTAGCAATGTTTGTGAGAATCCTGTGGTAGTAGTAGGTCCAAGCATAACCTGAGTTGTGACACATACTCTGGTTTGGATGCCTGTAACACTGCTTCAGTTTTCTCTGTGACTACGTAAGCCACGCTTGTCAATGACATGTCCACAATATGAGATTTCATTCTTGAAAAACTCATATTTCTCTCTCATTGTACGGAGACCATACTCACTCAGCCTGCTAAGTGCTTTCCCAAGATTCTAGAGGTGCCCTTCATCATTCTTGCCAGTCACAATGATGTCATCAAGGTAACATTCTGTTCCTGGGATATCTTCGAGCACGTGGACCATTGCTCTTTGCCAAATTGCTAGAACTGATGCGACTTCAAAGACGAGGAGATTATACTAGAAAAGTCACTTATGAATGTTGATTATGAAGGACTTCCTGCATGACTCCTCAATCTCAATTTGCAGATAGGCTTGTGACAAGTCAACCTTTGAAAACGTCCCCCTGCCTGCCAAAGATGCAAAATTCTATTCATGGCAGGGGATACTTCACAGCATACAGCACTGGGTTAATGCTCATGTTGAAATCCCCACATATACGAATGGCTCCAGCCTTCCCTTTCTTGATCACCAGGACAAGGGCCAATCACTCCACTCAACCTTAGAGAGAATTCCAGATGCCTCCAAGCTATGAAGTTCAGCATCCACTTCAGGACATAGAGCATAAGGCACTGGGCACGTTTTATGGAATCTTGGTATTGCTGCTCCATCCAGTTCAATTCTGGCCTTCATGCATTTCAGTTTACCAATCTCCTTCTCAAACAGCTTCTAATTAGCATTAAGCAGCTTTGACAGTCTCTGGGTAGTGCTACCATTCGAGCTGCAGTAGCCTGTTGATGTCACACTGAGAGCTTTGATTGTGCACCAGTCGAGTTAGATTCTTCTCAACCATTCTTGTCCAAAAAGTGCCGGCCCTCCACTTTTCAACATATAAAGCTCTAATTGCTGTGTTCGGCTTCCATACATCACATTCACTTTCAGCTTGCCTTTAGGAGACATTGTTTCACCTGTGTAGGTCTTTAGTATCACTGAGGTCTTCTCTAATGGTAGCTTAGAAAATAGTCTGTTGTAGCCAGCCTCTGAAATTTTAGACAAAGCTGACCCTGTATCCAGCTCCATTTTCAGTTTTGCACCAGACAAATCTATTGTGATCCAGGTGATTTTGTGATGTGTTTCAGTAATGCCATGCAGTGCTAGGCATGTCAGCTCATCTTTGTCAGATTCTGTGTTTTCTGATTCTGTTTCACATTCAGTCATTTTATGCGATAAGTTAGTTTTGTGTTTGAAACTTTTTTCTTGGTTGTGCTTTTTGTCTGCCTTGCACATTCTCTCTATGTTACCTTGTCTGTGACACTTTCTGTAAACTGTTCTTTGAACCAACAGTCATTTGCTTCATGGGAGGATTTGCTACATTAATAACATTTTGGGTATTTTGTACCATTTGGGGACATTTTGTGCATTTCACATCCAAAACTCTTTCTCTAGTTCTGCTGCAACTTTTGCAGCAGTCTCTAACGATATTGCAATAGTCAATGCCCGTTCTAATGTTTGGTTTCTTTCTGACAGTAGCCACTTTTGAGTGCTTTGACTATGCATGCCACATACAAGCCTGTCCCTAGTTCTGCAATGTATTCAGAAATGCTTTCATCCTTTGACTGGTTCCAATTGTGAAACCTAAATCTCTCAGCTATTACCAATGGTTTAGAGCTCAAGTGATTTTGTAAGATTGCAACAATTTCATCAAACATCTTGTTTGCTGGCTTTTCAAGAGTTACTAGGTTGCATAAGAGACTGTACATTTTAGAACCAATTAAGCTCAGAAACGTGGGCTTTCTTTCGCTCATCCCACATTGTTTGCCTTACAATACAGTTCAACCCATTCGATATTTGACTCCAAGTCTTCATTTGCACTATCAAGTTCATCAGATTTCCTAACTGAAGTCACTGCCATCTTATTTTCACTTTAATTTTGTGTCTTTCATTGTGTACTATGCAGTTACTCATGCACCCCTTTGTGAGCATCTGTGATGGTTTTCTCCATACTGTTTAACACTTTCCCATCCCCATCGCTAATTTGTTGTGTCTGTGCAACTATATACAAATGAAGCAAAAGCACGCATGCAGGAGATGGCTTTAAATGGTGCATTCACATTGCAATGAGAAAGGGAGATTAATATGCATGCGTAGACAACAGATCAATGGCATAGGTAAGTTATTAGTCCATTCCTAGTGCTAAAGGGAGTTATTGCTCCAACAGAAATAGATCCATTCATTACATAGATGAGCTGCCAGGGCTGTTAAGTCCCATCTGCCAGAAATAACTGGTTTTAATGCAGCAATAACCTGCCTTTGGCCCTTGTCTTGTCAGTAGAAATGTTTCACCAGGGTTAGTAGCTAAGCCACACGTGAAGGCCAGGAGCTGGACTTGAATGTCAGAGGCTATTTGAGATAATTGCTGTTGGGAACATTTAATATGTCGTGGGAGGTTATCCCCACAACTTCCCCCGAATATGAAAACCTTAAGGATCCTGGACAGTAATACCACATTTCAAACAGGCAATCAATATAACCATTGCACCAACACAAATTTCAAAATAGGCAGTTATGAAACCTTAAGTGCTGTGTTTAAACACAACATAAGCAGCTGTGTTTACTCATTAGTTTGCACCATTAAGGAACACTAAAAGCAAGAACCAACAGAAGTAAACCGTAGAACAGTCCAACCCAAATCATAGCAACTGACTGTGTAAAAGGATTCTTCATGACTCCCTCGTTTCTTTTAACCATTGAATAAACCTGCATCCCCTGGTTATACCATAAAATTTATTTCTCCCCTCCTCAAACAAAGCCATTCATGAGTCTGAAAACATTTCTTTAAACCTCTTCTTCACACTCCCATCATGGATAAGGCTACACAGTGCCCATGCCAAGACCACCAAACTCAGAAACGGTTACTTCCCTCAAGCACTCAAGCTGAACAACATTTCCATCCACTAACAGACCCTACCACCAACCCCCTGCAGCACCACTACTCAATCATTTCCTGCCAGTGTCACCTTATGTAGCGATCCCCTGTACCTAGTGTTACTTTATGTACATACAATCAGTCTATGTATATAAGCTAATCTTATGCATTAATATTTATGTTTTTATATGTTTATCTTTTTTAATACTGCCTCTGCAGTAACAATCATTTTGTTCTCCTTTACACTTGTGTACTGAAGAATGATAATACACAATCTTGAATTTTGAATCTTTAATAACTTACTCAATATCTCCAAAAAACTCAAATGCTATCTGTTTTTTTTTGCCAATCAACTGTCCAGCTGTTGGCTCCATCCCGCCCCTCCTGTCTTCTCCTATCATTTCAGATCTCCCCCCCCCCCTTTCAAATCTCTTACTAACTCTTCTTTCAGTTAGTCCTGACCAAGGGTCTCGGCCTGAAACATCGACTGTACCTCTTCCTAGAGATGCTGCCTGACCTGTTGCATTCACCAGCAACTTTTATGTGTGTTGCAATGCTATCTATACTATTGTTTTTACATGCCCTCTATCTGAATCTTTGTTAATGTACGTTAAATTCTCTTCAGTGATTACGTAGAGAACCCATCCAATCCAGGCATGTGTACATCAGGGTCTAATTTCATCCTGCTTTTTTTTTAACCATGCAATGCTTCTCCCCACGCAAAAGCAAATATATCTGATGATGCAGAGATTTTGTCTCGAGTGCCTGCACTGAAACAATGTGTCAGCACTGAAAAAGGGGCAGATTACCACACTCTTCAACCTCCTAGTCCTGAATCTCTGTGTGGAAGACCGGTAAACAGAAAAGTCCCCGGTGTATTTTACTGCTTGCATCCAGTACCCATGGAATGGAGGATGTGACAAGGGTACAGAAGAATGTTAGTGGACAGATGCCAAAATGCCCACTGGCAATTGCAACAACTGTTGACTTTGCAGGACCTTTACAGTTCATGATCCCAAACCAACAAGTTCAGTACACCAACTCTGAAAATTATGTCCAGGTTACCTGTTTATGTTACAACAGCAAATCGCGTTAACCTTCAATAAAATACAGTCTTGGCTATTCTGGAATCTAACTGAAGGAAGAAAGTATTCCAGCAATTCACGTCCTTCTAATTTACATTGGCCACCAGTTTGGTCTTCACTTAATTTTGATTTAAATAAATCTTTCCAATTAATCAACTGAAATGGCAATGTAGAAGAAAAGATTAAAATTACATTAAGATCACTGATGAAAAAATACTTCAGTAAATTATACAGACTTTCTGAAAACAGAGAAAATATATATCAAATCACAATTTTACAGCCATAAGGTATTCAACTCCCATTGCTGGACAATGTACTGTGAACCCAACTTTGTGTAGTATGAAACGTCCTCATGGTCATACTAAACTGACAGTGATGTTCTTCTTTGTGTTTTGGACAGGGAGAGAGGTATTTGGGGGCCGATGTTCTTGTTGCGTTTCATGCTGGGGAGGGGTTTTTTGGCAGGGTTGATGATCATGTTGCCGTTCTTTTTTTTTCTCTTGGTTTCATGGCTATCTGGAGAAGAAGAATCCCAGAGTTTATACTTTGATAATAAATGAATCTTTGAATCTTCGAAGTATGTGTGAGCAGATGGAAGCTTCTGCAACATATAATTGCAAATTATTGGACAACGTTAAAGCGAAGTATAATTGAATGTTATGTCCTACCCTGCTGCAACTATACAAAGGACTGTGATAGCCATTTCAACTGAAATGGAGATTTAAGAGCAAAGTGCTACATGCTGAAGTAGAGACAACGGTAGATGTAAACCCATTAAGCTAATTGTTAAGGGGAACTGTAAGTACAAGTGGCTATTCTTTACAGATATTTGAAAACGGATCCAAAGACCCTGGGGCAGTGCTATTTTTATTCCCATTTATGAACATGGAATGTTGTCAAATCAATTAAAGCGCGACAACACATAGTGAGAAAGTAGAATAAAAAGGTGAGAGGAACACTTACGCATATTAATTTTGTGCACGAACAATCCAACTTGCAACAAACTGCGCACAGTGCAAAAAATATGTATACACCATTAAGGCGTAACATCCTTGCCATCAGAAAGAAAGACTTCAAATCTATCTTTATTTAGAAACAAAGCTCTACTCATATACAACCTTTTAACCAGTAGATTTCTGAAATGGTTCAAAGATGGCCCATTTATTCACTTCTAAATATATAATCTTCCATCTTCTCACATTCATTAATGTTGTAAGTACCACTGGATAAACAAGTTGCAGCTGTGCTAAACAACATTACAATGGACAAATCAATAGGTTCAATAGGTACATTTAATGCCAGAGAAATGTAAACAATATGCATCCTGAAATTCTTTTTCTTCGCAAGCATCCACGAAAACAGAGGAGTGCCCCAAAGAATGAATGACAGTTAAATGTTGGAACCCCAAAGCATCCCTCCAACTCACCCCTCCCGTGCATAAACAGCAGCAAGGCAATAATTCCCCCCCACCCCACCTGCAAAAAAGCATCAGCACCCTCCACCAAGCACTCTGGTGTGCAGCAAATCAAATATAACGATTGCTAAAGAAATTCTCTGATACACCGGTGCAAATTTTCTCCTTATGTTATCTACCCAGGTGAGTTATCTGTTTATTTTATTTTGCGATACAGTGCAGAGTTGACCCTTCTGGCCCTTTGAGCCACCCCGTCCCAACAAACCCCAACAACTCTGATCAAACCTAACCTAATTAGGAGGAGAAGATGGCAGCACAATGGCAGCGCGCGCGGCCTCTCCGGTGAATGAATGATATCTGTAATCTGTCAAGTAGGGGACCGTGCAAAATTCTGATTTGATGGAGACGGACGTGAGAGTATGGAGGAACAGCTGGAAAATTTCTGAAATGCCCGCTTTGCTGCCGCTGCTACTGTGTGGTAACCGGAATCTCCGGAGCACAAGGCCCCAAAATCCTTGGCTTTGCTTGTTTCAGCGACCAGGGCGAGGTCGAAGGTGCTCGGCAGAGGATGGCACTTGGGAGGCTGTATCGGAGAGGCTGGTCGGAGGCTCGAAGTTTTCGGATGGACAGACGGACTCAGTGTCAGCTGTGGTTGGCTGCTTCCAAGGCATCGGCAACTTGACGGTGCCTGGAGGTTTATGGCAGGGAGATTCTCCCTTCTGCTGCCTGCTATCGGGGACTCGGGAGTCGATCGACTCAGGGACTTTGAGACTATTTTTACCATGCCCATGGTTTGTTCTTCATCAAATTATGGTATTGCTTTGCACTGCTGTAACTATATGTTATAGTTATGTGGTTCTGTCAGTGTTAGTCCTTGGTTTGTCCTGTTTTCTGTGATATCACTCCGGAGAAACATTGTATCATTTCTTAATGCATGTATGCATTTCTAAATGACAATAAAAGAGGACTGAGTGTTCTCATAATCTAAATCTAGATCATGGGACAATTTACAATGATCAATTAACCTGTCCGGTACATCTTTGGACTGTGGGAGGAAACCGGACCACCTGGGAAAACCTCAGGGAGGACATACAGAATGGCGCTGGAATTGAACTCTGAACTCTGGAACGCTACGAGCTGTAATAGCGTTGTGCTAACCACTACGCTGCAGCGGAGTTATGTTACAATTCATTGCATTACTCAGTAGAAGCTCTCTGCATCCTTGGCCCTGTTGTTAAATTTGTTCTTGATTGCTTGCCGATGGCTCTGTATGCTTTTGTCACAGCATGCATTGTGGGCTATGTGCCACAACTGATCCTTTTAACCCCCAGTTTTATAGAGATGTGTAAAGCAAGCTTTTAAACATCATAAAAAGCTCACTTATCGGTGGGAGGCCAGCATGGTGTCATACATCTGTTCATGTCTAATGCAATAAAACTGGATTTGGAGAGGAAAAGAAATAGCCTGAAGGTAGGAAATAATGTAACAACTCCATATAAGGGGAAAATGAAACTCGGGGTATCTTCCAGAAATTAATAACACACAATAAACGATTTTCACCTAAAGCTGTAGAAAAAGACATATCAAAGACAAATTTGCAGCTACCAGCAGTAATTTTCATTGCTAGTCTTTATGAAATCGGATTTGTAAAATATTTCTGAACCTCTTCCTGTAAAGGCCATAGCAGTGGTACCTATTTCATTGGATTACATGGCACTCTCCTTCAGTGGGCTTGTGATCTTGTTCGAGTCTTGCTTGTCAGCGTACAATATCCCAGTAAAATGCCAGGGTAACGTTAGCACACGAATTTCTGTGGATGCTGGAAATCTTAAGCAACACACTCAAAAATACTGGAGGAACTCAGCAAATCGGCCAGCATCAATAGAAAGGGAAAAACAGTGGACATCTTAAGCCGACTCTTCTTTAGTCCTGATGAAAAGTCTTGCCTCCATAGATGCTGCCTGAATGGCTAAGTTCCTCCAGCATTTTGTGTGTGTCCTTGATATGTCTTTTTCTACAGCTTTCGGGGAAAATCGTTCCTTGTGTGTTATTAATTTCTAGAGGATACCCCAAGTTTAATTTTCCCCTTATATGGAGTTGCTACATTATTTCCTACCTTCAGGCTATTTCTGTTCCTCTCCAAAACCATTTTAATTGCACTAGACATGAACAGATGTATGACACCATGCTGGCCTCCCACCGATGATAAGAGAGCTTTTTATGATGTTTAAAAGCTCATGTGTGTTGTCCCAAGCAACCTTCCTCCAACAGCAACAGCTGGAGGAAATGATGTTCCAGCATAAAGAAAGGAGCACTGGAGTAAAATCTTTCTGGGCTGCTTGTAATGGTTATCTCAGTGAGGAGTAAAGGGGAAAAAAGTCCGTTGGTTTTTCTCCCTCATCTGCGGTTTCCACAAACAAGCCATGTCAACCCCACCAACATGACTGTGGTTTCCACAGCCACCACATTTATGGCTGAAGACTGAGAACACTCCTGTGCAAATTCAAACTCACTCCAATGGCAAACACAAGAGATCCTGCAGATGCTAGACATCCTGAGCAACAAACACAAAATACTGGAGTAACTCAGCAGGTCAGGCAGCATCTATGGACAAGCAGTATCATTTTCAGAGACAACACACATAAAAGTTGCTAGTGAACACAGCAGGCCAGGCAGCATCTACAGGAAGAGGTGCAGTCGACGTTTTGGGCCGAGACCCTTCGTCAGGACTAACTGAAAGAAGAGCTAGTAAGAGATTTGAAAGTGCGAGGGGGAGGGGGAGATCTGAAATGATAGGAGAAGACAGGAGGGGGGAGGGATGGAGCCAAGAGCTGGACGGTTGATTGGCAAAAGGGATATGAAAGGATCATTGGACAGGAGGCTTAGGGAGAAAGAAAGGTGGGGGTGGGGGGGAACTTAGTGCTGCCTGGCCGGCTGAGGTCCTCCAGCATTTTGTGTTTGTAGTTCTTCACTCAAATTCTTTAGCCTTAGTTATCACCATAGCAAACAGGGCAGCCATTTCAAAGAAGTAAAGAAAAGGAAAATCAAACTTACTGCGTGTTGTTCTTCAATGCACTGAGTCATGCTAATATTGTTGCTTTATATAATGGCAACTGCATGTGGTTAAAAGGGTTCTTCTTTCTCAAATAACCAGCAGTTCATATTAATTCATATTCGCACTGTTGTGTCCCTACAGGCCTTTGCTTGCAGTGTTTTCTAATATCCTATTGCCAGTCATAATCCTGTAAAAACATCCATTTCAAACAGTTCATTGCAGTATAATGAGCTACTCCCCAGTCATCAGTGATCTGGTTCCCCACTGATCTTTAATGGTACCCAGTGATATTGTTCACCTGTGATCTTGATTGTTCCCCGATGATCTTGTGTTGGTCTGTTAAGGTGCAACTACAAAATGTAATTGTTTCCCTGTCAGCATGTTGCGGGTTTTAGAAATTTCTCAGCATCTCCTCAGTTCACAAGATGTCAGCAGTGACAAGAATGATCCGCTGTTGCATTTTTCATGTTGATTGAACAATAATGAAAGAGTAAGAAGGTTCTAAGAAGGTCCAGGACTTTTTAGAAGTAACAAATACATCTGGATTTGAAACCAAATGTACATGACAACCAAGAGGTGAGTTTCTTTTATAAAGAAAATTGGGAATTACTTTACAACTATGTTTCAATTAGCCACTGCTAAGTTTTTATAGAGTTCTGTTCTTCTGTTTTTAACCTTGACTCTGTCCTGTATTGTAAGAAGTAATCTCCTGAATAGCCATGTAATATAAAGCTTAATAGTTCTTCATCTAGACCCTGAGGATCAAAGCTCTTCCAAGATTTTTAATGAGATTACCAACAACATCTTTTCTCAGCTACCATCAGACTGGAGTTTCAGAAAACTGATGTCTCACACCACCAGATTCAAATACAGCTTATTCACTTCAGGGGTGTATGGGGGTTTCAGGGAGGAGTAGCACCTCTGGTGGGGGAACATGTCGCGTCCTTTTCAAGGTGGTTTACCCACTTTTGATCCCCACCTGACACTCAGCTCTCACCTGTGGCTCCCCGTAGCTGTTTGCGTGCGACAGCAGCCATACCCCGGGCAACAGCTTCGACAAGCCGGCTAAACCAGGTGAGGGTAGCTGACGGGTCTCAGACCCTCGGTGAGATAGGAAGATGTCTATCCCAGCATGTGAAGACGGACTCCGGCAGATTAAGCGGACGATACCAATGGAAGGTCCAACGGTCAAGAAGATGGTCTTTGCAAGTGTCGTGGAACATGTAGATCATGACTAGACACAGAAGACGTCTTGGTCATCTACTGCACCTAGTCCCATCTCCAGCCATCTCGACTCTTGTCTTGCCACTGGATCCAGATGGGAATTGGGAAGAGGGAGTGAGGCTGACGCTGCGCAACTCTCACTCACGAAAATCCAAATTATGCGCAAGTCTCGACACCATCAATTGGTGTCGAGGTCTTCATCGATGACGATGGATGAACACACAAATTAACTTCAGCCATTCAGTTCTTGAACCAACCGGCACAACCCTAATCAATTGAGTTTAACAATGTTATGACTACTTTGATCACTTTGTACTAAAACAGGCATTTTTTGTTGTAACAACACACACAAAATGCTGGAGGAACTCAGCAGGTCAGGCAGCATGTATGAAATGAATAAGCAGTCAACATTTAATTGTTTTAATTGTCTCTTTCCTGTAAAAAAGAGAGCTTGATTTATGATTTATTATGTTTTAAAGTATGTTTGATTTATGATCTTCTTGTGAAAGTTGTGTATTTGATAGTACGTGTCTGTGTGGCTTTTCATTGCACTGGTGTAGAAATACACTTGTGCATATGACACTAAACTTGACTTTGACCTTGACCAACCTCGTAACATCAAGTAACATGATTTTAACAATAATAATAGTTTCTATTACAGAGTTTAAAATTATAGATCATCTACAATTTATTTCCAATTAAGAAGAATCAAGGACGTATTTTGGCATGAATTCTTATATCATGGTTTCAATTCCATAAGATTTTTTTGTAGCACAGTATGGCTGCAGTAACCTTAACCTTTTTTGTATTGTTATCCACTGCAGGACAGCATATCTTTAATATAGTTTGTGTGATAAATGTTCCACTGTCCCGTTTCTATACTAAATCAAAGTAAGTGGTGGAGGGTAATGTGTGAATATTGGGCAGATCCATGTTAACAGCTAGGAATCCACACACTAGTCACCACAGGTCCATGCTAACAGCTAGCAGGCAGTTCCTTAGAAATCCACACACTAGTTCCCATGGGTCCATGTTAACAGCTAGCTGGCAGTTTCTTAGGAATCCACCAACTACTTATTACGGCTTCATGCTAATAGCAAGTTGGCAGTTCCTTAGGAATCCACTAACTAGTTACCACAGGTCCAGACTAACAGCTCACTGGCAGGTCCTTAGGAATCCACTAACTAGTTACCATGTGCATACCCATGCATCCCAGAATGCTATGCCTCCACGCTACAGCATGCGAGCATGGAAACTCTGCGGCCATCTGTCCTTGAGTGCAAGTCCTGAGCTTGGGGAACAGATACATGAACTCCCTTCTCAGTCCTCACTTTGATCATCTTACAGTCCTTCAAACTCATTGGTTAAGGCAACATATAGTTTTGTCTAGGAGGCCTTTTCTCACACCCATTGATGGCATTGCCCCATACCATCAGCCTTCTGTCATGTGAAAATGGTTTAAAATTGAAGCATCCGGGGTAAAATGTATTTATGTTTACCAATGCTCATACCTTATTATCACAAAATCTGGCCATTCCATTTTCTGAGAAACGTATGTCTAGCCTTGCGAGTTGTTTAAGCTGAATTATTGCTTGAGATTTCATTTGCCTCCTTCCATTGCTGAAATATATATTTTAAATTAGAAAGGTTGAATACACTAATTGTAATTGAACGCACTAATGTTTCCTGTCATGTTGCTTTTAAAATGTTCTTCTAATTGAATAAGCACATATGACGCATTTGAGAGTGTTGTTTGAATTGACAAGCCACTAATGCAGATCAAACAGCATACACAGTAATATCATTCATTTAATTTTTTTCCAGGTTATTGGAGAGTTTGACAGAAGCCAATTTGCACAGTAGACACCATATTTCCGAAAAACCTTTTAAAGTGCATTTTGATTTTTGTAAGTAACTTGTACACAGCAAATATTTATGTATAATCATTTACATACATTACTCTGGAGTTCATTTATACTGGTTTAGGCAAAATACATTATGACTTACGTAGTTTATTATGCATCCTCAGATGTCGACTGACTTAAGACTTAAATTTAAATTGGCCATTGCAACCACACAGTAGTTCTGTACCATCGAAGTCACAGCTTATGTGGGTCAAAGATGACCTGGGACCCAAGTCGGCTGACATTTACAGGATTCCCTGTGAATGCAGAGCAGTGTATATCAGCCAGATGGGATGCATCATGGAAGCCAGCATCAAGGAGGTGTATCCATCTGGGTCACCCGGAGAAATCGCAGTTGCAGACCATTGCTTTCACAATGGCCATAGGGTTGACTTCAATGACACAAAACCACTGTGCCGCACCAATGGCTTTTGGGTCCACCTGGTAAAGGAAGCCATTGAACTAAAATTAGAGGAAAAGAAATTTAACAAAGGCAAAGGTCTTGCTCTAAGTAATGACGCCAGGATGGTAGGTTAGACAGTTTGCCCCGTAGTGTGTGGGTGAGTGGCAAATTCCGGGGGGGGGGGGGGAAGCTGATGAGAATAAAAGATGGTAAGATTAACGTAGGATAATGTAAATAGGTGGTTGATGGTCAAAGGAGCGAAGGGCCTGTTTCCAAAGTATTTGATTCTATGGTTCTTTGACTTTATGCGGACAACATGGTTGCCAGTATAATCATAACAAGCAGCTTGGTTTTAGGATCGGAGCACGACATTAGATCTGTTCACAATATATCACAGTGTTTCATTATAAATGTAATTCAGCTTTAGTAAGATTCATTTGAGCTTAGCAGTAATATATAATTTGAACAACAGAATATGTTATTTTTCAGTTCGGACAAAATAACAGGCAGTTGTGCGCAACACGTTTATCAATTTCGGCTAAAATTAGATCAAAGGGTACAGACTGAACAAATTTCAAAGTGATGGCAACAGGTTCGAAACTGGGAATATTGGCAAAGTTCAGCTGCATTGATTCTCCAGCTATTCCACGCATCCCAACTAATTTTCCTGGGTATGAGGTAAGTCTCTAGCAATAGCAATGACAATTGGAACACCTGTGCTGGTGTGGTGTAGTAATTACATGTAGAGTTTTTCTTTTGCCAGAAGCAACTATGTACAAGTAATACCACTGAGTAACAGGCATTCAATACTTTGTAAAGCATAAAACAATTGCCTTGATACTTTAAAGGCATATATTCTTGCACAGAAGGGGCTTAATTTGGGAGGATTTCTCATTTGTCGACTTTCAAGAAGTGATGCCAGTGGCAATTTATACTGTCAGAATGTCATTCTTGTCTGCACAGAAATTGAAAAATAATATGAAATATCTCTGTAATGCATTAAAACATGACAGTTTAGCCCTTGGCTTCCTTGGGCTATGTTAATGAGCACTTCAGCTAATGTACTGTTTCTAGTGATGGCTGGATCTTTCCAATTTGTGTTAGTTTATGCACAACAGAAAAGGCAAATTACGCATAATGATTAGCCATAAATGCAAGTGATCATTCATTTTTTAAATCACCATACCTGTGGGTAAAAGCAACATCATAGATTTTCAGGTGGAAATATTTGCTACCTGGGGAGAAATAATGAAAATATCCATTAAAACTGCAGATAAAACTGGCTTAATGTCTAAACTAGTTACATTGATTTTCTAAAGACTACTGACTAAATGGCATCTTTCTGTGGTGCAATATTAATGGAATACTCAATTAAAAGGCACTTATTTCAATGCATGAGGTGTAACAGGTAAGGCAGACAAACTCAGCACAGAATGGTTCTGAGGACTGAAATGTTATAGCAATAGTAGAGAAGGATAAGACTGGCAGCTCAGTATTCCAGGATACAGATGCTTTAGATGCGACAGTGGTACAATTAAGTAGGAAGGGAGAATGTAATGCAGGTTTTCACAAATAAAATAGAGTGTGGTGTTTTATGTTTAATGAAACCCGTGACACATTTTATTGAACTCCAAACCTACACACAAAATCGCGCTAAAACACTTTGCGTAAAGGCGTCATCATGTTAGATCAGCCTCTTAAAGGGAAACCCCACCTCAATGTCACTGGTTGTGAATTGCGTACATTTCTCCCAATTATGTTACCCTGTACAGCACCCACGCCCCCCTGGGAATTCACTAAAACCACCATGGTGAGTCTATCTGGAGCTTGGATGAGCCGCCTGGCTCGGCTCCTGTGTTCCGTGGGTGGAGGGACAGCAGGCACCTCTGGTTCATCCAAAGGAGCGTTGACGCACTCATGGCCATGTTGTGACGCCAGGGCCATGGCAGCAAGATACTTCAAGTTATGACGGGCCAGCTTAAGGCAATCTACTGAAATACATTCAGGTTTACCCATCTTATCTATGACAAAGGTCTTTTCTCCCTGTTCCAAAATGCAGAATCGGTAATCATAAGGGGGCCTAAAGGCACGTTGGGGGCATCATGGCAGACAAAAGCAAATGAGGCAGAATGTAAATCAACAGAAACCCAAGAGTGCCGTATGCCATGTTGGGAGGTAGAAATAGGTGAAAAGGAATTGAATTTACTGAGGAGGGCGGACACTACTGTAGTTTTTTTGTAGCGTGGGGTGGTGGGAAATCCATAATAGCGGCTACTTTTGATGGGAGGGGTTTTGTACCTTCTCCAGAGATGAGATGGCCAAGAAAGTCAATGGTTGACAATTTAAACTGGCATTTACCAGGGTTAGTAATCAAGCCATGCTAGCTTAAGCACTCAAAAAGTGTTTGGAGATGTGATACGTATTCAGATTTGGATGCATTGACGACAAGTATGTCAGCCAGGTAAACACAAAGAACATCTAATTTTTTTTAATACAGAGCCCACCAGCCGTTGGAAAGTTTGTGGTGGATTTTTCAGTCAAAACGGCATGCACAAAACTCAAAAAGGCCAAATTGGGTTATCACAGCTGTTTTGGGAATGTCCTCTGAGCACACAGCCACCTGATGGTAGCCCCACACTAGATCAACGTTGTAAAAAGTTAACTTTTCAGCTAATCATGCCGAAAAGTCTTGAATGTTTGGGTCAGGGTAATGATCAGGTTGGTGGCCTCTTTAAGGCGTTGGTAATCACTACATGGGCGGCAACCACAATCAGACTTAGGGACAATATGGAGAGATGAAACCCAGGCACTATTTGACTGGCAAACTCAGCCTTCACGGTCGCCAGCTTTTCTGTGTTATGTCTATGCGCATGAGCCAGCTGTGGGAATGTGGTGCTCGAATTTGGTGTGACTGAATGTGGGCTTGGTAAGGTCTGTGAATTCGCTCAGCAGTCGAGTAAACTCATGTGAAGTGATGCATGCACTTAACAGAGTCATTGTGGGGAACTTACTGGGGGAGCAGGGTAACAACCCAAACTCCTTGGCATCCACAAGCCGGCAGTTCTTAAGATTGACTAATAGTCCTTGGGCACACAGGAAATCTGCACCGAGCAGAGGTCCAGCCAGTTTAACCAGGACAAGGTCTCATGTGTAATGTTGCCCACTGAAGGAGAGCATTACACATCGTGTCCTGTAAGTCTGGATCCTGCTGCCATTGGCCGTCTCCAGCAAGGTTTTGTCACTCTTTGCCTTCTCATCAATAGATGATGATTGTAGAACACTCAGTTGAGCACCCATGTCAGACAGGAAGTGTCACCCCGATAGGGAATGTGTAATGAACAGTAGATGACCCTGGCAGCTGGAACTCACTATGTTCACAGACTTTTGATGTCCTGATGTGCTGGCACTGTTGTAGTCAGTACTTCCTAGTGTTCTTACTAAAGGAACTGTGGTAAAAACACAGGCCTGGTGTCATCTGTTTTGCAGCTGTGGGCTTTCCTTATGTTGGGGGCTTTGCTGACCAAGCTTATTGAGGTAGAGAAAGGAAGAGGAATGATGCACCACCACCTGGCTGAGTATAGACTGTCAGCCATTTTAGCAAGATCCCTATACTCCATCACAGGTGCATTAGTGAGGGCTATTCAACCTTGATCAGGAATTTGTGCATGAAGAGTTCTTTAAAAATAAAACAAAAATGGTGATTTCCCAGGAGAGACAGCATGTGGTCCACTAGCCCCTACGGCATACCGTCGCCAAGGCTGGGCAAAGAGAGCAACCATTTGACGCTCAGACTCCAATAGTCCAGAAATCTGTAAAAGATGAGTTTTCAGCAATTGGTGTTCATCGTGTTCTGGCGGGTGTTCAAGCAGACTTGCCACTTTCACTGCCGTGGAATTACTGATCGATGGTACCACATAGTAAAATTTGGTGTCTTCGGTGGTGAGTGAACTGGGGCTCAGCTTGTACAAGCCATGCGGTGGCATTTTCCTCCCAAAACTCTGGCAGTTTCAAAGCAACTGCATTGGCCAATGTGTTCAATAACTCGAGAATCATCCGAGAGCATTGGGATTATCAGTACAGGTTTTCACAAATAAAATGAAGTGAGGCATTTTATGTTTAATGAAACACATTTTATTGAACTCCAAAATCTACACACAAAAGCGTGCTAAAACGCTTTATGTAAAAAATGTCATCATGTCAGACCAGACTCTTAAATTAAAACCTCAAGTCAATATCGATGGTTGTGAATTATGTACATTTCTCCCAATTACATTACCCTACAGTAACAACAGTACTTAGAGATGACACTTTTGAAGGATTACCCAGTGACGCCACTTGGATAGAATTTAGAAACAAGAAAGCGAAGGTAGTGACATGTTCCTGTTAAGGTGAAGGGTAAACCTGGCAAGTTTAGAAAATCTTGACTGACAAGAGATGTTGAGGCTCTGGTCAAGAAGACGAAGAAAGCATACATTGGGTTTAGGAGGTTGGGAATGGGTGAATCCCATGATGACTATAAAAAGATGAAAATATTATTGAGAAAGAAATTAGGAGGGCAAAGCGAGGACATGAGATGGATCTGGTAGGCAGGGTTAAGGAAAATCTCAAGAGATTCTTTAGCTATATTGAGTAAAGCGGTGGCTAGGGAGAGAGTAGGTCCCCTCAAGGATCAACAGGGCAGTTTACCTCTTCAACTGCAGCGGATGGGTGGGATTTTTAATAAATATTCCTCTGTGAGGAGAAAATCATGGTTGTTCAAGAGATAAGGGAAGTAAGTGGTGATATTTTGGAGGACATCCATACTACCAGAGAGCAGGTATTTGCACCCTTACAGCAAATTAACAAGGATAAATGACGGAGCCTGACTGAGTGCATCCTCGGAGTTTATGGGAAGAGAAATTA
The DNA here is from genome assembly GCF_963921235.1 of Mobula hypostoma. Classification (NCBI taxonomy): domain Eukaryota; kingdom Metazoa; phylum Chordata; class Chondrichthyes; order Myliobatiformes; family Myliobatidae; genus Mobula; species Mobula hypostoma. Next base: position 25,547,960 of record NC_086119.1, on the reverse strand, counting down.
TGGAGGCCCATGCACAGATATTTTCCTCATCATTAGAAGTTATCCAGAATCGATCTTTATTGAATGAGGGTCAACCCTGTGAAACTATTTAAAGTTATGAGGCATAGAAAGGTAGACAGTAGCAACCTTTATCCCAGTTGGAGGAAGCCAAAACTAGAGAGCGTTGGCTTAGAGTAAGAGTGGAAAAGTTTAAAAGGGGTCTGAGGGATAACATTTGTATGCAGAGGGGGGTGAGTATATGGAGTGAGCTGCCAGGCAGGTATCATAGTATCATTTAAGGAGCACTTGGATAGATACATTGAGGGGCAAGGCTTAGAGGGATGTGGGCCTAACACAGGAAATTGGGACTAGCTGTGTGGGCAGAGTGGTCAGCATCAACTAGTTGGGCCAAAGGGCTTGTATCCATACTGTATTGTTCTATGACTCTATGACACTATTAACCAATTCTTTGATAAATCCTGGATTCCAAGCTACATGATTAAAATGCACTTACCATGTTATAAATGGGTTTAACAGGAGCTAGCATTAAAACATCATGAAGGAAGGAGAGAAGATGGCGCGATGCAGCACGCGCGGCCGTTCCGAATGATATCATATGTGTTAACTAGGGGGCCGTGCACAATCCTGATTTGATGGAGACAGTCATGAGAAGCATGGAGGAACACCTGGAGAAACTTCTGAAATGCCCGCTTCGCTGCCGCTGCTACTGTGTGATCGAGAATCTCCGGAGGGGAAGGCCCCAAATCCTCGGCTTTGCCTATTGCCTGTTGCCAGGGTCAGGGTCGAAGCGCACGGCAGAGATGGTGCTTGGTGCTCGGTGTCGGAGTGCTGGTCGGAGGCTTGAAGTTTTCGGAGTCAGACTGTGGTTGGATGCTTCCAGGATGCTGCATCGGCAAGTTTGCGGCGCTGGAGGTTCACCGTCTGCGTGAGATGATGGGACTTCCGAGAAACTTTGAGACTTTTACTGTGCCATGGACTGTTCTTATCAAATTACAGTATTGCTTTGCACTGTTGTAACTATATGTTATAATTATGTGGTTTTTGTCAGTTTTTCAGTCGGTTCGTCATGTGTTTCTGTGATATCATTCTGGAGAAACATTGTATCATTTCTTAATGCATGCATTACTAAATGACAATAAAAGAGGACTGCATGTCCTCACAATCTAATCTAATCTAATCTAATCTAATCATAAACTGTGGGAAAAATTTGCTGAAAATTGCGTATGTAAAATACAAATATATTTTTGCTACACACATAAAAGTTGCTGGTGAACGCAGCAGGCCAGGCAGCATCTCTAGGAAGAGGTGCAGTCGACGTTTCAGGCCAAGACCCTTCGTCAGGACTAACTGAAGGAAGAGTGAGTAAGGGGATTTTTGCTCAAGTCTCGTTATCATTGGTGAAAATATTGTCTGGAAATTCATTCCGACGGTGGTAAAAAACACATCATAATTGGACGCTGCCCCAATGCTTTTGAATTCAGTGCTTGCTATACCATGTGTATACCACTACCAACCAGGAGTATTTTACTAGACAAGTTTATTTGCGCATTCTGTATATCTGTATTTCCTTTAATTGAGATATTAACAAATTTAAAAGGCAAAAAGCCATTGAAGTGACTGCACATATCTTAGCACTTCACTGGAGTTAGTCACTTCTTTATTGATTGAGAGAAGACATTTTGCTAATGATCTCATACAGCTAAAAATAAAATAAAATTCTCTCTTTGACAGCCTTCTGAGCAAGAGTTGTCAAGGGAGGAATGGTGAGCTGTCAAAGAACACAGCATCTTTACTTTGTTTCAATGTATTTTAAATATTTTAATATCACAGCTCAGGATACCAGCAGCCTTTGTATTGAAAAAGAACTCACAATAAAGGCACTCTGGTTTTTCATGAGTTTTCAATGGTTCTTTATAACCTAGTAAATTATGAGAAAACTAATTTACCTAGACAAGTTATAGTTGACATCCTTTCAAAGCTGGAAGATGCAAGTGATATATGCTTGGAAGTGGAATTTCTGATTTAGTATTTGTGGGATTTGTGCTTCAGTTCTTATATTTTTCCTACATGTTCAAGAATGCACTAAGAACTATCTCTGGAACTATACACCATTCAAGCCTCTTTTTTTCAAGCTTCTGGTCAGTATGGTGTAAGTATTTGAAAAGCTATCAGGGGAATAGGGATCCATGGTCTATTATACATTCTTTCAGAACTTTCACAATCCCACCAGAACATAAACGATGGCAACACAATGGAAGATATCTGTTTTTTCTCGAAGTGTGCAAAAAGACATGTACAGTTTGAAGGAGCATGCAAATTTATATCCTTTCATTTTGAAAGCATTAGACATAAGCTTTTTTACTATGGAGCCTTTGGGAGAGCAAAATGATGGGGTGGGGAGTGATGATATGGCTCAAATTTTTGCTCAGCTACATACAGTAGGTCTCAATTTGTCTATAAACCTCCCAATGTACAAAATATAAGTAGTTACTTTCAAGTAGATTAGTAGTATTCCTCAATGTACAAACCTCATTTCCAGAGAAGTTGGGATATTTTCCAAAATGAAATAGAAACAAAAATCTGTGATATGTTAATTCACGTGAACCTTTATTTAACTGACAAAAGTACAAAGAAAAGATTTTCACTAGTTTTACTGACCAACTTAATTGTATTTTGTAAACACACACAAATTTAGAATTTGATGGCTGCAACACACTCAACAAAAGTTGGGACAGAGGCATGTTTACCATTGTTTTACATCACCTTTCCTTTTAATAACACTTTTTAATTGTTTTGGAACTGAGGATACTAATTGTAGTAGATCTGCAACTGGAAATTTTGTCCATTCTTGCTTGATATAAGACTTCAGCTGCTCAACAGTCCGTGGTCTCCGTTGTCTGATTCTCCTCTTCATGATGCACCATACATTTTCTATAGGAGACAGATCTGGACTGGCAACAGGCCAGTCAAGCACACGCACTCTGCGTCTACAAAGCCACGCTGTTGTAGCCCGTGCAGAATGTGGTCTGGCATTGTCCTGCTGAAATAAGCATGGACGTCCCGGGAAGAGACGTCGCCTTGATAGCAACATATGTGTTTCTAAAATCCTAATATATGCCTCAGAGTCAATGGTACCTTCACATATATGCAACTCACCCGTGCCATGGGCACTGATGCACCCCCATACCATCACTGATGCTGGCTTTCGCACCTTTCGCTGATAACAATCTGGATGGTCGTTTTCATCTTTGGCAGGGAGAACTCGACGCCCATTTTTTCCGAAAACTAGCTGAAATGTGGACTCATCTGACCAGAGCACACGGTTCCACAGTCTTTCAGTCCATCTAAGATGAGCTCAGGCCCAGAGAACTCGCCGGCGTTTCTGCATAGAGTTGATGTGTGGCTTCCTCCTTGCGTAATACAGTTTCAAGTTGCATTTCTGGATGCAGCGACGGACTGTGCTGAGTGACAATGGTTTTCGGAAGTACTCCTGAGCCCAGGTGGCTATAATTGTCACAGTAGCATGATGGTTTCTTAGGCAGTGCCGCCTGAGGGCTTGAAGATCACGTGCATTCAACAGTGGTTTCCGACCTTGCCCTTTACGCACTGAGATGTCTCTAAATTCTCTGAAATCTTTTCACAATACTATGTACTGTAGATGTTGAAAGACCTAAATTCTCTGCAATCTTGCGTTGAGAAATATTCCTTTTGAACTGACTAACAATTCTCTCACGAATTTTGGCACAAAGGGGTGAGCCACGACCCATCCTTGCTTGCAAAGACTGAGCCTTTGATGGATACTACTTTTATACCCAGTCATGATACCTGACCTGCTACCAATTAGCCTGCTTAATGTGGAGTCTTCCAAACCGGTGTTACTTGAATATTCTGTGCACTTTTCAATCTTGTTTTAACTCTGTCCCAACTTTTGTTGAGTGTGTTGCAGCCATCAAATTCCAAATTTGTGTATGTTCACAAAATACAATTGTTGGTCAGTGAAACTATTGAAAATCTTTTCTTTGTACTTTTGTCAGTTAAATAAAGGTTCATGTGAATTAATATATCACAGATTTTTGTTTTTACTGCATTTTGGAAAATATCCCAACTTTTCTGGAAATGGGGTTTATATATTTTTGCTAATTATTCGATAATTTTTCCAGCTATTGCTGAACCTGATGCATCAACGACTGCATTGGCACTGCTTCCTGCACGCATGCTGAGCTCGTTGACTTTATTAACTTTGCCTCCAACTTTCACCCTGCCCTCAAGTTTACCTGGGCCATTTCCAACACCTCCCTCTCCTTTCTAGATCTTTCTGTCTCTGTCTCTGGAGACAGCTTATCCACTGATGCCTACTATAAGACTACTGACTCTCACAGCTATCTGGACTATTCCTCTTCTCACCCTGTCTCTTGCAAAAATGCCATCCCTTTCTTGCAATTCCTCCGTCTCCGCCGCATCTGCTCTCAGGATGAGGCTTTTCATTCCAGGACGAGGGAGATGTCCTCCTTTTTTAAAGAAAGGGGCTTCCCTTCCTTCACCATCAACTCTGCTCTCAAACTCATCTCCCCTATTTCAAGCACATCAGCTCCCACTCCATCCTCCCATCACCCCACTAGGAATAGGGTTCCCCTGGTCCTCACCTACCACCCCACAAGCCTCCGGGTCCAACATATTATTCTCCGTAACTTCCGCCACCTCCAATGGGATCCCACCACTAAGCACATCTTTCCCTACCCCCCTCTCTCTGCTTTCCACAGGGATCGCTCCCTACGTGACTCCCTTGTCCATTCGTTCCCCCCCCCATCCTTCCCCACTGATCTCCCTCCTGGCACTTATCCTTGTAAGCGGAACAAGTGCTACACCTGCCGTTACACTTCCTCCCTTACCACCATTCAGGGCCCCAGACAGTCCTTCCAGGTGAGGCGACACTTCACCTGTGAGTCGGCTGGGGTGATATACTGCGTCCGGTGCTCCCGATGTGGCCTTCTATATATTGGCGAGACCCAACGCAGACTGGGAGACCGTTTTGCTGAACACCTACGCTCTGTCCGCCAGAGAAAGCAGGATCTCCCAGTGGCCACACATTTTAATTCCACATCCCATTCCCATTCTGACATGTCTATCCACGGCCTCCTCTACTGTGAAGATGAAGCCACACTCAGGTTGGAGGAACAACACCTTATATTCCGTCTGGGTAGCCTCCAACCTTATGGCATGAACATTGACTTCTCTAACTTCCGCTAATGCCCCACCTCCCCATCGTACCCCATCCGCTATTTATTTTTATACACACATTCTTTCTCTCGCTCTCCTTTTCCTCTCTCTGTCCCTCTGACTATACCCCTTGCCCATCCTCTGGGTTCCCCCCCCACTTTTCCTGCTCCCTGGGCCTCCTGTCCCATGATCCTCTCGTATCCCCTTTGCCAATCACCTGTCCAGCTCTTGGCTCCATCCCTCCCCCTCCTGTCTTCTCCTATCATTTTGGATCTCCCCCTCCCCCTCCCACTTTCAAATCTCTTACTAGCTCTTCCTTCCGTTAGTCCTGACGAGGGGTCTCGGCCTGAAACGTCAACTGTACTTCTTCCTAGAGATGCTGCCTGCCCTGCTGCGTTCACCAGCAACTTTGATGTGTGTTGCTTGAATTTCCAGCATCTGCAGAACTCCTCTTGTTTGCCTCCTATCAATGAACGGTTCAGCAAATGAAGTCATTCATGTAATATATCTGTCCAAATTATTTAAGCTCTAAGTGGTATAGAGCCATTGAATTTGAACAATGTTGAGTCAATCAGGTAAAGTTCTCCAATATTACCCAGGGCCGAGTTCTAATTGAAACAGATATATAAATAAATTGTTGACAGCAACTCCTTATGACCATGAGTTTCCTGTAGTAAAAGTAGCCCTTGGTAGAGGGTATCTAAATCCAGAGATTATAGAGATTGTTCTCTGGGATTGGTGTCACCACAATTATGCCCTATCTTTTAACCATGTACATCATCAGACTATAAGACCTTAAGATATAGGAGCTGAATTTGGCCACTTGGCCCATTGAGGCTGCTCTAGCATTTCATCATGGCTGATCTAATTTTCTTCTCAGCCCCAATCTCCTGCCTTCTCCCCGTATCCCTTTATGCTCTGACCAATCAAGAATCTGTTGACCTCTGCCTTAAATATACATGAAGACTTGTCCTCCACAGCTGCCTGTGTCAAAGAATTCCACAGATTCATCACTCGCTGGCTAAAGAAATCATCTGACAGAACTAAGCAAAAAAGCTGATTGATAAGTATATGATGGCCAAGCATTCGGAGGATACCTTAATTATGAGCACACTGATGATGTCTCCTCGTACGGTGACGAGACGTTTGCAAGCAAATGGCCAAGATCGGAGAACAAACTCAACCCAGCCAGAAAAACACTTCCTTTCAGACATGGAATCGCTTCATTAATTAAATCTGATATAAGGGAGCACAGGTATTATAGAACAATCGATCTCCCCAAACAAAGAGATGAATATGATGAACAATCTGCATGCATTTCAAAACAGTACACTGGAAATCATGTAATCTGAAAAACATTCTCATTCATTCTGATCAGAACCTTGAATTTCCAGGTTCTAACTCCTGCGTTGCCATAAGACAAAAGAAAGTGCAAAGTATTCCTGCTACCTGTTTCATTCCTTTCAGATGTTGTGTTATGTGCTCTCAGGGTAGGAATGTAAGAAAGCAATGTTATATTTTTGTCAGTCAGTGAAAATCAAAAAAACACTGCCGACATGGATCTAACGAAAGGTCTTCAACCTGAAAACATACAACTCTGTTTATCTTCCTATAGATATAGTTGCATCTACAGAATATTTCCAGCATGTTCTGTTTTTATTTTATTACATTACAGTTCATTATATTTTATTTTAATATATTATATCACATAGCTGCTTGATGAAGACCCTTGCCTATATGTTTTTTACATCCACAGCTAATTCCAATATATACAACATGTGGGTCAATTAGTGATTTTGGCCCAATCTTTTTATTATAACATGTTAATTACAGGAATTATTTTTCTGTGTAAGCATAGAAATCTTGTTACATTAATGCACTAACTGACAATTATTCAAAATTTTACATGGATTTGTTTACAGACTATATGGCTCTTTAAAAGTGTACGCACATGATCATATAATTTCTTCTATATCAATGAATACATAAGTTTCAATTTATAATACTTTTAAGATTTTCAATCTGCTCATAATAGATTGTTATTACCTAACCATGTGAGGTCATTAAATTTACTTCTACATGAGAGGAGCAAAAAGGTAATAGATTTGCCATCATCTTTCCACTTCCTTTCATTTGGTTTTCTGCTGCTGCATTGTGCAACTTTTCAGTATCGAGTCCAATTTCTAAAGTAATTAATAATATAGAAGCATAGTGGTTAAGTTATTGAGATTGCCCAGAACCCTGGACCATTGATCTTCGTACTAGAGTCTGAATATTAGGGAAAATTAGAATTAGCTTTATTTGTCATACATACATCAAAATGTACAGCGAATGCATTGTTTGCCTCAAATCAAGTCAGCGAGAATTGTGCTGGGGACCTGCAAGTATTTCCACACTTCCAGCGCCAACATAGCATGACAGAAACTCACTAACCCACATATCTTTGGAATGTGGGAGGAAACCAGAGCAGGCAGAGGAAACCCTCACGGTCACAGGGATGATGTACAAACTTCTTACAGAGAGCAGTGGGAATCAAACTCCAATCTTATAGCTGGTGCTGCGGGGTTGCATTAACCTCTATACTACCATGGCACCCCTCACCCCATCATGATACCCCCGGTTTATTAAATTCAAGTAATCAGATGAGTTGAAATCAGTAGTTAGAATCTGCAATGCAAACCGCGACACTTCTGAACCGCTGCAAAACCCATCTACTCCACCTGGTCAAAGTGTGACTCCAGATCCACAGGAGTGAGAGTCATTTAGCTGGCTTATTGCCGGTCGAAAGCCACTTCCTCCGTTTTGCTCGTTAATTGGTCCGTTTGAAAGTTGTGGCCGCTCTTTCCCACTGGTCAGCTTGCGCACCACGGCACTAGTTTCCAGTTCCGGGCACCTCAGGGGTTGATAAAAACGGCACATGTGCGGGGCTCAGCCTCTTTCGTCCACCCCCAGGGCCCACTTCAGGCTGAAGAACCATTGAGAAAGTGCATTGCAGACACGTAAGCACCCCCAAACACACACACATTTGTTTAGTTAGGTATTCGTTAGTAGCATGCTTAGTTTTTCAGTCTTATAATCTTGGGACAATTAACGGAGTACCCTTCAATTAAAGAGTAACTGAATATCCAGCATTGTGCTTTTGGGTAGTTTAGACGAATACTTGTTTAACTAGATGACTGGTTTAGTGTTTCACTGTTCTTTTGAAATAAATAGTTAATGTGCCCATTTTAAATCTGTGTCTTCTGCTTTACTCATCACATTCCTGAACCTGCCTCCAGATTCAACTCTCAACTGTCCTCTGAAAAGACAAAATAAGCCCGTCCGTTCTGTGGCAGCTTGGGACGGGCAACAGACTGACAGTACCAAGCAATACTCTGCAATCAAATTAATATAAATAAAAACTCTTGTGTCTAATTCAAGCTAGAAGAACCTTTAAATCCAGAGCAAAAACAATGTGAATTTTATTTGTAATTGACCTCTTAGATACATTTCTGAGCCTTGTGACCTACTGCTTCTGCTTCAAGTGATTTTTAATTTTAATTCCTGAAACTCTGCCCTCAGAAAAGCTTACCGAAGTGAACTTCCCAAGTTACCAGGGCAATGTCTCAATTAAAGAAAGCTCTGATGTCCAGCGTGGAAGTACAGATTGTGGGGAAAGGCTGTGTAAAAGGTTGGAAAGGAAAAAGGCAAACTAAATACTTAAATTCAAGAACAATAATTTGTGTTTTATTTGTTTATTTAGTTATGGATTGTGAGTGTGCTGGCAGGGTCAGCGCCATTACCTGTAACTAATTGCCCTTGAGAAGGGGATGACATGTCACCTTGTTCAACTATGTTTTTTGCTTGACAAAACTGTGGTGACTGTAATTGCACAGTGAGCAGGGATTTGCCACATTTAGATTTAATGATGATAAAGACATTATTATTTCCAGAGGAAAAAAATATACAGATGGGCAATGAAATTAGATGGGGAAAAGAATTATGTTTTTAATTTTATCAGTGTTTAACTGGATAATGCAAAAATACAAACAGCATGTGTATCCCAGAAACATTCAGATAAACAAGCATAATTGGCTTGATTGGTTTGAACATTCAGATAATCTCCATCTAAACAAATTGTTTCTGCAAGCAACTGCCTACAGATAAGACTATAAGACCATAATACACAGGAGCAGAATTAGCCCATCAAGTCTGTTCCACGATTCCATCATGGCTGATTTATTATCCCTCTCAACCCCTGTAAACTTTGACTTCATGACTAACCAAGAACCTACCAACCTCCACTTTAAATATACTCAATGACTTGACCTCCATAGCAATGAGTTTCACAGATTCAACACCCTCTAGCTAAAGAAATTTCTTTCCCTTCTTGTTCTAAATGGGTGCCCCTCTGTTCTGAGGCTGCGTCCTCTAGTCTTAGACTCACCAACTACGGGAAACAAACTCTCTCTAGGCCATTCAATATAAAATAGGTTTCAATAGGTTTCTCATCCTTCTAAACCTGAGCAAGTACAGGCCAAGAGCAGTCAAATGCTTCTCATACATTAACACTTTCATTTCCAGAATTATTCTCATGAACCTCCTCCAGACCCTCTCTAATGCCAGCTTAATTTTCCCCGAGATAAAGGACATAGGAGTGGGCGGTGTAAATAGTTCAGCACAGACTACATGGGCTGAAGGGCCTGTTTCTGTTCTGCACTTTTCTATGACTTTATGACTAACTACTCACAATACTCCAAGTGTGGTCTTTTTTAAAATTCATTTACAGGACGTGGGTGTCACCAGCTAATCCATCAATTATTGCTCATCCCTAGTTGCCCTAGAGAAGGTGGTGTTGAGACCAATGGAGATGGTCTGACCAATGCATTATAAAAACTCAGCATCACATGTTTGCTCTTCTATTCTAGTCCTCACGAAATAAATATTAACATTGCAGTTGGCTTCCTTACCACGACTCATCCTGCAAAATAGGCTTTAGGGAATCCTGCGCAAAGACTCCAAAGTCCCTTTGCACCTCTGATTTTTTCATTTTCTCCCCATTTAGACAAAATCTTCTCCCCATTCTCCCCATTTATGCCTTTATTCCCTCTACTACAGTTCATGACATACAGTTCCCTGCACTATATTCCATCTCTCACTTCTTTGCATGTTCTCCCAAACTGTCCAAGTCATTCTGCAGAGTCCCTATTTTCTGAGTACTACCTGCTCCTCCTACCTTTGTATCATCTGCAAGCTTGGCCACAAAGCCATCAATTCCATTCTCCAAATTGTTGACACATAATGGAAAAGAAGCAGTCCCAATACTGACCTCCACGCAACTCAACTATTCACCAACAGCCAACTGGAATAGACCCACTTTATTCTGACTCTTTACCCCCAGAAATTCCAACCATTACCATTCTGCCATCATCCCTGTTAGTGACCCTTCCAATCAACTTTGGTTGGCTCCTCTCTCATGCCTCTGTATTTCCATTACCCCACTGTAATACTGATAGATCTGACCCTATCTTCTCCCTCTCAAACTGCAGGGTGAATTCTATCACTGCCTCCCAAAGGTTCTTTACCTTAAGCTCAATAATCAAATCTGGTTCATTACACAACACACAGTCCAGAATTGCTCTCTCCTACCTACATTTGATTAGGAAGTTTAACCGCATGCTGTTCTAAAAAGCCATTTCATCAGCATTCTAAAAATTCTCTGTCTTGGGATCCAACACCAATCTGATTTTCCCAATGAATCAGCATATCGAAAGTCCCCATGGCTGTTGTAAGATTGCCCTTATTACATGCTGTAATGTTGAATCAGGTTCACAAATCTAGCAAGCAAGACAGAAAGCACACTCTATGAATAGGTATATTAATAATTTATTTGCAAACAGTAAAAATTTGACCAAATATTCATGTTGTCCAAGTTACAGAAACTAAACTAATCAATCACAATGGAACATTGAACAAAGAAACCTACAGCACATTACAAGCCCTTCCACCCACAATGCTGTGCCGACCATGCAACCTACTCTGGAAACTGCCTAGAATTTCCCTAGCACACAGCCCTCTATTTTTCTAAACTCAATGTACCTATCTAAGAGGCTCTTAAAAGACCCTATTGTATCCGCTTCCACCACTGCCGCCAGTAGTGCATTCCACTCTCTATGTGAAAAACTTACTCCTGACATCCCCTCTGTACCTATTTCCAAGCGCCTTAAAAATATGCCCTCTCATGTTAGCCATTTCAGCCCTGGGAAAAAACCTCTGGCTATCAGCATGATCAATGGCCCTCATCATCTTATACACCTCTATCAGGTCACCTCTCATCCTCCATCACTCCAAGGAAAAAAGGCCAAGTTCACTCTACCCATTCTCATAAAGTACGCTCTCCAATCCAGGCAACATCCTTGTAAATCTCCTCTGCACTCTCTTCACATCCTTCCAGTAGTGAGGTGACCAGAACTGAACACAGTACTCCAAGTGGGGTCTGACCAAGGTAACAATACCTCACGGCTCTTGAACTCAACCCCACGGTTGATGAAGGCCAATACACCATACGCCTTCTTTACAACACTGTCAAGCTGATCAGCAGCTCTGAGTGTCCTATGGAAATGGAACCAAAGATCTCTCAGATTCTCCACACTGCCAAGAATCTTACCATTAATATTATATTCTGTCTTCAAATTTGACCTACCAAAATGAACCACTTCACACTTATCTGGGTTGAAGTCCATCTGCCTCTTCTCAGCCCAATTCTGCATCCTATTGATGTCCCACTGTAAACTCTGACAACCTTCCAGACTACCCACAATACCCCCAACCTTTGTGTCATCAGCAAACTTACTATCCCACCTTTCTACTTCTTCAGGTCATTTATAAAGATCACAAAGAGGAGGGGGTCCCAGAACAGATCCCTGCAGAACACCACTGGTCACCGACCTCCACATAGAGTATGAACCCTCTACAGCCACCCTTTGTCTTCTGTGGACAAGCCAACTCTGGATCCACAAAAACATGGTCTCCTTGGATCCCATGCGTCCTTACTTTCTGAAGGAGCCAGGCATGGGGAACCTTATCAAATGCCTTACTGAAATCCATATACACTACATCCACTGCTCTACCTTCATCGCTGTGTTTTGTTACATCCTCAAAGAACTCAATCCACCTCGTAAGGCATGACCTGCCTTTGACAAAGCCATGCTGACTATCCCTAATCAGCTTATGTCTCTCCAAATGCTCAGAAATCCTGCCTCTCAGGATCTTCTCCAACAACTTGCCCACCACTGAAGTCAGACTCGGTGGTCTATAATTTCCTGGGTTACCTCTACTCCCTTTCTTGAGCAAGGAACAACATTTGCAACCCTCTAGTTCTCTGGTACTTCTCCCATCCCTATTTATGATGCAAAGAACAGAGGCTTCCCACAAGACAATCCACCCCTTGAAAGTTGATGAACCAACCCTCGGACTTGTATGACTCTCACAAAACTCCCTAAGTTACATATAAAATACAAGAGTATAATACCCAGTAATGTAAACCCAAGTCACCCCCAGTACACTACAGTAGCCCACCTGCCTCTTTTTGTCCCACCCTAGAGTGTAATAGCCAATAGCCAATGAGCTGGTCCCCCCACTTAATTTTGTACACTGACTTTGATATATGATCAACCAGGTGAGTGATGTTACCTGACCCTGTTAAAGTTCGAGCCATGATGGGGCGATGATCCCACTGTGGGGCTGGGAAATGGGGATATCTGGCTGGATAATAAGAATGAGGGAGAGAGGGTAGTGTGGACTCCTCGATTTAATCCTCAAATTGATGAGTGAGTCCGAAGTAGTGCAGGCCAGGCCAGTGATCACACGTTCACACACCCACCGTGGGGGGAGGCATCATTCCGCAGCTTCTTCCTCTCAGGAGTCAGCTCAGGAATGTGTGGGAGATGGGGTAATAATGCCTTCAAGACAACAGAACTCAGAGCTGAGGAATGAGCCTGTTTAGGGGTTGGTGCGGACAAAAGGCAGCGGAGTCTTTGGCCAACACACATCAAAGTTACTGGTGAACGCAGCAGGCCAGGCAGCATCTCTAGGAAGAGGTACAGTCGACGTTTCAGGCCGAGACCCTTCATCAGGACTAACTGAAGGAAGAGCTAGTAAGAGATTTGAAAGTGGGAGGGGAAGAGGGAGATCCAAAATGATAGGAGAAGACAGGAGGGGGAGGGATGGAGCCAAGAGCTGGGCAGGTGATTGGCAAAAGGGATATGAGAGGATCATGGGACAGGAGGCCCAGGGAGAAGGAAAAGGGGGAGGGGGGGAAAAACCCAGAGGATGGGCAAGGGGTATAGTCAGAGGGACAGAGGGAGAAAAAGGAGAGAGAGAGAGAAAGAATGTGTGTATATAAATAAATAACGGATGGGGTACAGGGGGAGGTGGGGCATTAGCAGAAGTTAAAGAAGTCAATGTTCGTGCCATAAGGTTGGAGGTTACCCAGACGGAATATAAGGTGTTGTTCCTCCAACCTGAGTGTGGCTTCATCTTTACAGTAGAGGAGGCCGTGGATAGACATAGCAGAATGGGAATAGGATGTGGAATTAAAATGTGTGGCCACTGGGAGATCCTGCTTTCTCTGGCGGACAGAGCGTAGGTGTTCAGCAAAATGATCTCTCAGTCTGCATCGGGCCTCGCCAATATATAGAAGGCCACATCGGGAGCTCCGGACGCAGTATATCACCCCAGCCGACTCACAGGTGAAGTGTCGCCTCACCTGGAAGGACTGTCTGGGGCCCGGAATGGTGGTAAGGGAGGAAGTGTAAGGGCACGTGTAGCACTTGTTCGGCTTACAAGGATAAGTGCCCGGAGGGAGATCAGTGGGGAGGGATGGGGGGGATGAATGGACAAGGGAGAAGCGTAGGGAGCGATCCCTGTGGAAAGCAGAGGGGGGGAGTCTTTGGCCCTGTGGTTATTGAGGTTATGGGATGAGGGGGTACCAGAGTGATCCTATCTAATAGAGAGGTGGGTGCTTTAGGGAGCCTATTATCCCAACATGCGATCAATAATGCCCTGTGAACGGCTGCTTGCTTCCCCTGAGCATAATGCATCACTATGCATTCAGGCAACAGCAGCAGTTAAACTTAAGTATCATTCTGAATGGAATTTAAAATCCCAAGTGGAACTGAGCACAGTAGAGGAGAGCATTAAAGTTCTACACCAGTAGGCAGTTATCATACGAGGGGTGATTAATAAGCTCGTGGCCTAAGGTAGAAGGAGTCAATTTTAGAAAACCTAGCACATTTATTTTTCAATATAGTCCCCTCCTACATTTACACACTTAGTCCAGCGGTCGTGGAGCATACGGATCCCTTCTTTGTAGAAGTCGGCATCTTGGACCTCCAGAAAGTGGTCCACAGCAGAGGTGATTGATAAGTTCGTGGCCTAATGTAGATGGAGATGAGTTATTAACTTCAAACTTTCTGCATAATCACTCAAAGAGTTGAACTGCACGTGCATGTAACGAGAGCTGTATAACTCTTCTCCTTCTACCTTTGGCCAGGAATTTATCAATCACCCCTGCTGTGGACCACTTACTGGAGGTCCAAGACGCCGACTTCTACAAAGAAGGGATCTGTATGCTCCACGACCGCTGGACTAAGTGTGTAAATGTAGGAGGGGACTATGTTGAAAAATAAATGTGCTAGGTTTTCTAAACTTGATTCCTTCTACCTTAGGCCACAAACTTATCAATCACCCCTCGTAGAATATACTGCAATAGTGATAGTCCACCAGAGGATATTAAGTTAACTTCTGGAACGATAAGATATGTGGTTACAGAGGCGTTTTTTTCCAATAAAAGGGGTAGTGCTGTCTTTAATAGTGCCAGCTGTTGGTCATCCTGTAGGTGCGGTGATACAATTATTACAAGGGTTTGGATTATGTAGAACAGGATGTGCTAGCCAGGTACGGCCACCTGCCTTTTCTATTTCCCATTGAAATTTATATCCTACATCCTGGCTACTGTTTGGGACCTGAATCTATCTTCCACCAGGGTATTTTTACCCTTGCAGTTTCATAACTCTCTCCACAAGGATCCTACATTTTCCGATCCTATGTCACCTCTTTCTGAGGATTTGATTTCATTTTTTTACCAACAGAGATCCCCCCACCCCTGCTCTCGCTGCCTATCTACCTGTTCTTTTGAAAAGGATTATCGTATACTGTAAATACTAGTAACAATTACTTCGATAAGTTGTTATTTTACCAAAGTGTAAAACTCATGACTCATGGAAGCTGAACAGGATTCTGGACAGGCCATTTCAGTTTGGCGTCTTCAGTTTTCCATTTTAAGACTTCAGGCTTCCATCTTAGGCTTCAGTTTTCATCATTGAGGGAAACATTTTATCAATGTTACACAGCACTGAAGGAGCCCAAGTCTCACTTTGTACAAAGTTAAGAAGTAAAAAATTTCGAACCATTTGAAGTTGGGAAAAAAAGCAAGTATAGGAGGTCTCTAAATACTTGTGTAGTCTGCAGTAGTAACAAAAATAATGTTCATCGTGAGCATGTTAAATTACAGCTACTGGACAATGAACATAGATACAAACCACGATGGGGAATTTTAATCTCCTTTAAGAACTATTTGCTCACAGATCGTCAGATACATGTGCAGAGGTCTTCAGGGTTGAAAAATGGAGGAATATGCAGGACAGTTACTTAAGAGGGTTGGGTGCTGTAAATAGTGTTATCTTAAGCTTCTTTCTAAACATGAATTCAACAAAAAAATTGTTTTCTCTTATTAGAACTGTTACTCTGTTGCAAAGAACGGGGCAAACCCAAATACAGGACACAGGCACGGAGATTGAGTTAGGATGCAGATGAGGGTGTGAGAGTGGCTGGAGCTGAACAGCAAACAGGAAAGTAGGAGGCAGGTGGAACTTATCTTGACACGGGGCATTGCTGGTGCTGAATGGCAAACAGGAGACAGGTGGCAGGCAAAACTTATCTTGACACAGAGCGTAGAAAGGCAAACGGTAGACAATATTTTTCTTGAGACGGAGTTACACAGGTAAACCTCGGTACTAAAGTAAAACTTAGAATACAAAATCCTAAGTGGCCAGGAACATTAATTACCACACTGGCTAAACAACGATCTGGCCATGAGTGGATGCAAAGCCGGGGTTTTTATGCTGCAGGTCTTGATGAGGACCAGGTGTGCCGCCATCAAAACAAATTAGGAGAAAATGGGGAATTAACAGTTGGGACTGTGACACAATCAAAGGGAATTAGGAGAAAGTGGGGAATTAACGGTCGTGACCATGACATACTCAAAAAGAACGTTTATTCACTGTGTGCATAAATTTCCATTTGAAGCACTGTATACCTTTAATCGAAATGGAAAGCCAGGCTGCCATCTAAATAGAAAGTGAACTTTAGTTCAAACCAGAAGATTTAGACAGCAAATAAAATTCCAGGGCTTTCCTCTGAAGAAGAAAGGTAAGTAACATGAGTCTGACAGAGCTAAACGAAAAACCTGGAAAGCAAGCTTCAGAATTTCCTGAAATATGTAAGCAGGTTCACCTGACTGTTTCTAATATCAAGCAGATGACCAGGTGAGAGAACTCAGTTGTGAATTCCTATTTACAACTGCTCTGTTATAGGAGTCCAGCTAGACATGCTGGAGGCTGTGGTAGAACTATGGAAAATCCTGGCAATTCTGGACAATGTTTCTCACTTTCTGCGTGGCACCTTGGCTGAACAAAGGAGCACTTTTAGTAATAGACCAAGACAGATGCGTTGCTCCAAGGTGCACGACATGAGGTCATTCTTACCCTCGGCCATTAGGCTTTATAATGAGTCAACCTATAGCCGGAGAAGTGATGAACCCTAGCCCCCTCCCCATTAGACTGTTTGTGGTAACTTATTTTGAATTCTTTCTACTTCTCTTCTAATATTTATATCTGTGCACTTGTAATGCTACTGTGGTACTATAATTTCCTTTGGGATCAATAAAGTATCTATCTATCTAACAAACTCTCCTCCAGGGAATGTAATGCACTTAGGTACAAACCTGAGAAAAATCATCTCCTAGTCTCTTTCAAACCCAAGCACTAAAGGTGAGCAATCAACAGAAAGGGATTTTTTCCTTTTTTAAAAGTAACCTAATTCATTATATTGAGAAAAGGAAGAATGATTAAGTCATAACATCAAATCAACTTTGATAAATTTGCTTCTATTTCCAAAACATTTTGATGTATTATCATCTAAACAATCAGAAAAATGTGTATCATAAATTCCTTTTCACTACCAAAACCAGACAAATAAATATAATGTCAGTTCGGTCCTTGTACATTTACATTGCTTTACTAACTGTCAGGAAATTTAGAGGAGGACAAACCCAAAAACAAAGCTGTGGAGACAATTTAGCAGTGAGCAACCACTTTAATAATAAACTGCAAAATAACAAGCCTCAAGGGGCCACAAAACAAGAGAGGATGGATACTTAACATGACAAAGCAACAAGCTAACTGAAGGCTAGGAACCACTGGTTGAGGTTGGCTGGCTCGATGACTGAACAAGGGCTGTGGATGTGAGCTGGGTTTAAATAGGCTGCAGGTGATGAGCAGGAAATGCGTAGCAGGTGAATCCTGTTAGCTGGGTGGAGGTTAGGAGGACTGACAGGATCCTAACTCCTACAGCCAGCACCCACCGGCACAGAACAATCTGGATGGATCTGGTGGAACTCCTCGCTGAGCAATGGATACAAACTCAAAGGCACTCAAGACCTCTCCCCTGGGCCGTACTCTTCCTAGTCAACCAGGTACTGCACATCCCATACACGAGGACGTGAATCCATCAACCAGCAAACGACATACACTGGATCACCTTCCACCATCTTGGGATCTGGCGGTGCAGGCTCAGAAGGGTTGACTGGTCCATGGACAACAGGCTTGAGGTCAGACATGTGGAAGGTAAGTGTGGTCCTAAGAGACAGTGGCAGCTGGAGATGGTAAGTGACTGGATTGATGCAATGGGTAGTATTGAAGGGACCAATAGACTAGACCCCAGGCTGGAGTAGTCTCACTGGGAGCCACCAGTGGTTGCCTAGGGGCAGTAGGCACAGTTGTCAGCTAAGATGACCCTCTATGCCCTCTTCTAAATGTTCCAGTAAACCAGGACCCGAGTAGGCAGGACCTCAACTGTTGGCTCCTCCTTGCGGAACAGTAGGGGTTGGTAGCCATGAAACACTTCAAAAGGTGTCATGCCTGAGGCAGAAGAGCTGTGGAGATTGTGGAACAGTTTGCTCTCGAGCAGATGCTCCTTCCAGTTGGAAGGATTGGAGGCGACGAAGCATCACAGAAAAGTCCCCACTTGCTGATGACCCCTTCCTGACTGACCGTTGGTCTGCAGATGATAGCCAGAGGACCAAATCACTGAGGTGTGGAGGAGGGAACAGAAGGCTCGTTAGAAGCTGGAGATGAATAGTGGGCCCCTCTCCAACACAAAGTCCTTTGGGAAACCGCGGAGGAGAAATACATGTTGGGGAACCAGGTCTGCAGTCTCAGTGGCTGATGGAAGTTTGAGGAGGGTAATGAAGTGGGCCACCTTGAGGAACTGGTCCACCACTGTCACGATCATCGTGGGCCCACCAGAAAGTGGTAAACTCATGATAAAGTCCATGGTGTTGTGGGACCATGGTCATCGAGGGATCAGTAGGGGCTGCAGGAGATTAAAGGCCATTGGTTGGAGGAATTGGGTTGGGCACATTGAGGGCAGGCAGCAAGAACTGACATATACCTGCAATCATGGTGAGTGTTGCATAAAAATCTACTGTACAGCATCCCACCTATTTAACCCTTACTGTATGACAATTTACAATGACCAGTTAAGATACTAACCGGTACGTCTTTGGACTGCGGGCGGAAACTGGAGTGCCGGAAGGAAACCCATACATTCATGAGAAAAAACATGCAAACTTCTTAGATAATGCCAGAATTGTACTCCAAACTCTGATGTCCTGCTCTGTAATACCATTGCACTAACCGCTACACTATCGTGGCCTTAGATGGCCAGAGAGGGGTGAGAAGGGATCCCTCTGAAGCACCTCAGAATGTACAGCAGCTGGCATGTACACGTACATACGATTGTCTCATGTGTTGGCCAGACCAAGCTCATGCTGTAGGCCCTGGCAGGTCTCGTTCTCAAGATCCCAGACGACTGGGGCGAGGATCTGCAAGGAGGGAATGATGGGCTGAAGGTCGATGTCCTTTTCAACTACATCAAACTTTTGTGACAGGGCGTCTTGGAACCAAATCGGTAAGAGGTTGAATTGCTCGAAGAGGAGTGCCCAGCAAGCCTGCTGTAGGTTGAGTTGGCCGCTCTGCTGAATGGATAGGAGGTTCTGGTGGCCAGTCCAGTATTCCCTATCAGTTGGTGACTCCATTCCTCCAAGGACCACTTAATGGCGCGTAGCTCCCTGTCTCCTACTCCATAATGATGCTGTGTAAAGTTGAACTTTCACAAGAAGGCAGCACAAGATTGTATCTTCCCATCTCACCCTCACGGGGTGAGGATGGCCCTGTCACCCACGTCAGATGCATCCACCTCTATCACAAAAAGATCCCGAGGGGTTTGGATGGCGGTGAAAGGGAGCAGTGGTGAAATGTTTCTTCAGCTCCTTAAAATTCGGGTCTGGGCAGCAGACCAGGATATCCATTAGATATGCAACTTGGTGAGGGAGGGGAGGGGAGCAGCAATTCGGTTGTAGATCCTGATGAAACAGTGGGAGGACTTGGAGAAGAACAAAAAGCACTCTAGCTATCTGAGGGAGCATGGTTGGGCCATTCAATAACAGTACTGTCTCTGAGTCCATGGTTGTGCTCTAGAAATGACCGGGGTGTGGAACTGGCATTTTTTTCTTTGAAACCTGCAGACCGCTGGTTTTCGAGAAGCCGGTGAAGGACTGAATGGACATGACAGACGTGGTCTTGGGGGTCCTTGGAAAGGATGAGGATCAGCCCTGAGGTAGGTGAACACATGCCTGTGTAGCTTGTCTCAGCGAAGCTCATTGTTGAAGACTTGGAAAACGGCTGGACTGTTGGAAACTCTGAAAGGCATCACCAAGTATTCGTCGTGGCCAGCGGGTGTTGTTATGAACGGCGTCTTCCACTCTTCCCATTTGTGGATGCAGATAAGGCTCTCAACGCTCCATTAGAGCCTGTCAGGTGAGTATCTGGGGCCAGCAGAAAGTTTCAAAAGCACTATCCATCAAGGCGAGAGGGTAGCAGTTTTTAGTGTGATTTTGTTGAGACTGCGATAACCCATGCAGGGACAGAGACACCCATCTTTTATTACAAAGGGGTATGTTGCACTCACTGGGGACTGGGATAAATGAACATAGTCATTCATGGCTTGGGTCTCAGGAGGGGAGGGGAGGGGAGGAACAGACGACCTCAGGGAGAGATAGTCCCCCAGAAAGGGTCAATTGCATGATTGTCTGGTCTGTGAAGTGGCTGTGTGCTGGTTTCCCCTTTACTGAATGCAATGGCTAAGTCATGATATTCGTACAGGAATTTGATGAAATCAAGGGTTTTTCCATCTCCACGGATTTATGGGGTGGAGTCAGGTTGCAGGCAGGTGTCCTGCAGATGTGTCCCCAGCTCAGCAGTAAATGAGATGACCAAGTGAGGTGAAGGTCATGAGTGGACCACCAGGGGTATTCCAAGATGAGAGGAGTGTTGTGTGAGTTGATAAGGAGGAAACGAACGTACTCGCGGTTCTCTTCAATGCTCATGTGTACGGGCCGTGTGCACGTTCTGACCATCTCAGACTGCAAGAGATGTCCAACAATGGCCATGATGTAGAAGGGATGTGAGGTCCAGTTCAGTATCCCCGAGAGCCTCTAGTGTGTGTCGAACCATCAGGGTGTGGAGGAGGGGAGACAAAGCGAGTCGAGGTATGATGCTGGAATAAGGGGCCATATAGAGGGCCCCTCATCTCTTAACTAATGGTGCCATTGTCTTGGATTTGGCGGCTGTTTGATATATGGGTGATCATCTGCTCCACAGTAAACACACAAGTTGTTTCTCCACCAACGCTCAGCTCTTGGGGTGTTAAAGAAGCTCTCTCTAACTGCTTGGATTCTGTAGGCATTGTTGATGAGGATCCTGCAGCCCGAAATGGTTCTGAGAATAGAACTGGGATTTTGGCTGATGATGGTCACTCTGTTAGATGCTTGTCCACATGGAGGTCCAGAGTGATGAGGCTATAATGGACAGTGAGCATCTCCCAGGTATACAGCTAGTCTTTTGAGTGCTCTGAGAGGCTGTGATGATGATGGGTCAGCAGCATTCCCACATTCCAGCTGCAATCTGCTGCAAAGGTCCTGAATACCACGGTGTAATCCTGCACCAACCATGAGCCATGACGCAAGCAAAGATCCAATCTGCTGCTTCCCTTTCACTTCCCAGATGTTCGAAAACCAAGTGCACCTCTGCGGTGAATTCCTCGTATTTATTGTAGATGGTGGTTTTAATATTCCAGTCAGTGGTGGCCCAGGTCAGAGCTTGCCTAGTCAAGAGAGAGGTTACAAAGGCAATCTTGGCTTGGTCTGTAGAGTAAAGGGCTGGCTGCAGCTCGAAGTGCAAGGCACACTGGGACAAGTAGTTGCAGGATCGGGTTGAAGATCCATTGAAGCATTTGGGCACTGGAATCCAGGGTTCAGAGTGAGAAGGCTGACTGGCCCAGAGTTGGTTGAGAGTAGCAAGGAGCTAGTCAATGGTTTCCTCAATAGTGTACTCATTAAGGCTGACAATTTCCTTTAGGTGAGCAAACTCTGTTGGATCTATCACTGGCCCATCCATCCTTTGAGGAAATATAAAGGAGCCTTGACCCAGAGACAGATCAGCAGAGACAATTTAGCAGTGAACAATTACTTTAGTAATAAACTGCAAAATAACAAGTCACAAGTGGCTACAAAACAGGAGAGAACAGATACTTAACACAACAAGGTAAATGAAGACTAGGAGCAACTGGTTGAGGCTGGCTGGTTCAATTGGTGAACAAGGACTGTGGATATCAGTTGGGTTTAAATAGGCTGCAGGTGACCCCTGTTAGCTGGGTGGAGAGTGAGAGGTGTCTACCTGTGCAGGCCTGACTCTACTTTAACATTTGATGGATCATTAATGAAACCTCGAAGGTGACCCAAGCTAAGTCTGGATACATATTGCTTAAAAGGTGTATTTACAATGATTTATTGAATGGAACAGATGGTATAGCTAGGTGAAAGGAATTAATCCAGAGAAGCCAAAGGAAAATTATTTTGCTTTCTTAGGTTAAGATAAAAAGTCTACATTTTAATCAACAAAATGTGAATGACTCATCCTTGAATATTTACCAGCATTGTTGAGTTGAACAGCAAGAGAAAATCTGGAATGGAGACTGAAATGTATATTAAACTTGATTGATAAGCTGACAAAATGATTATAGATGTTGGTCAAAAAGGCAACATCTAACATCAAAGATCTATGCCATCGAAGTCTTGCCACCTTCTTGTAGTTTCCATTTGGCAGGAGGTACAGACCCTCGAAGTCTCACACCAACAGGTTCAAGAACAGCTACACCTCTTTGACCATTCGGTTCTTGAACCAACCAGCACTACCTCAGTACAGCAGCAGTATGATCACATTGACCACTCTGCACTATAATGGACTTCATTTATATGTTCTGTTTTTTATTTTCATTACTTGTATCATTCATGTTTCTGCTTTTCTTGTGAATGTTTTTAATGTGATGTATTTGTGATGTTGCTGCAAGTAAGTTTTTCACACCTTCTGTGCATACATGTAATTTTTCATATGACAATACATTTTCAATGATATTCCGTACAACTTTGATTTCATTCTTCCAACTGCAATGTTCCTTGTAAGCGGTGCCTATTTTTATTCAAATGAAGGCAATAATCAGCAACCAAAGAATTAAGCCTATTGTCAAGTTTGCTAAAGCTAACCTGCTCTCCTGAGTTAGCAGTGTGCTAAGTTTCTTCATAGGCATCCATCCACCTTCTTCATCAATAAGCAACCTGTGTAGACAAATCCAATAGACCAGCTTGCAAAAACACACAATACCAAAAAAAAATGCTGGAGGAGCTTAGCAGGTAAGGCAGCATCAACAGTTAACATTTCGAGCCGAGACCCTTCATCAAGAGTGGAAAGAAAGAGGACAGAAGGCAGACTCAGCCCAAAATATTGACTGCTCAGTTCTCCCCAAGGATGCAAATCTGCTCTGCTGAGTTCCATCTACATTATTTTTGTGTGTGTTGATCCATTTCAGCATCTGAGGACTTCTTTCTGCATGCAAAAACATGCTCTGTATAAAGAAGCATCTAGAACCCTTGCTGTTAAAGTCGAGTTTCATTTTAAAAGTTTATTAACATGATATCATGGAGAGTCTGTAGCAGTCTCCACTGCCACCAGAACTCTGATTTTTAGGTTATACCGAGCTCACATTTATACCGCAAGACAAACAACTTCACATAACTTTGTTTGGCATCCCACGGTCAGTACATGATCAATCTTTTAAAAGACATGTCAATTATCTCTCAGCGCGAGTCGAACAGTTCTTCCTGAGTCCTGTTATCAGGACTCATAATTTACCACCAGACGCATCCTCCCTCCTGGTTCCAGGAGCCTAGTATCTTATTTATTGGAGTTCCTAGTACTGCGCTTATCATCCAAGGTTATTCTCGACACGCATCAGCAGTCTTAAGCCCAGATGCTCCAGAATGGTCAAGTATCCCATCATGCACTAGCTTTAACCATTTCTACCACACATATGAATTTGATGAAGTATATGACACCCCTTTTGAATCTGCCAGGAATCTGCTGTGCTTGCATGCGGAGATACCCAGACATCTGGAGGAGCAACCAGGCACGACAGTTGCAAATCTCTCATCACTTCTTGGATTTTCATCTACACAAATAATGACCATGTTCGGCTCAGAGCACTCAGGCAATCACTGAGCTTCACAACGTCTGCTTCAACGTAACCTCTAACGGACCTGCCTTTAGTCTGTGGAGTGTACTGTTGGGAACCTGCACCTGAGGACAATGCTGGGCTGGATCATAGTTACCTTCAGTTAGTGAAACTTGAGACAAGCTGCATGAGGTGTTCCAGTTCAACTCCACCACTGGTCTGACCATTGAGTTCAGCAACAGAACAGAGATGCAGTGGGCAGAGTTGGTGGGTGATCTTTGCATTTCTTTGCAGCAGTTGGTAGAATGACCCCATTCGAGTGAAAGGGCACCAACAAGACTGATAATGTAAGTGTAAGTAAGGGGTTTATTTATTATAATTTAATGCTTTTAATTCATTTTAAGGTGACCCTTGCACGATCTAATTGTAAATTTTTGGTATTTTTTTTCTTGCTGGCGATTTGAAGTTTATCTTTAGAAGCTTTTTGAATGATGCATGGCTCTGGGGTTGAACACCTAATGGGAGTTTTCTCCCCACTTTTTCTTGCTCGGTAGGGTTTTTTTATTATCACCAAAATTTTTCAGTCTTTAAAATAATGGGTTTTTTTCTTGACACGTTGTAAGTGTTGCTTACTTCAATGTACTCGTGTTAATGTTGGATAATAATAATAATAATAATAAAAAGATTTGAAAAGAAAGAAAGTGACCCTTGTTTAGATAAATGTTTTTAGTTTTATTTAATCTTTCACCTTAGAATCTGGTGCACTATCAATTACTCCAAAAGACTGGAAGTAGAGCAAATACTGAAAGGCTTTTATTAACAGTAAACAGACGCACGTCCGTGCTGAATATCTGTCCTGGACTGAGGGAGGAGCAGTGACACAATCACCCTTAGTCAGGGATCTGTGGGAGGAGCCACAGGAGCAGTCAGCAGAGGGGCGTGTCCAGGCATGTCCAGACAGGTAACCCAGTTACATCCTATATACATGGTTTACCACCGAATCTTCATTTATTTAGTGACACTGCACAGTAACAGGTCTCTCTGGCCAATGAGGCCTCGACACTCAATTACACTCTTGTGACCCATTAACCTACTAGCCCATAAGTCTATGGGATGAAGGAGGAAACCAGGGCACCCAGAGGAAACTCACACGATCACAGGGAAAACATATTGGTCATACTCCTTACAGACAATGGTGAAATTGAACCTGGGTTGCTAGCATTGTAATAGTGTTACTCTAACCCTACGCAACCGTGCTGCCTCCTTTCTTTAATACCCATTATCTTAACTAAACTTACTTGAGCAGCTTTTAAATGTCCCTCACTATTTGGGATTTTTGAAAAGTGTTTTCAGAGGTCACTGGGTGCCTGAGGCCTACTTGTCTCTCATGGCCTGCACAAGTTTATAGGGGTACTCATGTTTGGTGAGTCAATTTGGCCAACCCTCCACAAAGGTGGGCAAGCACCATATCAGTGATTTCAGGCTCGCAGTTACCCGGCTCTCAATTAGGCACTCAGCACCTCACTCCACCCAGTTGAGGCTCCCGCTACCCTCAGTCCACACACATCCAAGCTCTGATCTGCTGGCGTAGCTGATGCAGTGAACCCCTCATCACCCCACCAACTGATCTGCCGATTCTATCCACCCCAGCTGCCTGAGCCACACTAAGCATGGCTAGTGATGTTTTCCTTATTGAAGACACTAGGTAATCTGCCCATCATTTGGTACCAAAGAACAAGGGACCAAATTCTCATGCACTGGTAATATTTCAGACCATGAAGCATGGTGTGGTTCGTACTGTACAGAAGATGCTACAGTGTTTCCAAGCAACAAAAATGAACAAATATAAAGTCTGCATCAACCAGCTAATGGTCTTACCTTGTCAGTACATTTCAAAGTTCAAAGTAAATTTTATTTTCGAAGTACATATATGCCACCATATACAACACTGAGATTTATTTTCTTGTGTGCATTCACAATTAATCTGAAGTATAATAAGCATAATCAATGCAAAACTGCCCAACTGGAGCTTTCAACCGGAGTGCAGAAGACAACAAATTGTTCAAATGCAAAAAGAAGAAATAGTAATAGTACATTAATAAGCAATAAATATCGAGGACATGAGATGAAGAGTCCTTGGAAGCGAGTCCATTGGTTGTGGGAAAATTTCAGAGATGGAGCAAGTGAAGTTGAGTGAAGTTGTCCCTTTTGGTTCAAGATCCTGATGGTTGAGGGGGAATAAATGTTCCTAAACCTGGTGGTGTGAGTCTTGAGGCTCTTGTACTTTCTTCCTGATGGTAGCAGAGTGAAGAGAGCTTGTCCAGAGTGATGGGGGTCCCTGATAACGGACATTGCTTTCATGCAACAGCATTTTTATGTAAATGTGCTCAATGGTTGGGAGGGCTTTACCCATGAGGTGCTGGGCCAAATCCACTACCTTTTGTAGGATTTTCTGTTCAAGGGCATTGGTGTTTCTATACCAGGCTGTGATGCAGCTAGTCAATATACTCTCCACTACACATCTATAGAAGTTTGGCAAAGTTGCCGAATCTCCTCAAACTCCTAAAGAAGCAGAGGTGCTGCCGTGCTTTCTTCATAATTGTACTTGCCTGCTGGGCCCAGGAAGGTCTGAAATAATAACACCTAGGAATTGTTAACCTTCTCCATCTCTGGTCCTACGATGAGGACTGGATCTTGGTCCTCCGGATTCCATCTCTGATAATCAACTCCTTGATCTTGCTGACATTGAGGAAGGGATTGTTGTTATTGCACCATTCAACCAGATTTTCAGTCTCCCTCCCATATGCTGATCCATCACCTCCTTCGATTTGCCTCCGACAGTGGTATCATCAGCATTTTAACTAGTTATGGTGGTTAAATGACATAACTTATACTCCTGAGAAGAACAGGTGAGAAAAAAGGAACATAAATGGATGGCAGTCGATCCTTAAGGAATTTATGTCCCTGTATGCTTTTATACCAAGACTCAGCAGGAGTTATGCGTAGTACCCCTGAAATGGGGAGATGGCAAATGAAACATAGATACGCCATGTTCATGCGTCAGTCACTTTATGAAACGAGCACGGTGTGTACTACCCCTCCTCAGGCATTCTGGCATGCATAAGCAATCAATCGTTTACAAGTCGATGGATTTCAACCTTGTCACATATGCACCTACTTGTGCGTGAGATGCAAATGTTCACCTTCAGCAAACAGACATTTTGTTTAAAAAGCAGCTTTTATTCTATTAATTCAGATATTCCCAACCTGGGGTCCATGTACTTTTCGGTTAATGGAAAAGCTGCATGACGTAGAGAATGTTGGAAACCCCAGCACAAGCACAAAATAACAATACAGTATCTTCTCCCTTTTAAACAGAAGTGAAAAATGTGATTATTGCACTGTTCATCACGTGCAGCTTGTGATTCTAACTGGTGTCCCCTCAGTGTGGGGTGAGTTTCTGCAAGGGTAGCACCGAATAGGTTGAGAAACTGGCTTTTCATTTTTCTGCCCTTAACACATACGCTGCACAGCTAGTTATTTCCTTGTTTACCTGCCCTTTCGTTTACTGATTCGTACAAAAGTAACAGGTTCTGTAAATATGGGTTATAAATGAGAGAAACGATGCAATGGAACTTCAAAATAACCTAAAAGTAATAGCCGGGGTGAATAATTAATTAAAGAGATGCCTGCTGTGACTACAGTTCCATTCAAAGTACCAAGCTGTTTCTCGAAATGTCAGGTGACAAGGAAAAATTCTTTCATCTCCAGCAACCTATACATCTTCATGAAACACAGTATAACAAACCCCATTGCTTTACAATGCAAGGGATATTTATTTTCTGTTTCATTATTCATTCAGAGTAGAATTCTTTCAAATACTTCTGGCAGCTAATTAAAAATGTTCTGATTTCAGAAATCGCGTGGAGGAATAAATTTGAGGTACATTCTCCCGCAGAATGAATTGACCTTTTAGTAATGACTTGCACTGTAAGACAATAACTTTATGTTTCTTCTCAAATTAGGTCAGGAGGCCTGCAGCAAAAGCTACTTGTACTTTTGTCAGGATAAAGAAATAATTTCTCCCACAGCTGTAAGATCTACATTATAATTATTTTAAACTGTCGCCATTTCTGCTGTAGGATGGCATGTGCAAATATTTAACGTTCTTTTTCGAAAATTCTCTTTACATTATTTAATAAAGGGTAATCGTTGTGTTGTGTAAACCTGAATTACAATACTGACTACCCACATTTACTAAAGAGTGCATTGGGATCTTCTGGGTTTGTGATGAAATTATTTAAATAAAGTGTTGTTTTTTAACTTTTTCTTGAAATTATACAGTCTCAGGAACGTGCTATAATGAAGGTTTGAAGGCTACTTCCAGCTTATCAAAAGTAGGGCATGATAGGGATAAAGTGGTAGAATTACACAGCAGGGAGACTGGCATTTCGACCTACCAGTTTGGTGTTGACCATTAGGCCCAATCCTATACTCATCACATTTCCATCCGGAACTCAGTCATACAAGCACATACACACACTGGTACAATTACAAAGGCCAATTAAGCTACCAACCTGCAAAAGTTCAAAATTTAACATACATTTATTATCAAAGTATGCAACCTTGAAATTCGTCTCCTTACAGGCAGCTACAAAACAGAGAAACCCAAATGATCCCACAATAAAAAAAAGACCGTCAAACACCCAATGTCCAGAGACAGAAAAAAAAGCACATCATGCCCATAAAAAAAAGACTGTTGGAACACTCAATGAGCACATATTTAGGATGTGAGAGGAAAATGAAGAATCTGGAAGAAAATCACAAGGAAAGTTCACTCATGAAGCATGGGGACTCATGATTGAACCCAAGTTGCTTGAACCATGAGGAAGCAGCTCTACTATATGTACCATTATGCCGCCATATTGATGGGTATGTAGTGAGATGCGCTGGTACTGTGATGAGAGGATCGTAAGGACCCAAGTGCTGGAGTATCCAAGGCTAGAATTGAGACATGAATTCGAGATTGAGACAAGAATAGGGTTCTTGACTAGATACTAGACAAGATCCTGACAAGACTAGATGAGAATCCAAATGAGACAGAAATCCTAAACAAAATTGTCTGCTAAACCAAAGGTGAGCTGATGATTGAACATTGAACCTGAGTTCAGGTGCTCTTCAAATATCCAGCTTCTGGCACCAAAACATGGCTGTCAATTAGCAGAGTGGGCCAGACTCTTTAAAGGACCATGCCAGCTATCCATACTCTGGAGAGTCGAAGCATCTAAGCTCTGGAGCCTGGTGCGGTCGGGTGCATACTGTAACAAGTACAGTAATTTAGTGCAGATCCTGTGTATGTACAAGAGGGCTAAAGCAGGCCATGGAATGCCCTTGGTGAGTAGGATTAAAGAAAATACCAAGGCATTTTATACATACATTAAAAAGAGCGTAGCAAGGGAAAGGATAGGAGCACACAAGAAGAAGGATGGGAGTTAATGCCTGGACATAGAGGAAGTGATCGAGGGACTAAATCTGAATTTGGCATTGGTATTCGTCAAGAAGGACATGGAGGAAAGTGATTTCAGGGATGAATATGTTGATAATCTAAGGCATGCTGATATCAAAAAGGAGGAAGTATTAGATCTCTTGAAGACGTAGATTATCAGGGCCTGATAGAATCTATCCCACGTTATTGTGGAGGCCATGAGAGGAGACTGCTGGGGCTTTAAAAGAGTAACAGAGATCCCTGTATGTTCTTTCCCAGAGGACTGGAAAGGACTCAATATATTTCCGTTGTTGAAAAGGGGCAATAAGGATCAACAAGCAATTTAAAGTTTGTTGAGCCTTATATCAGTAATAGGGAAGTTAACTGGAGAAGGTTGTTAGGGAAAGGTTTATTCGCATTTAGGAAAGCAATGATTTATTAGAAATTGTCCACAAAGCTTGGTGTGAGGGAAGTCATGCCTTACAAACCTGACTGAGTTCTTTGAGGAGGTAACTAGGATGCTATATGAGGATAAGCAGTGGACCTTTTCTGCATGGACTTCAGTAAAACGATCAACAATGTCTTTGTGGTTGGCTGACCTGGAAGATTGAAGCACATGGGGTCCACAGTAACTTTGTAGACTGGATTCAAAATTTTCTAGGCCATAGAAGCCAGAAGGCAGTGGTGGAAGGGTGTTATTCTGATAAAAGTCTGAAACCCATGGTGTTCCACTAGGATCAGTGCTGGAACCACTGTTGTTTGATATGGATGAAAATGTAGGTGCGCTGATAAGTAACTTTGCAGACAACATTAAAAAATTGGCAGAGTTATGGATATAAAATTATTAAAGGTATAGAAGGGTAGAATATCAGTCTTTTTTTCCCAGGGTGGAAGCGTTAGTACCAGAGGGAACAGGTATAAATGAGAGAGGGAAAGTTTAAATGAAATTTGCAAGGCATATTTCTTTATGTGCATGGAACCCACTTTCAGGGAAGGTGGTGAAAATAGATACAACCCCAACATTGAAAAGGCACTTAAATGGCACATGAACAGGCAGGGAATGGAGAGATATGGACCCAAGTGCGAGCAGATGGTATCGGTTCAATTTGGCATCAATGTTGGCATGGATACCATGGGCTGAGTGGCTTGTTCCTGTGCTGTACTATTCTATGTCTAACAGTACTGTGTAAAAGTCTTAGGCACATATATATAGCGTGGGTGCCTAAGACTTTTGTACAGTACTGTAGTAATTTTATGCATTGCACTGTACTGTTGGCACAGAAAAAATCCTGACTATTGTGGGTGATGATAAACGTGACTCTGATATAGGTCTCTATTGTGGACTGAGAGTGGGAGGGGACAGGGAGAGGGGAATCATTGTTGGGAAAAGCGAAAAGAAGAGGAGAGGGAATGGGAAGCACCAGAGAGACGTTCTGTAATGATCAATAAACCAATTGTTTGGAATCAAATGACCTTGCCTGATGTGTCAGGGCTGGGTGTGTGCAAACGTGCCACCAATACTAACCCCACCCCCACCCTGGCCCTCCTTCTCTGCCACCTCTCCCACAGCCCTCCCATGTTGCTCCATCTTTGCAACATCTATGACAGGGTAAGACAAGACAGGACTGCTGAAGAGTTTTGGCCCGAAACGTCAACTGTACTTTTTTCCAGAGATGCTGTCTGGCCTGCTAGGTTCCTCCAGCTTTTTGATTTTCTCTTGTTTGTCATCCCACCCTTGCCGTTCTCAACATCCTTTGCTCCAGCCAGCTTTCCAAAACACGCCCTCCGCTCCACATTGGAAAAAGTTTTAGGCACCCCAGCTATAAATATGTCACTAAGACTTTTGCTCAGCACTTTATGTTCTTTTTAGGCAGTCTACAAGAATTACCATCTTCCGCTCGACAAAACCCTCTCGCCCAAAATTCGCAGAACAAAGAAACCGTTTCCTTTTTGCAGAGATAAAGGCTGAGCTATTCTATCATGCACAACATCTATATATGCAATGCAATGGAAGGGCATTATCAAATCCTGAAAGCAATTAACGTTTTGATGTTTGTACAAATTAGAACAGAAGTCTGAAAAGTTTCTGTGTGTAAGGCGCTTCTAAGCAGTAATGTCAATTGTTGTGTAACAGATTTGATGTCACTACAGCAACATCAAAACAAGTACACATAACTGGAAAACTTTCATTAGAAAAGCAGGCTTGAACAAGTTCAAAGAGTGGCCAATTCAAGTATTAGTCAGAGTATTATTCTTACTAGAGCTATAGAAGACAACTAAAATTTCATCCTCTACGCAACTGATATTCACTGAGAAATTAAGTAGTCCAGATCATATTTACATCTAGCTTTGCATTAAATTAACAAGCTATGAAACATAAACAAGGAAAAACTAATTACTGGAATCAGCTGACCGCAGCATGTCCTATGGCTGAAAGCGTCAAAGAACCCAGAGAAATCATTTTCTCTTTTAAAATGAAAATGCTGTTGCTTGAGTCAAAATAGATACAGGTCCCCGCAATGATTCCAATTAGAAGAAAGGTCAGTGTTTGCATCACAAAATCTTTTTAATGTTGTACCACTGTGTTTCACTCACAGGAATTCCGGCCCTCTAAATTATGTACCTCCAAGCCAAGAGTGTAATACGTCACTCATCTATCAAAGGAACCCTCAGGTAACTGGTGAAAGCAGGTATGGTTAACTGGGTTTTTGCAGAATTCATTAGGGCAATGAGTAATGTACTCAAATCTGATTTGTTCACTCTGCACTTTATCACATACTGAAGTGATGGGGACTCTTATCAGCATTATGGTTAGAAAATGTTCTCCAATTATTGTCATTGTTCAGCCTGCCGAGCACTCATACGACAAAAGCCACAGCTCATTTTCTTTTAACCAAAAGTGATTTAGAGAACCATTTTGGCTTTCTTGAATGAGGCAGTTGAGTTGTAAATGAAAGAGAGACAGGTACAAAAGCAACAGCCAGCAGCATTGATGTGCCATTCCCTGATACTCCTCACTTGCCTGCAATAATTGAGCCATTAAGCGGGACAGTCCTGGCCATATTTATAGCAGGAGCCCCTGGCCAACCAGAAGCAGAAAGCAGAGAATGCAACAAGTTATTTAGCACCTGGAAGTTAACTTTTTCCAAACGCTAAATGCTGTGGTGGTGCTGGAGGGGAGTTCCCATCTAATGCAATTCCAATTTGTGAAAATTATTCTGACTATTGCTCCTCCCTCTGAACCATACTAGAGTCACAGAGTCATACAGCAGTACAGCTAGAAACAGGCCATTCGGCCCATCTAGTCCACGCTGAAACCATTTAAACTGCCTATTCCTATCGACCTAGTGGACCGCTGTCCTCCATACCCCTACTATCCATGTACCTAACTAAACTTCTCTTAAATGTTGAAATCAAGCTGGCATGCACCACTTGTGCTGGCAGCTCGTTCCACACTCTCACGACCCTCAGAGTGAAGACCCTCATGCTCCCCTTAAACTTTTCACCTTTCACTCTTAACCCATGACCTCTAGTTTTAGTCCCACCCAACCTCAGTGGAAAAAGTCTGCTTGCTTTAACCCTATTTATACCCCTAATAATTTGTATGCCTCTATCAGATCTCCTCTTAGTTTTCTACGTTCAAAGGAATACAGTCATAATATATTCAATCTTTCCTTAAAACTCAGGTCTTCCAGACCCGACAATATCCTTGTAATTTTCTCTGTACTCTATCAACCTTGTTTACATCTTTCCTGTAGGTAGGTGACCAAAGCTGCACACAATACACCAAATTAGACCTCACTAGCATCTTATACAGCTTCAATATGCTTGGTGCTTCTTCCTGGTGTACTTCACACTACAGTACTCAGACTCAAGCATTCCCTTCTTCCTATTGCTCACACAAAAAGCTCGTATACAAATGCAGGAAAACCAGTACAGTTGACCTTCACTAATCCGACTACCTGTGATCCGGTTCCTTCGATAATCCGGTACTGATTTCAAATTTCCCAGGCCGCTGTACCAATCTGCTGCGCATTGTTTTGGTTGCGCTAGATCTGTTCACGTGTTGGTGCTGTGACAAGAATACCCATAGATTAAGATGTAGCTGGCCTGTGCTGGCACCGGTGGGATCAGCAGTTGGTCTGCCACCTGTCTTCAGGAGAGAGAGAGATAAGGAAAACAATGGAGCAGCACTTGGAGATGTGTAATGAAGGGACGGGAGAGAGAATAACAGAAGGAGAGAGCTGTCAAGAGCGGCTCCCCCTTTGAACCCCGAACTGTTTGAAGTGATGGACAGGCGATACCCCAGCAGGGGGATAAAAAGGGACAGGCTCGCTAAGGCGAGACACACACGACGCCCGAGGTAACGAGACCCTGGAAGCGGTGCGTCTCTCACAAGTCGGTGGGAAGTACCAAGCCATAAACGCACAGGGTGGAAAGGAACGATCGGCAGGAACCTGGTGTGTGTCCACCCTTGCCTGGGTGCCAGGTTCAGCGCAGGGAAACGATCGTTTCTGGAAACGGAGGGGTCACGGTCGGTGACCTCAGATGACATCACAAAGGACTCGCCCGACAGCTGACTGCGAAGGTCTGTGTGTGGAAGCCGTTTGAATATTCATTCGTTTTGCTCTCTCTCCTTCCCCCACACTGTCCATCTCCCATGGCAGCGATCACTGCGAACTGAACTGAACTTTGCGTCACTTTGAAACTGGTCATTTGCCCCTAGACAACGATAGAGCTTGATTGATCCTGTTATCTGAATTCTGTGTACATGTATGTTTATCATTGCTGAACTGTTGCATTCATTATCCTTTTGATTAGAGTACTGTGTTGCTTGTTTCTTTAATAAAACTTTCTTAGTTCTAGTAATCCAGACTCCAAATGAGTGATCCATTTCTGCTGGTTTGGCAACCCAGTTACGAGGTACGTAACAGCGCACTCTTGTAAGCACAGACAGGTGATTCCCGCTTGTTTTCCTGCGTTTATTAATATCATTGGCTCTCTTTTAACCCCAATTATTTCATGAAGAACTAGGACTAGATTATGAGTGTGACTATAGTGAAGGCTGGCTTCATCGGTTCGAGCATCGTCATGGCTTACAGTTTTGTGCAGTGTGTGGTGAAACACGTTCAGCAGACAAGGAAGCAGCAGCAGATTTTGTTGAAGAAACTGTTGTGCCAGTTTCAGCACCAGTTCCTGATGCTTCACTCATTTTTCAAGATGAAGATGTTGATGATCCTGACAACCCCACACTTGCAGTCATGTAACTTTGTCTGAAGGTATATTAAACGTCTCACTTTAGAAGCAGAAGTGCTCAACTTTTCTGTATAAGTTAATTCCTGTACATTTACCGGTACCCTTTATTTTATCTGTGCCTGTACAGTATATTGCTTCATTAAAATTTCACTTGCTACTCATTTAACATTTCTGTTTCATTATTATCTAACTTGTACTGATTTGCATAATATTTTAAAGGTATGATGAGGCGGTTAGCTATTGCTTACTGTGATCCTTCTGTAATTCGGCATTTTCACTAATCGGGAACTCCTCAAGTCCCACTGGTGCCAGATTATAGAAGGTCAACTGTAATGAAAGGGGTCCTGCCATTCTACAAACATGCATCTCTGCTGAAGCGAGAAGGCAAGGTAGTCAGCATTGGCAATTTCATAGCTGAAGATTTGAGGCTATGTATCTGTATTTTACTTAGCTTTTCTTGTACCTGTTTCTTTTTAGTCTTAACAATCAGCCTACCATAGTTTTACTAATATGGATGGGAAGATGCCTAACATTGGGCTTAGGTTTCTTAGCACAGCTATTTTCCTGCAGTGAATTTATATCCATGTCTTTTCAAAATTGTCAAGTGATAGAAGGGACAGTGAACCCGGATATAAGTAATCCCTATCTATGACTTCTACGTGCATTTGTAATTCCCTCCCTGAAATATCCCTCTCTCTAACCCTCTCTGCTTTTATATTATACTCTATAAAATTCAATATTCTGGCCTAACCTTTAGTTGTACTTCAAAGACCTCCTATTGGCCTTGGTTACTGTTTCTTCCTTTCACCTTCAAGAAGTCTTTTCATACATTTTGTCTTCAAGTCACAACAGTTATTATTATGACAATGCTATTCACCATATTGCTCAAGTGAACTTAGTAGTATCTAATATCAACAGCGATAAACTTTGGAATCGACATGACATTGCGTTACATCTGTGTATAAGTATTAGGAATAAAATCAACCTTCAATGGCTGCTCAGTAATTTCGGCAACCAGAGCAGGCAGATTCCCGAGTGCTCTTGAGTACAGCAAAGACTTGAACCCTTCCAACTCTGCCCCAAGTAGATCTGCAAGTCCAAGTCCAATGTCATCTTGATCATACCCTCAGTTCTGATCAACAAGCTCCAAAACCTGGGCCTCTGTACCTCCTTCTGTAACTGGATCCCTGTCTTCCTCACCAGGAGATGACAGACAGTGTGGATCAGAAATAACATCTTCTCCTCTCTGACAATCCTTAAGGATGATGGTTTAGGACACTGTTCTAATTTTTATACCTACGACTGTGTGGCTAGGCACAGCTCAAATGCCATCTATAAATTTGCTGATGACACAATTGTTGGCCAAATTTCAGATGATGAGGGGGAGGCATATAGGAATGAGCTAGAATAGCTGGTTGAGTGGTGTCACAATGATCTTGCACTCAATGTCAGTAGTACCAAGGAACGGGGAGAAAATCCAGGAATCTGAGATGCAGAGGGACTTGGGAGTCCTTGTGAAGAACATTCTGAAGGTTAACTTGCAGGTTGAGTTGGTGGTGAGGAAAGCAAATGCCAGGTTAGCATTCATTTCAAGAAGTCTAGAATACACGAGCAAGGATGTGATGCTGAGGCTCTGTAACACACTGGCAAGGCCTCACCTTGAGTATTGTGAACAATTTTTGGCCCCTCATCTTAAAAAAGATGTGCTGGCATTGGAGAGGGTCCAGAGGAGGTTCACAAGGATGATTCCAGGAATGAAAGGGTTCCCATTTGATGACTCTGGGTCTGTACTCACAGGAATTCAGAAGGATGAGAGGGGATCTCATTGAATCCTTTCGAATGTTGAAAGGCCTAGACGGCGTAGATGTGGAAAGGATGTTTCCCATGGTGGGGAGTCTAGGACAAGGGGGCACAAGAGGACAAGAGGATAGAGGGGCGCCTTTTCAAAGCAGAGATGTGGAGAAATTTCTTGAGCCAAAGGGTGGTGAATTTGTGGAATTTGTTGCCACATGCAGCTATAGAGGCCAGGTCGTTGGGTGTATTTAAGGCAGAGATTGATAGGTTCTTGACTGGACATGGCAACGGGGAGAAGGCTGGGAACTGGGGTTGAGGAGGAGGAAAAATAAGGGATCAGCCATGATTGAATTGCGGAGCAGACTCGATGGGCCAGATGGCCTAATTCTGCTCCTATTTGTTATGGTCTCATGGAATGGATTGTGGACTTAAGGAAGAGGAAGTCGAGGGAACACACACCAGTCCTCAGCAGTGGAAAGGGTGTGTAGTTTCAAGTTCCTGAGTGTCAACATCTCTGAAAATGTTTCTTGGGTCCAGTTACAAAGAAGGCACAACACCACTGTACTTCATTACATATTTGAGGAGATTTGGTATGTCACCAAAGACACTCTACAGATATATCATGGAGAGCATTCTAACTGGTTGCATCACTGTCAGATATGGAGGGACCACTGCATGAGATTGTAAAAAGCTGAAGAAAATTGTAAACTCAGCCAGCTCCATCATTGGCACAAGCCTTCCCAGCATCAAGGAGACCTTCAAATGGCAATGCCTCAAAAAGGCGGATCAATCATTAAGGACCCTCATCATCCAGGACATGCCCTCTTCTCTTTGCTACCATTATGGAGGAGGTACAGGAGCCTGAACCTGACTCAATGTGTCAGGTACAGCCAAGCAATCGATCTGGACTTCCGGATGTAGTTCTCATGCTGTGCTAATTTACTGAGAGCTGTGTGTGTGTGTGTGTGTGTGTGTGTGTGTGTGTGTGCGCGCGTGTGCACACACGCGCATGCAAACATTGTTCTGATCTCACTCCTTAAAGAATTCTGCAGACAAGTTAAAGTGGCAGAGAAAACTGACAGCCATGGTGCCGTGAGCAGCCAAAAAAAAATTGAGTTTATTCTTTGTTAAATACTCACTGGTGAGAAATAGCTTAATATGGCCTGTGAAGCAGTTTTCACAACATCATGGGGATACATCAGCTTCAAAGAAAAATAGGGAGCTTGACAGATTAGATCACAAGATACTAGTAATGAAGGAATCGTAGCTCATCTGCATTTTCAGCTGGCTCACTGCTGCATCAAATTGTTATTTTTTTAATGACTCTAGGGTTTTCACTTTAACCACCTGCCTTGATCATTCTGCGTGGAGAACTTCCTAATATCAGGCCCTGTATGTGTCTTGTCAGAACATGCAACCTTTTGTCCTATACTTAGAGGTTATTTAATGCTATGCATTCAACAACACAAGAGATCCTGCAGATGCTGGAAATCCAAGGCAACAAAGACAAACTGCTGGAAGAACTCAGCAGGTCAGGCAGGATTTAACGAGCAGAAGTCTGATCAGGATTGATGAAGGGTCTCAGCTTGAAACGCTGACTGTTTATCCTTCTCCATAGATGCTGGGTGCCCTGCTGAGTTCTGCCAGCACTTCTTGTTTTTTGATGTAAACAGGGGTTCCCAACCTCTTTTATACAATGAACCCCTACTATTAACCGAGGAGTGTGTGGACCCCCGGTTGGGAACCCCTGCTCTACAAGATCACCAGGTGGCTTCTCCTTTCCAGATAATCCACCCATGTTGTGCACCTTCTTCACTGGTGTGCCTGTCCTTATGGCTTTATGAGATAGCTTCATAAACTTCATACCTTTCATATTGTGTTAAGGATCAGCGTCAGGGAAAATCAAGAAAATAAGCTTCAAAATGCCATAAAAGAATTAGAATCATTGATTTCTAACATTGAAACAGACCCTTTGGCAGATTATGCAACCATTATGATTTTGATTACACTATACTAATCCCCCTTGATAATATTAACTCCTTTATACCCTGCCTATTCAAGTTCAGATACACCTTCAATGTTAAGGCCATCTTTGTGACTGATGAGAAAACTGCACGCTCATACACTGTGGTAAGCCAACTGCCACATCTGAAATATCACAACTATTTTCTACTGAGGCAGAATAAATACTCATTCACAGACGTCAGTGACACAGGGTCTCTTTATTGTTCATCACTCATTGCTGCAGGGAAGGTGTTGCTCTCTGCAGGCAGGGCAGCAAATGGGCTTGCTAATCTACATTCAGTGGCTACTTTATTAGGTACATTTGCTTATTAATGCAAATGTCTAATCAGTCAACCATGTGGCAGCTACTCAATGTATAAAAGCATGTTGACATGGTTGTTCAGACCAAGCATTACAATGGGGAAGAAATGTGATCTAGGTAACGTTGACTGTGGTATGATTATCGGTGCCAGATAGGGTGGTTTGTGTATCTCGGACACTGCCGATATCCTTAGATTTTCATGCACAGTGGTCTCTAGAGTTTATTAAAAAATAGTGCGAAAAACAATAAACATCCTATGAGTCACTTTTTTCCACGTAGTCATGGCATTGATTAACGCAGAAATCCCAGAACTGCAGTCAGTAATTCAGCGCTGCTGCACAAATTAGACTGCCCTTTCCACCACAAATTAAGTTGATGAAATGATAAAACCTTCAGATATTAATAACTATAATTACCTTCAAACCTTCCACCCTTAAAAAATTGCAGATTATAACCCCCTTAGATAAATATGCTGAAGTATCTTAAAATGTAATTAAATATATCTAATTAATTTCAGCTTTTTACTGTATTCATACATTACACAGTATTTACTTTGCACTTTGTAAAATGTTTAAAGTAATGGTTAAAATCCATTTTCCTTCCTGATTTGCTGTCTGCCAGAACTCCTAAACTTGGCTGGTGGACAAGCCAGCTTGATGGTGTCAGGTTGCTAAAGAAATGATGCTTAATAGTAGCAGTTCTAGATATCATTAAATGCATTCTTCAAAGTCAGCAGCAAGCATCACTGGTTCAAAGCTGACACCAAAATACAATATTCCCTCAGATTATCATCTGATGTTGTGAGAAAGAGAGATTTTGAAATGGAAAAGTCAAAGTAGTCGCTTTACTTGAATTGCATGAAACTAATGAACTATAAACCTCTGAAAGAGAGAAATTGACAAATTATGGTCCATTATTATTCTCACTTTAATGGAATAAATGCAAGCACAAGTAACAAGGAAAGAAATAATTTGCTTTCACACAAATTATGATACTTGTTAAATATATAAGAAAGGAATATTTCATTTGTATTTTGTACAACCAAGAACTATCTGCATTAAAATATATTTATGACGACAGTTTTTAACATCTTCCATCTAGAAGTTTAACTTGCATTTTCCCTTAACATATTCCAAATGATTAGTACAGTATTTCTAAAATGTTCTATTGTATTTCATTAGACTTTGATGTGGTTCAAAGAGGTACATGCATGACATGGAGATCAAAGTCAAAGATTTTGCATGTTAAGACTTACATTAAGTGCTCAATTGTTCCTTCTTGTGATAAGCCATAATGAATGCCATCAATTTGATACCAAATATCAATCAGTGATCTCTGTTTCCAGAACAATGATTCAATTCACCACAGAACACATTCTTCCAGTTAAACACTTTTAACTACAGGCAGCTGTGGCTCAGGTGTAAGTACTCTTGCCTGTGACCCAGAACATTATGAGTTTAAGTCCTACATTAGAGATTTGAGGACAAATTATAGTCTAGCAAAGCTAAAGGAGTAATCATGTGTCAGAAATAGCAGCTATTAGGCAAAAGTGCATGCAAAAGACCCCACAGAGTATTTCTGAAGACAAGCAGAAACTTCCTCTCCACTGTCTTGTCTCAAATTAATCATCAGATGGACTTACTATATCGATCTGCACAAATTAGACATCAGCTTCCATCTGTAGTGGCCACATGTCAAAATTGGGTCGGAATTGTTTTTGGGCATCTTGAGATTCTGAAATTAGTTCTTTCTTAACTGAGAGACCTAATCCAAACTATGCAATAAAGCAATTTTTAGCACCAAACATCTATTCTGCTGTTTTAATTATCTTAAAATTTATCATAAATTGTAGAGAACAAATATTTGTGGTGAAATTAACCTTTGGATCACTACACAGTGAACTGCACCTCAGTCAGCATCTCAGTGGGGTGACACATATTGGTTAGCACAATGCTTTACAGCAGCCAGAATTGTGGTTCAATTCCCACCATTGTCTGTAAGGAGTTTGTACGTTCTCCCTGTGAACATGTGGGTTTTCTTCAGAGCTCTGGTTCCGCCCACATTGCAAAGACAGACGGTTAGGGTTAGTGAGTAGTGGGCTTGCTATGTTGGCACTGGAAGCATAGCAACACTTGTAGGCTGCCCAGCACAATCCCCGTTGATTTGATTTGACACAAGTGACACATTTCACTATGTGCTTCAAAGATTCAAAGATTCAAAGTAGATTTATTATCAAAGTATGTATGTAGTATACAACCCTGAGATTTGTCTTCCCAAAGACAGCCACAAAACAATGAAACACCACAGAACCCATTCAAAGAAAACATCAAACACCCAATGCACAAAAAAAGAACAAATTGCACAAACAGCAAAAAAACGAATATTAAACATCAAACCACAGAGTCCTTGAAACAGTCTAGGAATGTTCATTTTAGTTCAGTTCAGTTCAACTGTTGTTTTTTGACTGTTTTCACATTTGTCACGTTTACATGTTTCGATGCACTGTGACAAATAAAGCTAACCTCTTTAATCTCTAAATGCATTGCAAGATTTCTTGGCTTTTAGAAATTAAAACTAGTATTGGTAAAGCGAAAATAGTGGGGGGAAAAAGCAATAACATCAGGCCTGAAAAATACAAACATTTTGGTGTCTTGTGTTTTTTTATCCTCTTCACTGATGCTAGGGGGCCCATCTTGTATTATAAACATTTGATTTTTTTTGTCCCCCCCCCATTCCCAACTTAGTGTATCTGTAGTTCTATTTAAAAGTGTTGTGTCCTAGCTGCAGTTATAACCTGAATGTTACATTAATAATGTATTACTTACTTACACCCCATCACCCCTACAAGGGCTTTGCTATCGACAGTAGCTCACCAGGGTTCTCTGACTTGAGTCAGTTCTTCATGCTGTCTCCGTATAGAGCCTATCTTTGTCCTGTATTCCTCCTCTACCAGAGATGAGGTCTTCAGAGCGTCTGTTGCCGTTTCTGTAGCTCGAGGTTTTTTATGGGATGGAGTTGCTAGCGTCAAGCCCAACCCTCCGCCTTCCACAGCCAGGCTCAGGACTGTCCATGGCAGAGTTTAATGATGGATTGCTACCTTTACATTCTAATGTCTAGAAAATATTAAATTGCAAATATTCAATTGATTGTTCCTTTAGTAGCAGGAGAATCAAGGAAATTGATTCTTGTAGTTCATTTTATATAGCTCTATAAGAATTAATTACTATCCTACTTAGATCTGGTTCTATGTTATTGTCGCTATGAATCGAGGTTATAAGTAATGATTTTTCAATGTGAAATCTCTTGGGCCATGACTTGTATTTAGTCAATACATACAGTATACATCTATTCCTAATGCTTTTAACTATTGAATTCCATAAGGATAGTTGGGACTATGATTGAAGTCACCAGAAGACACTGAAACTGGTGGATATAGAAGTCTTTATTCAGCACATAAGCAGGCATCATATGGGAGGCGCGCTTGGAAGAGGCTTTCTGATCCAATATTACATGACATTTTTATATGCTAAAGATCAAAGGAAACGACAGGACTATTCTTAGTTACAATGTAGCTGCAATGCTTCCTTTGAATTACATGTAATTTTCAAACACATATATCTTCACTCCAACACTCCAGACACCCAAAATGAGTGTTAATTACTGTTGTCTCTGAGCTGCTTTCATGTATATGCAGACATCTCCAGTCAATGGGGTGTTTCTTGGTTTGTTATTAACCCCAGCTCAGACAATGGTGCTCTTGAGCTGCAACTTAAACTCAATCTACAATCCACAGTGGTTACTGTTGAAATTAATACTTTCTATATACCATAACTCCAGAATACACCCTAACAACGATGCTTTCTCCCTCCTATTCTCATCTACTTGTTCACCTTATGAAAAAAAATTCAACAGCATCAGTTGCCACACAACTCTCACTTACTTCCTCCTCTTTCTCTATTGCTAGACTTTTCATCCATTTTTTAAAACAAGCCACGCAAACATGAGGAAATCTGCAGATGCTGGAATTTCAAGCAACACACATCAAAGTTGCTGGTGAACGCAGCAGGCCAGGCAACATCTCTAGGAAGAGGTACAGTCGATGTTTCGGGCTGAGACCCTTCGTCAGGACTAACTGAAAGAAGAGCTAGTAAGAAATTTGAAAGTGGGAGGGGGAGGAGGAGATCCAAAATGACAGGAGAAGACAGAAGGGGGAGGGATGGAGCCAAGAGCTGGACAGTTGATTGGCAAAAGGGATATGAGAGGATCATGGGACAGGAGGCCTAGGGAGAAAGAAAAGGGGGAGGGGGGGAAAAGCCCAGAGGATGGGCAAGGGGTATAGTGAGAGGGACAGAGGGAGAAAAAGGAGAGAGAGAAAAATGTGTGTATATAAATAAATAATGGATGGGGTATGAGGGGGAGGTGGGGCATTAGCGGCCTCCTGTCCATGATCCTCTCATATCCCTTTTGCCAATCAACTTTCCAGCTCTTAGCTTCATCCCTCCCCCTCCTGTCTTCTCCTATCATTTCGGATCTCGCCCTCCCCCTCCCACTTTCAAATCTCTTACTAGCTCTTCTTTCAGTTAGTCCTGACGAAGGGTCTCGGCCTGAAACGTCAACTGTACCTCTTCCTTCAAAATAAGCCATTGCTTCTTCCATTTGATTATTGACCAGTCCGTTGATAAGTCAACTTTCCCCACATGCTGTTCGGCAATTACACATGTTAAAGGTGCTGTACAAATGGAAGTAATTGAAATGTTTCTAATCAAAACGTGAATTCAAGTTTCACAGCAAACCAAAAGCACTGCACATTACCATTATACTGATAATTGAAAGTGATGAACTGACACTGAGGTTGTGGGCCTGCCCTGGTTGCTCCTACTTTATGTCTATGGACTCACTTTCATTCTGAATGCTGTTGTTCGCACAATTTGTTTTTTTTTATCTCTCTCTGCACATCTGGTGTTTGTTAGATTTTTTAATGAGTTCTTTTGTGTTTTTTTATCGTGGCTGCCTGTAAGAAGGCAGATATTAAGGCTGTATTAGATATTTGATAATAAATGTACTTTGAACATTGAACTTTGAACTTTAATACCACTCAAACAAAAATCAAAGATTGTGAAAAAAACGCTAACGTTCATTTATGGCCTGCGTAAAAGAGTCATTATTTGAAATCTAATATTATGAAGATAATGTTCCATTTGCTTGAATACAGGCATGAATTAGGAAAGCAATGTCATTATAGATCTTTTTAGGTATTTGGAAATCACACAAAATGCTGGAGGAACTCAGCAGGTCAGGCAGCATCTATAGAGGGGAAAAATGGACTTGAGGAAGGGTCTTGGCCCGAAACGTCGGTTGTTTAATTCTTTCCATAGATGTTGCCTGATCTGCTGTT
This sequence comes from Mobula hypostoma, assembly GCF_963921235.1. Lineage (NCBI taxonomy): Eukaryota > Metazoa > Chordata > Chondrichthyes > Myliobatiformes > Myliobatidae > Mobula > Mobula hypostoma. The sequence continues at coordinate 25,503,542 of NC_086119.1, read as the reverse complement.
CCTCCAGTGTTTTATGTGTGTCACTGGATTTCCAACATCTGCAGAATCTCCTGTGTTCTGGAATTTGGAAAGTCCAACTGATTTAAAAAGCAGAACCTGTAATTGAAATAAAGCAGAAAAATCTACAAGCAACCAGCACAACAAACAGCATTGTGCAAAAATAAAAGGATACTTTTTAGATAAATGACATTTCACCAGAACTGCTCATTATTTCCAGCATTTTTTTAGTTATTTCAGATTTCCAGATTTCATTGTATTTTACTTGTACTTCATATCAGCAATGTGTTTTTATTGGTGCTAAGCAACAGAAAGAAAAGAAAAAGGAACAATTTTCAAAGCAGTTTTCTGAGAGCATACGCTTCAAACTGCATGAAGCTAAAACAAAGCTGCTGACTGGCTTTTCACAGTAAACTTCTGTTCGCGCTTCAGAGAAATCCAAGGTCCCTCTCATGCACCTACTTGTATAGAAGAGTGATAAGGTGCAATCAATAGGAATGGAGAGAAGCTGATGGAAAAGAATGGCATTTGGTTTAACACAGAAAATGAGTTCAGGCACCTTGGAGCATTAGTAGATCAGGGAATTCCAAAGATCGTATACCAAAGAGTGAAGAAAATAAAAATCTGTCATTTAGCAGCAAAGCTTAACGTATAAAAAACATGCACAAGAAATATTAAGAGTTGACAAAATTTATGCAGGTCATTCGTGCAAAACAGGAAAGAAATGATAGATAGCTGTGTTTGTAGCACCACATCAGAATAGATGAGAGAGGCAAAAGATCAAAGACTTCTGCTTCCCTCCAGGCCTACTTAGGATAAATGCTTTCTTTCTCATCTGACAATGATCTTTGGCTACAAATCAAGTCTTTGACAGCAGCAGTTAAAGTTTACATTGCATCGGGCTCAGCTTTGAACAAGATACATCAATTTAAAATTACTTCCATTTTAAGGAACACATTGCCAAACCCAAAGAACCTACCATACTAAGTATACATTGTCAGATACCAGGTGAAATTAAAAAATAATGTGAAAAAAACTAAGGTGACTAAGAGCCCTTCCTCATCTATAATTATCTTATGAGCTTGAGAGATACAAGACAGTGCAGAAGATACCCTAATGAAAAAAAAATGCAATAATTATAGAAAAGGCATGCTCAAGATCTGAGCCCCTGAATCCATGTTAACATAGAAACATAGAAACATAGAAAATAGGTGCAGGTGTAGGCCATTCGGCCCTTCGAGCCTGCACCGCCATTCAGTACGATCATGGCTGATCATCCAACTCAGAACCCTGTACCTGCCTTCTCTCCATACCCCCTGATCCCTTTAGCCACAAGGACCATATCTAACTCCCTCTTAAATATAGCCAATGAACTGGCCTCAACTGTTTTCTATGGCAGAGAATTCCACAGATTCACCACTCCCTGTGTGAAGAAGTTTTTCCTCATCTCGGTCCTAAAAGGCTTCCCCTTTATCCTCAGACTGTGACCCCTCGTTCTGGACTTCCCCAACATCAGGAACAATCTTCCTGCATCTAGCCTCTCCAATCCCTTTAAGATTTTATACGTTTCAATAAGATCCCCCCTCAATCTTCTAAATTCCAGTGAGTATAAGCCTAGTCGATCCAGTCTTTCATCATATGAAAGTCCTGCCATCCCAGGAATTAATCTGGTGAACCTTCTTCGTACTCCCTCTATGGCAAGAATGTCTTTCCTCAGATTAGGGGACCAAAACTGCACACAATACTCCAGGTGTGGTCTCACCAAGGCCTTGTACAACTGCAGTAGTACCTCCCTGCTCCTGTACTCGAATCCTCTTGCTATGAATGCCAGCATACCATTCACCTTTTTCACCGCCTGCTGTACCTGCATGCCCACTTTTAATGACTGGTGTATAATGACACCCAGGTCTCGTTGCACCTCCCCTTTTCCTAATCGGCCACCATTCAGATAATAATCTGTTTTCCTGTTTTTGCCACCAAAGTGGATAACCTCACATTTATCCACATTAAATCGCATCTGCCATGAATTTGCCCACTCACCTAACCTATCCAAGTCACCCTGCATCCTCTTAGCATCCTCCTCACAGCTAACACTGCCACCCAGCTTCGTGTCATCCGCAAACTTGGAGATGCTGCATTTAATTCCCTCATCCAAGTCATTAATATATATTGTAAACAACTGGGGTCCCAGCACTGAGCCTTGCGGTACCCCACTAGTCACCGCCTGCCATTCTGAAAAGGTCCCGTTTATTCCCACTCTTTGCTTCCTGTCTGCTAACCAATTCTCCATCCACATCAATACCTTACCCCCAATACCGTGTGCTTTAAGTTTGCACACTAATCTCCTGTGTGGGACCTTGTCAAAAGCCTTTTGAAAATCCAAATATACCGCATCCACTGGTTCTCCCCATCCACTCTACTAGTTACATCCTCAAAAAATTGTGAACAGAACTGAAAACAAAATCACATGCAAATATGTTTTATAATAAGGCTTGGGCTAATGGATTGGAATATTACCTAGGATCATTCAATAACCAGCAAGCCACTGATCAACTATACCAACCTGGAATAGATCCGTCAAGGCCAATCTTCCACTGGGAATTTGGCTCCAAGCTGATTGAAGAACACCAATGAAAAACAGGGCCTTGTTGATCACTTGAGAAGCCTGACAGCTGAGTCACCAGTTGCTGAGGAGAACATTCGTCATTCACAAAGACATTTAAGGGTATTTTTTAAAGCTTTCAAGAAATTTGAAAAAATGGAACACAGGACTTGCACTGACACTAAATCGAGCGGAGAAGCAAATCGCACCGCGGATGCAGTAAGTCTGCAGAGAGATAGAGATAGGTTGTATGAGTGGGCAAGGGTTTGGCAGTTGGAATTCAACATTGGTAAATGTGAGATCATCCACTTTGGGAGGTAAGATTATTGTTTAAATGGTGAAAGACTGTAGCATGCATTTTGTGCAGAAGGACTTGGGAATGCTCCTGATCGAATAGCAATAGGTTAGTTTGCAGATGCAACAGATTATCAAGAAGGCAAATGAAGTGTAGGCCTACATAGCTGGAAGGATTGAATTTAAGAGCATGGGGAGGTTATGCTGCAACAGGGTACTGAGGAGGCTGAACCTGGAGGACAGCATGCAGTTATGGTCTCCTTACTTGAGAAAACACATACTGACTTTAGACGTGATGTTGAGGAGGTTCCCAGGTTGATTCTGGAGATGAGGGAGTTAACTTATGAGAGAGATTGGGACTATACTTGCTGGAATGCAGAAGAATGAGAGTGGATCTTATAGGAACTTATAAAATTATGAAAAGGCTAGATAAGACAGAGGCAGGAAAGTTATTTCCACTGGTAAGTTAGATTAGAACTAGGCAACATAGTCTCAAGATTCAGGGGAATAGATTAAGGACAAGGATGAGGAGAAAGTGGTTTTCTCAGAGAGTAGTGGGTCTGTGGGATTCTCTGCCCAGCGAAGCAGTAGAAGCTACCTTATTAAATATATTTAAAACTCAGTTGGAAAGATTTTGCACAGAAAGGAAATTAGGTGTAATGGGCAAAGGCAGGTAGGTGGGGCCAATACGACAGCCAGATCAGCCTTGCCCTAATTGAATAGTGGAGTAGACTCAACGGGCCAGGTGGCCTACTCCTGCTTCTATTTCTTATGTTTTAATGTTCTATTCAAGATTGGTGAAAAATATGTTCTTCTCCGCTGAGATTTTAAATGAGTCCAACAGTGGGACACAGCTGCTCAGAACAATAGTTGGCTGTCCCTTTGATGCATTGCAATATCAACCATGCTCCATAATTTGCCTGTAATGTTTTAACCAAAGTTGTGACAGTGATTAACCATATCGTAGACAGAGGCTATGAAATAAGGCACTGCCGATGTCTGTAGGAATTTACACATCTTCCCCTCGACCGCATGAGTTTCCTTCCAAAGTCCAAAGACGTGCCAGTTGATAAGTCAATTGGTCATTGTAAATTGTCCCATGAGCTGGGGTTAACCTGGGGGTGGTTGGGCAACGTGACATGAAAGGACTATTCTATGCTGTATCTGAATTAATAAATAAATCAATAAAACATGGGTAACTGGAGTTAAGTGGTTTCAAGAAGGCATGTTGGGAAGTCAGGAACGGCCAGCAAAGACAATGGTCTTTCCTAGCCATTGAGGTCAATTTTTTGATGGTAGGATCAAAAATGCAGAGGTTACAATGTGGTAACTCCAAGACAACAATGGGATTGATACAGAGCAAGTAAATAAAATAGAATGGGAAACATCTTACCAAAATGATCTCTGAAAAGACCACAAGAAACACAGGAAAAAAAATTATGTCCTATTGTTGATATAATCCTTATCACAGCAATAGAAATGGAACTGTACAAATAGGCTGAATTTTATGAAAACATATTAAATGAATAAATTAATTCTGACATAGTTGAATGAAAACATGAAATCATCTCAGGTGTATGAACTTTCTACAAACCAACGTTACATGGACTGGTGACACAATATAGAAATACTGAACAAATAGCAAATAAAAATCATGGACAATTTAAAAAATATATTTGAGCGTGATGATTATAGAAACATAGTACATCAAGGTTGCAGTTCACAGTCTTCTAGAGCACTGCAATGGAAATGGACTATAAGAAAATTTCCAATAGGCCCATATTGATTGTGAAAAAGCCTGTTTGTTTGATTCAAGGGTTCTCCACACAGCATCTCTTCCAAAAAACACTGTTGTAGCCCAAGGAGCACAGAATCACAACAAACTTTAAAGGTATGACAACTATAAAGTGACAGCTATACTATACAACACAAACACTATACCATTTTAGTTAAGCACTGCAGAGCAAAATAGTCATACAAATATCTATAGTTGCTCCGTGCTTAAATGAGGTTGGAATATATAAATGGTAATGCATGTAGTTTATGTGCTGAGACCACCATAATGAGGATAAATCTTTCTCTCTGTAGTTACGCACTAGTCAACTGATCTAAAAGTCACCGGTTCAAGCCCCACACCAGAGACTACTGCACAAGGTAGGAAATGCAATACATCAGTTTCAACTCGTTAGGAATGTGTCATTGACTGAAAAATCACTTTGGGATGTCCTGAATTTATAAAACACCATAACAGAAGGACTTTTTTAAAAACTTGGCATTGCGATGAAATTATAATGCTATAATACCACAGCGCCATCTGCTGAATCATTTCTCCCTGAGCCTCCAGTATTGTTTCCAGTTGTGAAATTGAGTGCAGAGAATTCAGTCTTGGGTTGTTTATTTTTGTAATTACCAAGGTATATGAGTTGTTCTAATTATTTCGTCATGGTAGTTCAGTTAAACTCTTAACTGGGAATGTTTGTTTTTCTATTCTACACATGATTTAAACCACCATCAATCAAACTATTTAGTTCTATTAGGCATTCTCCTTACTTGTGCCCTTATAATGAGATACAAAATGTAAGATGGAAGTGGGGTTTCAGCACTAATGTGAAACAGACTCGCCTATTTTATTTTAATGATTTCAAAGTAAACATGTGAGATGCAGGCAGGCTGGTGGTTCACAATGAACTCATTTCATATCATTGATGAAAGTCGATGTTACCCCCTCTTGGCCTTTGTAAATGGGATTATCTCTGTGGTGGATGATTGCCATGATGTAATTTCACGCGATCACTGCTCAGTGTGTTGCAATGATGCAAAGCCAAGCGATGCAGCTGATCTTATTCTTCGAATAATCTCCGCACAACAGAAAAGGAGAATAAGAGCACAGGACCATAAGACATAGGAGCAGAATTAGGCCACTCAGCCCATTGAGTCTGCTCCACCATTCCAATATGGCTGATTTATTATCCCTCTCTTCCCTATTCTCCTGCCTTCCCCTCATAACCTTTGATGCCCTGATGAGCCAAGAACTTATCAACCACTGATTTAAATATACATGATGACTTGGCCTCCACAGCTGTCCAGGGCAATGATTTTCACAGATCCACTACCCTCTGGCCAAAGAATTCCTAGCAACACACACAAAATAATGGAGGAACTCAGCAGGTCAGGCAGCATCCATGGAAATGGGAAAAAAAAACAGTCGACATTTTGGGCCAAAACCCTTCCTCAGGATTGGAAAGATGCCAGAATAAAAAGGTGGGGTCAGGAGAAGGAGGACAAGCTAGAAGGTGATAGGTGAAGCCAGGTAGGTAGGAAAAGTAAAGGGCTGCAGAGGAAGAAATCTGATAGAAGAAGAGAGTGGACAATAGAAGAAAGGGAAGGAGGAGGAGACACAGGGGGAGGTGATGAGAGAAGAGGTAAGAAGCCTGAGTAGGGAATAGAAGAAGAGGGGATGGGGAGGTATTTTTTTACGAGAAGGAGAAATTGATGTCCATGTTATTAAGTTGGAGGCTACCTAGACAGAATATAAGGTGTTGCTCCTTCCCATCTCTATTCAAAATGGACGTCCCTCTGTTCTGAGGCTGTGCCCTCTGATCTCAGACTCATCCACTATAGGAAGCATCCTCTCCACGTCCACTCCAGCCAGGTCTTTCAATATTCAAAAGGTTTCAATGAGGTCACCACTCATTCTTCTAAACTCCAGCAAGTACAGGCCCACAGCCATCAAATGCACCTCATCCTTTCATTCCCAGAATCATTCTCCTGAACCTCCTCTGGATGCTCTCCATGCCAGCACATCTTTTCTTAGATAAGGGGCCCAAAACTACCCACAATTCCCTGTGCAGTCCAACCAATGCCTTATAAAGCCTCAGCATCACATTCTTGCTCTTATATTCCAGTCCTCTTGAAACAAATGCCAATGTTGCATTTGCCTTCCTTGCCATGACTCAACTTCCAAGTTAATCTTTAAGGAATCCCAAGTTCTTGTGCACCTCTGATTTTTGAATTTTCTCCCTATGTATAAAATAGACTATGCCTTTATTCCTTCTACCAAAGCCCATGTCCATACACTTTGCTACACTATATTCCATCTGCCACTTTTTCACCCCATTCTCCCAATTTGTTCAAGTCCTTCTGCAGACTCCGTTTCCTCAACTCCAGCTGCCCTTCTATCTACGTATCTTTGTATCATCTGCAAATATCACCACAAAGCTTTCAACTCTTTTATCCAAATTGTTCTCATATAACATGAAAAGAAGTGGTTCCAACATTGACCCTTGTGGAGCACTACTAGCCACCTTCAGCAAACCAGAAAAGCCTCCTTTATACCCACTCTTTTTCCTCCTGCCAGTCAGCCAATCTTCGATCCATGGTAGGATCTTTTCTGTAATACCATGGGCTCTTGTTAAGCAGTCTCATATGCGACACCTTTTCAAAGGCTTTCTAATTATCCAAGTAAGTGCCATCCACAGATTCTCCATTTTTTATCCTGCCTGTTATTTCCTCAAAAAATTTCAACGAATTTATCAGGCAAGGTTGCCCCTTAAGGAAACCGTGCTGTCTTTAGCCTACTTTATCAAGCACCTCCAAGTATTTTGAAACCTCATTCTTAATAATGAACCCCACTACCTTCTCAACTTCTGGGTAATTGGCCTATAATTTCCTTCCTTCTGCTTCCTTCCCTTCTTAAATAGTAGAGTGGCATTTGCAATTTTCCAGCCCTCCAGAACCATTCCAGAATCTAGTGATTCTTGAAAGATCATTACTAATGCCCCCACAATCTCTTTAGCTGCTTCTTTAAGAAACCTGGAGTGTAGTCCATCTGGCCCAGGAGATTTATCTACCTTCAGACCTTTCAGCTTCCCAAGCACCTTCTCCTTAGTAATAGCAACTACACACACTTCTGCCTGCTGACAGTCTTGAATTTCTGGCATGCTGCTCTTTCTTCCACAGTGAAGTCTGACAGAAAATATTTATTAAGCTTGTCTGCTATTTCTTTGTTCCCCATTTCTACCTCTCCAGCATAATTTTCCAACAATTCAATATCTACTCTCGCCTCTCTTTTACTCTTTATATATCTGAAAAAACTGTTGGTATCCTCTTTGATATTTTTGGTTAGCTTACCTTCATATTTCATCTTTACTCTCTTTATTGTTTTTTTTTCGTTGCCTTCTGTTGGTTTTTAAAATCTTCCCAATCTTCTAACTTCCCACTAATTTTTGCAAATTATATGCCCTCTCTATTGCTTTGATGCTGCCTTTGACTTCCCTTGTCATTCACGGTTGTCTCATCCTCCCTTTAGAATACTTACTCATCTTTGGCCTCAACCACTAGCTGCTCTAAAAAGCTACCTTATAGGCATTCTTTAAATTCCATCTCTTGGGATTCAGCACCAATCCCTTAATCCCAATCTACCTGAATATTGAAATCCCCCATGACTTTTGTAACATTGCCCTTATTACATGTCTTTGCCATTTCCTGTTGAAATTTATATCCCACATCCTGGCTACTGTTCAGGGGCCTGTATATAACTCCCATAAGGGTCTTTTTACCCTTGCAATTTCTTAACACTATCCACAAGGGTTCAACATCTTCCAATCCTATGTCATCTCTTTCTAAGAATTTGATTTCATTTTTTTTTACCAACAGAGCCACTCCACCCCCTCTGCCTTCCTGTCTGTCCTTTTGGTACAATGTGTATCCTGGGATGTTAAGCTCCCAGCTATGATCTTCTTTCAGCCACGACTCAGTGACGCCCACAATGTCATACCTGCCAAACTCTAACTCTGCTACAAGATCGTCTACCTTCTTCTGTATACAGCATGCATTCAAACCTAACACCTTTAGTTCTTTATTCAACACCCTTTTCAATTTTTCCTCCATGTTACACTTCAATTCATCCCACTAACTGCAATTTTGCTTAAAATCTGCCTGTCCTTCCTCATAGTGTCACTACACACTGCATCAACTTATATTTCAACGGCCCCATCCTCAGCCCTAACACTCCACTTCCCATCCCCCTGCCAAATTAGTTTAAATCCTCCCTACATATCTTGCAAACCTTCCCACAAGGATATTTGTCCCCTCGGGTGCAGGTGTAACCCATCCTTTTTTTTCTATATAAGTTATACCTTCCCCAGAAGATATCCTGAGTCCCTGAGCCAGCCATAGTTCAACTGGCCTGGCTGCTGCAGTGCCCTGATAGGTCATCCCCTCAGCAGTATTCAAAGGGGTGTACTTGTTGCTGAGGGGAATGGCAACTGGGGGAACCCAGCACTGACTGTTTACTCCCTTTATTTCTCCTGGTGGTCACCCATCCACTATCTGAAGCCTGCACTCTGTGATGACCAATTCAATAGAAGGCTCAATAAGTAAGACCTCCACAACTATTACTTTTACAAGTATATATACATGAGGTGACACTTTTCACCACTGCCTCCTCTCAGCCATTCACCACTTGCATCCTTAGCCAAAGAGTCATGGAGCACTGCAGCATAGTACCAAGCCTTTTGGCCCATGTACTCCATGCCGAACTATTATTCTTCTTAGTCCCATTGACCTGCACTTGGACCATAGCCCTACATACCCCTTTCATCCATATACTTATTCAAACTTCTCTTAAGTGGTGAAGTTGTACCCACATCACCGCTTCTGCTGGGAACTTATTGCACACTCTCAGCCACCCTTTGAGTGAAGACGTTCCCCCTCATGTTGCCCTCAAACATTTCTCCTTCCATGATCTCTAGTTCTAGTCTCAGTCAAAAGGACTTCCTTGCATTTTACCTATCTATACCCCTCAGATTGCCGGCTGGTGGCGTAGTGGCATCATCGCTGGACTTTGGGGCGGAAGGTCCCGAGTTCGAATCCAGCCGGCTCCAGTGCACACTTCCCATCCGTGCTGGGTTGAGCATCGAGCTAGCAACTCAACCTCTTACAAAATGCCTTCTAGAGGAACATCAACAGCAAAAAAAAAGTTGATGGCCTATGCTCTCTAGTGAGTTTAAAGGCAATTTCTCTATACCCCTCAGAATTTTGTATTCCTCTATCAAATCTCCCCTCATTCTCCTACACTCCATTCTCCTTCAACCATTCCCTATAACTCTGGTGCTCAAGTCCCAGCAAAATCCTTTTAAAACGTTCTCTGTACTATACTCTTTCAATGTTATTGTTTGTCTCCAAATGTCCTCCTTCACTCTGCTCCTAACATCTTCCCCTCCTCCAAATACCCTCAACTCTTTTTGCATCTACCTCCTGTCAACTCTGTTTTTTGCCTCCCTTCTTTAGTGTCTCTTTCATCTGCTTCTGCCTTCCCCCAATTGAACAAGCCACCACCCACATTACCCCTCACTCTCCAAACAGCAGGAAAAAGTTCATCGTCACATTGTCAAAACTTTGGGCAAAGTTTCCACTTAACTACTTGAAGGTTCCCCAGGCAACTGAAAAACCTGAAAGGGGTTGAGCTGGCTACCTAAATGTTATCCTGCTTGTCTGATGGGTTTTATCCCAAGTCCAAGACCCATGTTCTGGCAAGGATCTCTCTCAGGCCTCCATGTGTCACAAAGAAGGCACTGGTAGCGGGCCCAAATGCAAGACACAGACACTGAAGTACAAGGAACAGGATTTGACTAGAGTAGGGACATGACAGGATACAGACAAGGAGCAGGGACAAGAACGCAGATTTGGGCTAGGACATGGACAAGACAGGGAACCCGGACAAGGAACTATGCACCAGGAGCCTGGGCTTGGGCTCCGAGCCAGAGACTGGACAAGGACCCAGAACCTGGGTCTTGCCTTGGGCTTTGGCCCCCGAACCAGGCAAGGACATGACATGACTACAGGACAGGACATGGCTGGGGTCTTGAGTCTTGAGGCTTGATGCTGGGGTCTTGGTCTAGAGGCTTGAGGCTGGGGTCTTGATCTGGAGGCTTGAGGCTGGGGTCTTGGTCCGGAGGCTTGAGGCTGGGTTCTTGAGGCTTGAGGCTGGGGTCTTGAGGCTAGAAGCTGGTGTTTTGGAATGCGGAGGCTGGAGCTCGGTGACAGACTGGGAATTGTACATCAACATAGAGCCAGGTCTTAACTTTAGACAAGCCGGGACTCAACTTTATCTCCACACCAAGGTAGGACAAGACCATCCGTTGGGTAACGGCAGAACGGCTGGACTTACCCAACAGAGGCGAAGACAAGACAAGACAGATCCCCCCACAGGGCAACGGCAGAACAGTCTGACTTATCCCACGGAGGCAAGGACAAGAAGAGACAAACACCAAAGAACGACAGACAGTTCCATCTCTGCATCAGGGTTGCTCCGAGTAGCAGTTACGGCCAGCAACCTAGGCTGGCTATGGAAACAGCTGGATCACTACCTAGCTCAGAGTGGCTGACGGCCACTCAGCTGGCCCGGGAAATGGCCGAATCCATACCGTAAAGCTGGCTCCGACTACCGACAGCAAGGCTCCATGAAGCAATGGTTATCTAACACGGCCTAAAGATGGCAAGTGGCCGCTCTAGCCTTCCACCAGCAGATTGCCCCCAGGGAATCTTGACAAGACAAACCAGCAGCCCACAGTCCTCCCCAAGGATACTTATATTCCAAGCCCCAAGGTGGGAATCAGGTGCCTATGATTAAGTCAACCCAAACAAGAGACAGCTGGAAGACCTGGAGTCCTGAGTCAACGGACCGAACCATGAACCGGGGCACAGATCCCACAGACTGGACCATGACACCGTGATGCTACTCCAGGTTACCAGTATGACAAGCGTCTATAGATGCACATTGGAGAGTCTCCTCGCTGGCTGTATCATGGTCTGGTATGGAAACACCAGTGCCCAGGAAAGGCTGCAGAAAGTGGTGGATACAGTCCAATCCATCACAAGCAAAGCCCTCCACACCATTGAGTACACTTACACAGAGTACCACCACAATAAAGCACCGTCCATCATCACTATTCAGGCTATGCCCTCTTTTACTTTGAACTTTGAGGTTATGGTCTGCTTGTGAGCTGCTGTTCTATTGGAGTCCCAGTTCATCCTTTACCAATGGGTGGTGAAAGATTTGCACTAACTCCAGGAGCTAGTTAACTGCAAATACAAAAGGTTCTTGGAACGGAAAATCTTCATGGAAAAGGAACAAGCACTTGAAACCGTGCGTAGTATTGCAGATGGTGCAGCTGCTTTACCGCTTCGGTGACCCGAGCATTGATCCTGACCTCCTATTCTATTTTCTTGCTCTCCCTGCTGCAGTTTGGGTTTCCCCCAAGTATTTCTGTTTCTTCCAGTCTTCCAATACAAGTTGGTCGGTAAATGAGCTCTTTTAAATTGTCCCTACTGTGTAGGAGGTGCTAACATAGTAGGGAAAATGGGAAGTTCATGGGCATATATAGTACTGTGCAGGATTCTTAGGCACACACATATTCTTAGGGTGCCTAATTACTGTATTTGTCAACATAGAGCAGAGACTGAGTCTGTCAATCTGGCAGGAGCAAAGGGTACTGGGAATGGTGAGGGTGGGGCACCAGAGGAGGGGTGTGGGACAGATGGCAAGGTAGGAGTGCTGGGGCAGGGGGTCAGGAGGTGGCGTGGGTGCAGACACACCCAACCCTGAGACACCAGGCAAGGCCATTTGACTCCAAACAGTTGGTTTATTGATCATAACAGAATGTGTCTTGATGCTTTCTGCTCCCTTCTCTCTCCATTCCCCTTTTCCCAACTATGATTCCCCTCTCCCTGACCCCTTCCCACTCTCAGTCAACAATAGAGAGTGATATCAGAATCAAGTTTATCATCACTCACATAAGTCATGAAATTTGTTTTTCTTTTAAACAATGTTGACCATCTTCAACAAAGGAGACAAAATCTGAATGTTGTAATAAAGGTTTCTGTGCAGTCTGCCATAGGAAAAGTCATCACAGAAAATTCCTCAATCTCCGCTTCACACTAACTATCGAGCTTCTTCGCAAATTGCACAATGGACCAGTTCCTTATAGAGGAACTCTTTGCTCATCTTCACTGCACACCAAAAGAAATGCAGTGGGCAGCATTAAACATTCTGCATAGGTATTGCTGGTCTCATGAAAGCCTTCAATTTCATTAATCAAGAGCAGCTGTGGAATATCCGTTTTGAATTGAGTGACTGCAAAAAATTTGCCTTATGTCTGCTGCATGATGCCATTCCACCCATGATCTTAAGAAAAAGGTTTACTCAGGACATAACTGTGAACATAAGAAAGAGGAGCTGGAGTAGGCCATCTAGCTAGTCAAGCCTGCTCCACCATTCATTAAGATCATGGCTGATCTGGCCATGGACTCATCTCCACCTACCTGCCTTTTCCCCATAACACTCAATTCCCCTGGTACGCAAAAATCTATCTAACCTTGTCTTAAATATATTTACTGAGGTAGACTTCGCTGCTTCATTGGGCAGAGAATTCCACAGATTCACCACTCTCTGGGAAAAGCAGTTCCTCCTCATCTCCATTCTAAACCTACTCCCCCGAATCTTGAGACTACGTCCTCTAGTTCTAGTCTCACCTACCAGTGGAAGCAACTTTCTTGCCTCAATCTTATCCATCCCTTTCATTATTTTATGTGTTCCTACAAGATTTCCATCTTACAGAATTGCTGTGACAATCCTTCTCACTGCAGTGTTACAGATCACCTTCCTGATTCAGCTGGAGTGGAGTCATTTTTCAGGACTAATGGAAAATAGTTCAACATACATTATCTTTACACTGAAACAACATAAGTGTCTTCGGGCTGGCCAATTGGCTTGACAGCGAGGCCCAGATTACATTCAGTCTGTTGCACTGAACAGGTCGTGCCACTCACAGGGCTGACACCAAGTTCCTAAAATAGGCACTCTGCTCCTTTATTCTAGACCATGGGGCATAAGACCATACGATATAGATTGTGTGGATAGTCAGAGGCTTTCTCCCAGGGCTGAAATGGCGAACATGAGAGGGCAATTTTAAAGTGCTTGGAAGTAGGCACAGAGGAGATGTCAGGGGTAAGTTTTTTATGCAGAGAGTGGTGAGTGTGTGGAATGGGCTGCCGGCAATGGTGGTGGAGGCGGATACGATAGGGTTTTTTAAGAGACTACTGGATAGATACTTGGAGCTTAGAAAAATAGAGGGCAATGGGTATCCCTAAGTAATTTCTATAGTAAGGACATGTTCGGCACAGCTTTGTGGGCCGAAGGGCCTGTATGGTGCTGTAGGCTTTCTATGTTTCTATATAGGAGCAGCATTCGTCCAATTGGCTCATTGAGTCTGCTCTGCCATTTCATCATGGCTTATCCAATTTTCCTTCTCCATACCTCTCACCCATGGACCTATCCAAACTTCTCTTACAATTGAACCCATATCTACTACTTTTTCTGACAGCTCATTCCACACTCTCACTGTCCTCTGAGAGTAGAAGTTTCCCTTCAGATTCCCTTTAAATATTTCAAATTTTATCGTCAATCTATGAGTTGTAGTGGAATGAACCTGCATGCATTCACCCCATCGATACCCCTCGTAATCTTGAATACAACTATAAGATCTCCCCTCATTTGCCTATTGAGAGAAGGAGTTTATGATTGAAAATACTACATTCAGGCTAATATCCCCCAATGATCTTTCATTCATGATAATCCCGCACTAGGCCTCCCAAGTCCCTTTGCATGTCGTTTTTTTGTATTTGCTTTCCATTTAGAAAATAGTCAGCTGTTTCATTTCTTCCACCAAGGTGTATGACCATACATTTCCTGACACAGTATCCAATCTGCCATTTCTTTTCCAATTCTCTTAATCTGTCTAAATTCTTCTGTAGCCTTTCTACTTCCTCAAAACTACCTGCCCCTCCACCTATCTTCATATCGTCTGCAAACTTCACAACAAAGCCATCAATTCCATCATCCAAACAATTGATATATAACGCAAGAAGAATTGCCCCAACACAGATCCCTGTGGGACACCACTAGTCACCGGCAGACAGCCAGAAAGGGCTTCCTTTATTCCCACTCTTTGCTTCCTGCCAATCAGCCACTTTATCCATGTTAGAATCTTTCCTGTAATACCATGGGCTTGTAACAGCTTCATGTGTGGTACTTTGTCAAAGGCTTTCTGAAAATCCATGTACACATCAAATGATTCTCCTTTGTCTACCCTGCTTGTTATTTTTTCAAAGAGTTCCAACAGATTTGTCAGACAAGGTTTTCCCTTGAGGAAACCATGCTGACTATGGCCTATTTTATCATGTGCTTCCATGTACCCTGAGACCTCATCCTTAAAAATTGACTCCAACATCTTCCCAACCACTGAGGTCAGAATAACTGTCCTATAGTTTCTTTTCTTCTGCCTTTCTCCCTTCTTGAAGGATGGAGTGACATTTGCAATTTTACAGTCTTCTGGAACCATTCCAGAATCTAGGGATTCTTGAAAGTTCATTATTAATGCCTCTACATTCTCTTCAGCCACCTCTTTCAGGACACTGAGGTGTACACCATCTGGTCCAGGTGACTTATCTACCTTCAAACTTTTCAGTTTCCCAAGAAACACCTCTCTAGTAATGGTAACTTCACAAGCTTCATGACTCCTGACACCTGGAACTTCCACCATGCTGCTAGTGTCTTCCATTGTGAAGACTGATGCAAAATACTTATTCAGTTCATCTGCTATTTCATGGTCCCCCATTACTACCTTTCTCGCATTATTTTCCAGTGGTCCGATATCCACTCTCGCCTCTTTTTTACACTTTAGGTAAACTTCTAGTGTCCTCTTTAATCTTATAGGCTAGTTTAGTTTCATATTCCATCTTCTTAATGACTTTTTAGTTGCTTTCTATTGGCACTTGAAAACTTCCCAGTCCTCTACCTTCCCATTAATTTTTGCTCTATTATATGCCCTCTCTTTGGCTTTTATGTTGGCTTTGACTTCTCTTGTTGGCCATGGTTGTGTCACCTTTCCTTTAGAATATTTCTTCCTCTTTGGCATGTATATATCCTCTGCCTTCCGAATTGCTTCCAGAAATTCCAGCCACTGCTGCTCTGCCATCATCCCTGCCAGTGTTCTTTTCCAATCAATTCTGGCCAATTCCTCTCTCGTGCTTCTGTAATTTCATTTACTCCACTGTAATACTGATACATTTGACTTTAGCTTCTCCTTCTCAACTTTCAGGATGATTCTACCAAAACAAGAGATTACCAGCTATACAAGGATATACTCAAAATGCTTCTCGAAAGAGTGTAATATCCCTGCCAATTCCTGGTTAATCTCTGGCCCGTCACCACTCAGAATGGATGTGACAATTGGGCTGGCAGTGAGAACCCTCAGATTATTTTGTCAGGAGCACACTGAAGTCCAATATCAATGGTAGTAGGGGCTCACCACCTCCCAAACTACCCTGCTATCAAGAACTTTGTCACTCATTTGCTGTATCAGTCATCTCAAAATCTACAAAACTGGAGTGAATGCAAATCATCATTATGCCTAAAGGACTGCCTAAGAAAAAGAGAAATATCAAGCAACAAGATGACTTTACTAGTTAGAAGTACAAGAGATTGAGCTGCTGTTGTTATAGTGAAAATAAAGTTGTTAAAAACTCAGAAATATTCACCCATTTGACATAAAACATAATAAGCAGATGCTCTCCAAGTTAGGATAAATATTATGAACTATAGTCAAGTTGTTCCCTGATAATTATATCTGGCTGACATCAATAACACATGAAAGACTCCTAAAATCAAAAATGATTCCCGAGTGTCAGTGGACATGGATACTAGGGAAGAAAGGAAAAACCCAAGCTAAAACAGAAAATAGCTATCAAGGTCATAATTCCCTGATAATATGATCACAGATAAAGTAAACCCTAAATAAACAGCTTTACAGAGCCATAATATACTGTATTACAACATTAAAGAGACAAAGTCCATTTTGCTTGAGCCTTTATGAAGTACTGGATATTCTTCCAAGTTTACTCACGTCATTGCTATCTTAATCTTGATCACCATTGTTTCAATGAAAATACAGTTACTGACAAAACAGCTTATTCTTGGCTTATATTGCATATTAAAATCTTGGTTTGGAGTCTGAATCTATAACTATTTTACTCAGAACATGACGGACTCCAGCTGATTTAAACATTTTAGATCTACCAAAGGCTTATCATTCTCATGAAGCCTGGCGAAACTAATCTCATGAGCCATGTTTGAGTCTGCAGTTTGGTTTCAGTGACATGCATAATTAATTCAAATAACTCAGAAATGCAAGTAATGTTCTCCTCCATTTTGCTTAAATGACCTATTGTTCAGTAAAATAGTTCTCTTTCCTATTACTTCTCATTATATCATTGCCTGCTGTGTACATCATAGAAAACAATCTCCAATTATGCACTATTTGCACTTTTAAATCCTGGAAAATATTTGACAACTGTTCCTTTGTGTCTCATTGTCCTATCCAGTTTTGCTGTTATTTTAGGCAACATGAAAAATCAGCTGCCATTATAATTTGATTCAGATTTTGTCCAGCCGAGAAACAATGTATTTCTTTTTAGTTTAAGTCCTACATCCCCATTTATTTCTCAGAATACTTGTCTACGAAAGTAATTCTTTAAAGACACAGGTAAATCCATTTTAAAAGGATTTTGCTATCTATTCATAAAGGGACTCATTATCTAACAGGCAATTTTCCGTCTGGGTAGCCTCAAACCTGATGGCATGAACACTGACTTCTCTAGCTTCCGTTAATGCCCCACCTCCCCTTCGTACCCCATCTTTTATTTATTTATTTATTATTATTTTTAATTTTTTTCTCTCCTTTTTCTCCCTCTGTCCCTCTCACTATACCCCTTGCCCATCTTCTGGGCTTCCCCCCTCCCCCTTTCTTTCTCCTTCGGCCTCCCGTCCCATGATCCTCTCATATCCCTTTTGCCAATCAACCGTCCAGCTCTTGGCTCCATCCCTCCCCCTCCTGCCTTCTCCTATCATTTTGGATCTCCTCCTCCCCCTCCCACTTTCAAATCTCTTACTAGCTCTTCTTTCAGTTAGCCCTGACGAAGGGTCTTGGCCCGAAACGTCGACTGTACCTCTTTCTATAGATGCTGCCTGGCCTGCTGCGTCCACCAGCAATTTTTATGTATGTTGCTTCTAACAGGCAATTCCATTCTCACATCTGAACTACCCTTTTACTACAAAAGGTGGTAGGACTGTCAAAATTCCCAAGAATGTGGAAACCTGCCTCAATACGGTAACTACTGTGCATTAGTACTTACACTGTGAGTATCTCCTGTACCAAATAAAGTGGCCAGTGATTATATTCGTGGTTTTCTGCTGCCGTTGCTCATCAAGTTTCAATGTGTTGTGCATTCAGAGATACCTTTCAGTAGACCACTATTGTAACACATGGTTATTTGAGTTACTGTTGCTTTCCTGTCAGCTTGACCTAGTCTTGCCATTCTCCTCTGACCTCTGTCATTAAAAAGTCATTTCCTCCCACAGAACTGCTGTTCAAGGTTGTTTTGGTTTTTTTTTTTGCATCATTCTCTATAAACTTTTGAGACGGTGGTGCGTGAAAAGCCCAGGAGATCAGCAGTTTTTGAGATACTCAAACCCCCTCATCTGGCACCAACAACCATTCCACAGTCATCACTTAGAACACATTTCTACACCATTCTGATGTTAGGTCTGAACAACATCTGAACCTCTTGACCATGTTTGCATGCTTTTATGCACTGAGTTGCTGCCACATGATTGGCTGATAAGATATTTCTATTAACAAACAAGTGTGCAGGTGTACCTAATAAAGTGGCTTCTGAGAATACATCCACTGTGATGAAGTGTTTTGAGAGGTTAGCCAAGAAGCACATCACCTCCTACCTGAGGATTGACCTGGATCAGATCTAATTTGCCCACCATCACAATTGGTCAACAGCTGATGCCATTCACTCAATGGACCCTCATTCAGCTCTGGAGCATCTAGATAATAAAGATGCAACATCAGAATGTTCTTCATTGACTACAGCTCAGCATTCAACAACATCAACCCCTTGAAACTCATCACTAAGCTCCAAGTTGGAATAGATTACCTCCTTGTGCAACTGGATCAACAATTTCCTCATTGGTAGACCCCAGACAGTACATTATAGCAACAACACCTCCTCCACACTCACCATCAGCATGTGTGCACCACAAGGCTGTGTGCTTACTTGCTTTATACCTATGATTGTGTGGCTAAGTACATCTCCAGTGCTGTTTTTAAGTTTGCTGACAACACCACTGCCGTTGGCTGAATCAAAGGTGGTGAAAAATTAGCATGTAGCAGGGAGATTGGAAATCTTTTTCAGTGGTACCTCAACAACAGCCTCTCATAGTCAGCAAAACAGAAGAGCTGGTATTGACTACATGAGGAAGAAGCCAGATGTCCATGAGCCAATCCTCATTCAGGGAATGGAGCTGGAGAGGGTTAGTAGCTTTAAATTCCTTGGTGTTATCATATCAGAAGATCTGTCTTGGACGACCACATAAGTGCTATCAGAAAAAAAAACAGCACCTCTACTTTTCTTAAAAGTTTGCACAGATCTGGCACATCACCAAAATTTTGACAAACTTCTGTAGATGCACAGCGAAAAGTATCCCAACTTGTTGTATCACAGCCAGGTATAGAAACACAAATGCCCAGAACTGGGGAAGATTACAGAAAGTGTTAGATACAGCCCAGTTTGTCACGGCCAACCTGTTCCCATCATTGGGAATATTATACTCACATGGAGCATTGCCACAAGAAAGCAGCATCCTTCATCCAAGCCATGCTCTCTTCTCACTCCTGCCATTGGGAAAGAGGCAGAGAAATCTTGGGTCCCACCTCACCAGGTTCAGGAACAGTTATTATCCTTCAACCATCAGGCTCCTGAACCAGTGTGGATAGCTTCATCACCACAACTTTAACTGATTCTACAACCTACTTTCAAGGACTCTTTACAACTACTGCTCTTATTTTTTCATTTTTGCAATTTGTTTGCTTTTGCACATTGGTTATTAGTTTTAGTTTATGCATAGTTTTCCTTAAATTCCACTGTATTTCTTTATTTTCCTGTAAATGCCTACAAGAAAATGAATCGCAATATAGTATATGGTTACATGTATGTACTTTGATAATAAATTTTAGTTTGACTTTGATTTTCTTGCTCCATGTATTTGAAATTTAATCTCTCCTTATAAAGTGTTGAAATCAATAAGTTTGTCACATAATCACTCCTGACTTCCATTCAATCACAGAGCTCCTTTTTGCTCTTTCCTTACCTTCCCAAATTCACTTCTCCTGTCCCCATTCTTACTTAAAACTTGTCACATCTTCAATCCTTAGTATTTCTGATACAAGGTAATTGATCAGAAGCTTTAACTTTTAACTTATTTTGATAGATGCTGCTTGAGTTAATGAATGCTTACAGTACTTTCTTTCCAAATGGATTTCAATTCTGTACACAATGTAAAATAGGTAGTTCCACTATTTTTAAAACCCTGTGCTCTTACTTTAGAGAATCAGAATCAGGTTTATTATCACCGGCATGTGACATGAAATTTGTTAACTTAGCAGCAGCGGTTCAATGCAATACATAATCTAACAGAGAGAAATAAATTAATAAATAAAATAAAACATAATAATAAATAAACAAGTAAATCAATTACATATATTGAATAGATTTTTTTTAAATGTGCAAAAACAGACATACTGCACATCTGAACTAATGTTATATTGATTATAATTTCATGACAATAAGCTTTTACACATGGAAATTAACAGTGGATTCCAGCTAATTGGGACACACAGGGACCAGTGCATTTTGGCCCAATTAAGCTGCTGCCCCAAAGAGCTGAAGTTTCATGGAAACAGTTAAAAAGGAATAAAAAAGACAATCTGAGTAACGAATTACGTATTTAAATGAAATACAAAACATATTAGAACACTACCACTGGTACTACAGGACTATAAAATTGTGGTTCCTTAAGGTTATGTTCAGGGGTTGGAGTGGGAATAAGTCCCCACTGCCTATTAAATGCTCCTAATAGCATGCATCTCAGATAGACTCTGACATCCATGTCCAGTTCCTGGCCATGTGTGGCTCATCTACTAATCCCAGTTGACAGTTTCTGCTGACAGAAGGAACAAATGTGGCGCCTTAAAACCAGCCGTTTCGGGTAGATGGAGCTCGTCAGCCGTGGTTGGCAGCTCAACTAGGAGAAGGAAAACTCTGATCTCAACTCTCCGTTGCCTATACCCACTCATGGGAAAGGATTGGGGAGTAAACCCCGAGGAAACATCTGGAGTTGGAGTCCCTAAGGCAGTCCTACGTTTAGATCAGTGCTGACTGGTAACTCCTGCAGCGCTGCTGATGCCGAACTATATCACTGCCTGCCATTCCTTTGGATTCATCAGCTGCGTGGAAAGGGGAAGCCTGCTACAAGGGCAACAGGTGGCTCTTCATACCGCACTGCCCTGGTGAGGGGACTAGCTTGCTTATCACATAGACAGCTGGGACTCAACATCCATGGTTGACCCTGACCAACGGAGGGCTTTACTCACCCTCACTATAAAACTTTGTATTCAATCCTAATAGTTATCGACAGAGGAATTCATCCAGCACACACAATGAACAAAATCAGTGCTGACACCTAATGTAGATAATGGATTGGCTTCATATAATGCTTTAGGTCATTGATTCCTCCAAATCTTCATTTTCATTGTAACATTCAAGATGATTGTCAATACCTTCATAATTCCTAACTTGTTGAGGTAGTGAAATCGTTTCACTTTCACTCCCAGCTATTTCTGGCATCTTCAGGCCTGAACGTTTGAAACTGCAGTGAAAAAAACAGTTCTGAATTGCCTTACTGCTCATTTCTCACCAGCTATCACTACTTTTTGAACTCAAATGCATGCAGCTGATGCTATTTAAAAAACTGCTTGGTCTAAGCAGAATCTAACAGCAAATGGTGCTAACTAGAACCAGCTTGGCAACAGTCTCCTGCCCCAGTTAGGTGGCATTGTACCCCAACTAAACAAAGGGAATCCCAGCAACCTTTTTGTTTAGTTTTTGTTCTTTAAGAGTTTCCCCAAATAAAGCAGCTTCCCCGATTAATCAGTGACCCAATTAACTGGAATCCACTAGAATAAGGGGCATGCAATCAATAAATAAAAAAATACCCAATATTGATCTTTGCATTAAATTACAGGTAAATATAATAATTTGGACTAATGTCCAGATACATCACAGGATTTCCTAAATGGGGTTACCATAACGTGCTTTCTACAGAATATTGTTTGTATTGTTTGTGTAGATCCTGGAGTCAATCATAAAGATTTACCTGTAACAAAACTACATCAAATAAGAGCAAAAGGATACACATCATTCACAAATCCCTATGTGGAAACCTCAGATACAGCAAAGTTTCGCTCTCAGTTTTGTTGTCAAAAGGTGACTACAGAACACATCATTTCTGCTGTGGACATGACTGAAGAGCCACCTCCTGTGCTGTAAACTATTTCCATGAAAACCTATGAGGATCTTATATTTCAATGGTGCACTTGTTCATATAAATGATTCTAATGTAGCTATTTCGAACCAGTAACACAATTCCTATGCAATTGTGATTGCATTGGCTTTTGTTTCTCAGGCACATAATGAAAGGAATCAGTTATGTTTTATCTGCAGATTGTCATCTTTGCAAAATTGAACTAAACTGAAAGAGAATAATGAAATCTTTCACATTGGAGAGCATGTCAAATCCCATTTCAATATGCTGAAAGCTCTGAATATTCAACTCCAGCATTATGTTCTGCCCTCACTAAATATTCTGAATAAAGTATATTAGATGTGGTATCTTCCTGCATATTTTATTAATCTGCAAATCTAAAATGATGTGATCAGCAATCCACAGCATTGTCCTTTTAGGAGTTTGATGTGACTGCATTGGTGAAGCGCACTTTTATGATTCAGAAGGTTGACTTTACAAATATCTTGACTTACATTCTAGTGCAGGGCTGAGGGGATACTGATTCAAATAAAAACTTAAACTAAGGCTCAGTCTGCTCTCCCAGGTGAGCATAAAAGAAAGCATTGCTTGCATTGAGGAAAAGTAAGGCAGTTATGCTTCAAGTCCTGCCAATTCTAATACATCGGGCAGCATCACTAAAGCAGATTCCGGGACATCTCGCTTTGATTGAGAATGACTCAGATCAGTTCATTTCATTCCATCTCCACAGATGCTGCCTCACATGTTGGGCATGTCCAAACTATTTTATTTTCCAAACAGATTATCCACTTGCAGTCACATTTCAAGGTAAATCCAATAGGATAAGTTAACATCAGGGGTTCCCAATAAATTTCATGCTATGGACCCCTACCATTAACTGGGGGATCTGTGGACCCCAAGTTGGGAACCCGTGTTTTATAATGCACTCATGTTTTATGATGGCCTCTGAAGAGTATCATCCTAAACACAATGTAAACCTTCTATTGCTGATGGGGTTGGGGGTGGGGGGGAATCCAATGAACCAACTGTGCATTCATTACTTGGCCAAAACCCACAGAGTCCAAAGTCATCATCAGCAATTATCTTATATACAGTATATCTCATCATGCAGTTTAGCAATAGCTCCCGTTATGTTCATGAATAACCAACATACAATACAATATTGTCTTTGGGGGAGATCTATTGTGATCTACTGACAAAGACCAAACAGGCTAAGAAAAAAATATATTCCTCTCAATTTACCAAAACTCATCAAATCTAACCTAACCCCTTCCATTCAAAGTAAGGACACATGATATGCCAAAAAATTATGTTGTAGCTGGTGTCCATGAAGCATACAAGATACACCATTAAAGTGATATACTCAACCACAGAATAAACCACAGTAAACACGAAATACTCTGCAGATGCTGGGGTCAAAGCAACAATCAAAACATGCTGGAGGAACTCAGCAGGTCGGGCAGCATCCGTGGAAACGATCAGTCAACATTTCAAGCCGGAATCCTTCGTCAGGACTGAAGAGGGAAGGGGCAGAGGCCCTATAAAGAAGGTGGGGGGAGGGTGGGAAGGAGAAGGCTGGTGGGTTCCAGGTAAAAAACCAGTAAGGGGAAAGATAAAGTGGTGAGGGAGGGGAAGCAGGGAGGGGATAGGCAGAAAAGGTGAAGAAGGAATAGGGGAAAGCACAATGGGTAGTAGAAGGAGGTGGAACCATGAGGGAGGTAGTAGGCAGCTGGGGGAGGGGGCAGAGCGAAATTGGGATAGGGGAAGGGAGGGGGGAGGGAATTACCGGAAGTTGGAGAATTCAATGTTCATACCAAGGGGCTGGAGACTACCTAGACGGTATACCAATGCTGCCCGACCTGCTGAGATCCTCCAGCGTGTTTTGGGTGTTGAATAAAACAGTAATTTTCAACATACTACTTCTTAGTAGATTTGGATCACTTTCAATCACTGTTCAAATTACTGCAAGCTTACACAAGAAGGCAAATTAGAGGAGAAGAACAAATGGCCCCCCAAGCCTCCCCTATCATTCAACTTAATTGTGGCTGATTATCCTGGGCCTCATCTCTTCCGTGCAAGTTCTCTGATATTTCAATAATTTTTATACTTTCACTTCAAACACCCCTATTGATCTAGCTTCTGAAATCTTCTGAGGGTAATATTTTCAGAAGTTCACCACCCTCTTCAACTTCTGCAAGAACTTCCTATGCAGCTCAATTTTTAACAACTCCACCACCCCTAATCCTGTAACTGTATCTCCTTGTCAAGATTCTTTAGATGAAGTTTCACTTCATGTATACAAATTAGCACTAAAAAGAGCTAATCTATTCTCTAATCCTCTTCTTCAATTTCCCACTCTGACCTCTTACCTCTTCTCACCTCCCTATCACTTCCCCCTGGTGCCCCTCCTTCTTCCCTTTCCCCATGGTCCATTCTCCTCTTCAATCAGATTCCTTCATCTCCAGCCCTTTACCTTTCCCACCCACCTGAGCTATCACCTTCCAGCTATCCTCCTTCCTCACCTCCCCAAACTTTTTATTTCAGCATCTTCCTTCTTCCTTCCCTATCCTGAAGAAGAGCCTCGGCCCAAAACATCAAGTGTTTATTCATTTCCATAGATGCTGCCTGACCTGCTGAGTTCCGATAGCATTTTGTGTGTGTTGCTCAGTACTTTAATACCAAGTGCTATTAATCTACAGATTTTCAGAGCTTGCAAATTTGGGGAACTTCAGGAATTCAATGTTTTAAGATCACAAGATCACAAGATCACAAGACAAAGGAGCAGAAGTAGGCCATTTGGCCCATCGAGTCTGCTCCGCAGCTCCCCCATGAGCTAAACTATTCACCCATCTAGTTCTAATTTCCGGCTTTTTCCCCATATCCCTTGATACCCTGGCTAATTAGATACCTGTCAGTCTCCTCCTTAAACACCCTCAATGATTGGGCCTCCACAGCCATATGTGGCAATGAATTCCACAAATCCACGACCCTCTGGCTAAAAAAATTTCTCCTCATCTCTGTTTTAACTGGGTACCCTTTAATTCTAAGACTATGGCCTCTTGTCCTGGACTCACCCACCAAGGGAAACAACTTTTCCACATCTACTCTGTCAAACCCTTTCAACATTCGAAATGTTTCTAAGAGATCCCCTCTCATTCTTCCATACTCTAATGAATACAATCCAAGAGCCGAAAGACGCTCCTCATATGTTAGCCCCTGCATTCCAGGAATCATCCTCGTAAATCTTTTCTGAACTCTCTCCAACATCAGTATATCCTTTCTAAGATAGAGGGCCCAAAACTGCACACAGTATTACAAATGAGGTCTCACTAATGCCCCATAGAGCCTCATCAACACCTCCTTACTCTTATACACTATTCCTTTTGAAATGAATGCCAACATAGCATTCACTTTCCTTACCGCCAATCCAACTTGGTGGTTAACCTTTAGGGTATCCTGCACGAGGACCCCCAAGTCCCTTTGCACTTCCGATTTTTGAATTTTCTCCCCATCTAAATAATAATCTGCCCGATTATTTCTTCTTCCGAAATATACAACTGTACATTTGTCAAAGTTATATCTCATCTGCCATTTCTTTGTCCACTCTCCTAAACTGACTAAGTCTCTCTGCAACCTTTCCGTTTCTTCAACATTTCCTGCTCCTCCACCTATCTTGGTGTCATTCGCAAACTTGGCCACAAAGCCATTTAATCCATAATCCAAATCATCGATATACATTGTAAAAAGAAGCGGCCCCAACACCGACCCCTGCGGAACACCACTAGTAACCGGCAACCAATCAGAATAGGATCCCTTTATTCCCACCCTTTGCTTTCTGCCTATCAGCCAATGCTCCACCCAGTTCAATATCTTTCCTATAACTCCATGGGCTCTCATCTTATTAAGCAGCCTCATATGCGGCACCTTATCGAAGGCCTTTTGAAAATCCAAATACACGACATCCACAGCCTCTCCCTTGTCAATCTTATTCCAGATTACCTCAAAAAATTCCAATGAGTTGGTAAGGCAGGATCTTCCCTTCATGAAACCATGCTGGCTTCGGCCTATCTGGTCATACACCTCGAGATATTTCATAACCTCGTCCTTGAGGATTGACTCCAATATCTTTCCAACCACCGATGTCAGACTAATAGGTCTGTAATTTTCTTTTTGCTGCCTCCTTCCTTTCTTAAATAGCGGAACTACATTTGTGACCTTCCAGTCCTCTGGAACCATGCCAGAGTCTATTGATTCCTGAAAAATCATTTCCAAAGCTTCCACAATCTCCAAAGCCACCTCCTTCAGAACCCTTGGGTGCACCTCATCCGGGCCGGAAGACTTATCTATTCTTAGTCCACTTAGCTTCCCAAGCACTTTCTCTCTAGATATCTTGACTGTACCTAATTCTATTCCCTGATACCTCTGGCTATCAGGTATATTGCTCATGTCTTCCACTGTGAAGACTGATGCAAAATACTCATTCAGTTCCTCCGCCATCTCTTTGTTATCCATTATAATTACTCCAGCATCATTTTCAATCAGTCCCATATCTACCCTTGTCACTCTTTTACTCTTCATATATTTAAAAAAACTCTTAGTATCCTTTTTTATGTTAGTTGCCAACTTCCTTTCATAATTCATCTTTTCTTTCCTAATGACTTTCTTAGTTTCTTTCTGTAAGTTTTTAAAGGTCTTCCAGTCCTCATTTTCCCCACTAATTTTTGCTTCCTTGTATGCCATTTCTTTTGCTTTTATTTTTGCCTTAACCTCTCTCGTTAGCCACATTTGTGCCATTTTTCCATTCATGATTTTCTTTTTTCTTGGAATATATTTTTCCTGCATTTTCCTTATTTCTTGTAGGAATTTCATCCAATTCTGCTCTGCCGTCCCTCCATTTAGTTCACTTTTCCAATTGACTTGGGCCAGTTCCTCTCTCATACCACTGTAATTTCCCCTGTTCCACTGAAATATCGATACACCTGATACCAGCTTCTCCTTTTCAAATTTGAAACTGAACTCAATCATATTATGATCACTACTTCCAAGAGGTTTCTTTACCTCCAGCTCCCTAATCGCCTCAGGTTCGTTACACAGCACCCAATCCAAAACAGCCAGTCCCCTGGTGGGCTTCTGGACAAGTTGCTCCAAAAAGCCATCCTGTAGGCATTCTACAAAAATAGTTCATTATACTTGCAAATATACTATTACAATTTTGCACGACCAACCCGACAATTGTTAGAACTTGTTGTGTTATGCAAATTAGCACTTAAAACGTAGCTGGTCAACATAAAAAATAAACCTAAAAAACAAAACAAACTAAATCGTGTCAATTTCCTATTTTGTTTCATTGGAATTCCAGAAAAAAAATCAGAACTTTCACTTCTACAGAGTGTCACGTGACCGGCAACAATGAATTATCAATTGAGTCAGGTTTTATAAAAACAAACAAACATTTATTAAACTTTGCTCAGCAATAGAGAAAAGTTTTCCAACAACTAACTTAACCGGAAGTTAACTGCTATACGGCCACTCTGGAACAGTTCTTAAAAGGGTAAATTCAAAAACAGTTCTTAAAATGGTAAATTTGAAAGTCTAAGTGATTTACACAGTCAATAAGGAGAGACTTCTCTGGAAACGGATTTCTTCGAAGACGTGATGTTACTGTTGATTCTCCAAAGGATTCACGACGAAGGAAATAAAACGGCTTAAAGGAACTGACCTTTTCCTGGCAAGTGAACACTGCGCAAACTTCCCTGCTCTTGCAGGAGTTATCTCAGATACAGGTCACTATTTCTGAATAATACTCAATAAGGTCGATCCTTTATTAAACCGCCGAAAGACTCCAACTTTATTCGGGCCTTCAAGGTTCCCGTACTTTAGTAAGGTCTTCGCTCTCCACTACTACTGTAAAGGTAAATCCTAGGTACACTGAACAAAGCTGGCAGCGATAGGTGAAACTGCCAGCACAACGATTTTACCTTACAATAGAAAGTAGAACTCCACTTTAAAACGAAGCTGCGTCATGAGACGAATACACAGCATAAGGAGTAACTGACGAACTAAACTGAAAACCAAACTGAAAACTAACTGCGTCACAACAGGGTTCCCCTTTATACCTGTTGGGAACATGTCATCACGTGACCTCACACTGGTGGGAAAATTACATCATGTGACCTCCACAAGACCATTACATCATGCTCATAAGACAGTCAATTACATCATGGTCATAAGACAGTCACAAGATACCCACAAAGTATGTAGCAAGAGCTTTGCATAACAATGGTTCATAGGAATTTCCTAAATGAAATACAAACGCAAAAAACTCTGCAGGTGCTGGAAATCCAGTGTAACACACACAAAATGCTGGTGGAACTCAGCTGGTCAGGCAGCATCTATGGAGAGGAATAAGCAGTTGACCTTTCAGGCCGGGATCCTTCATCAGAACTGGAAAAGATGAGCGAAGCAGTCGGAATAAAATATGATACTTTGGCAGAAAAGCTTGGTCGGAGGTGAAAATTTTTTTTTAATTACTGGAAAAGCTCCAGTTAGACGAGATCTACAAAAGAGGTAAACAAGATTAATATTTCAGATCAACATTCTTTCATCAAAACCATGCAGTACCAGAAATCAAAGATGATTAAGATGCAAGAAGGGGGAAGGGTACAGAGAACAAAAGGCAATATTTGTGGTAGAGTAGATCGCAAGAGCATCTACTTGTCAGCCAGGAGAGGATAAATGTTTGTAGATTATCCAGGTTCAATAGCAATGGCATACTTTTATTACACCCATAGTATTCCATCAGTATGAACTTTTATTTATTAGTCCAAAAAGAATCTGTCAGAAATTTAGATGGTCCTCTGTAACACAGGAGCCCTGTCCATCCTTGGAGATCCTTGAAATATTGTTATTAAAATTGATAAAGACTGCTTACATTTTCCTGCTCACGCCTTAGAACAACATCAACAAGAGATCAAATGTTTCATTTGCTACCCTGTGACCAGATGCCGAAGACACCACACCTCTACATCTCAGGTGTTATCAGCCCAAGGCCTTTTCACCTGACAGTTTCTGACTATTTGAAATCGAAATGCAGAAAGAGCTAATTCTGTAACCCTGGACTTGTAAAGCAACACCTGTGGAATTCAGCCAGCATCATTGACACAGTGCATTGATTCATTTCAAACATATGCCAAGATCTGCAAATATTACATTTATCAAAACATGCTGCCTGAGACATATTACACAAATTGATATAATCTTTAAAACCTAACATTAGCCCTGTGGGCTAAAGCCTACATACAGAAAGTTATTGGGCCAAGTTATCTTCGCTGAAGATCACTGTTATCAATTAAAGCATGCTGCTCAAACTTCCATTTCTTTCTATATGGACAAGTATTTTTTAGATTAATTCTGCCTATTCATTAGGTCTAAAATTACAATGTGCAGAAGATTAGATTTCTTAAGACTGTCTTGTCTAACGTCTCAGGATAAATTGACTGCATTTTACTTGATAAGCAAGATCATAACATAATAAATTGTTTGCTAAGCAAAGTGCTTTCAAATAATTGAAAATAATTTGATTTACAGTTTATGTATTGTTGCTTTAATGCTCCACTCTCCTTTCCAATGTTATCTGCCTCTTTTGCTTTGAAGTACAATAATGTTCAATGGAAAGTGGAGATTATTAATTTTAAGTCAGAGATCCTGTGATATGGACTGAAATTTCTCATTGATTTTTCCCATTATTAAATTGCATGTTCTTCAAATAAATGGACATTGAATCAAGATAAATAACCTTCCCCTGGATACAAGGATGATGGACTACAGCTTCATTTAGGAAAAGAAACAATTCACTGAGGTTAAATTCAGAACTTTATATTCCAGGAAGAGCATAAGTGATAAAAACATATTGCTTTGGTCATATTCTATTTATCAGGAATTAATAGCAACTGGGGTGAAAATATTTTAGTGGTTGTCATAGGGAACGTTGAAGAGGAGATGTGAGAACTGAAGCGATACTTCAGAGTAATATGACAAGACTATGACATCTGCAATAAGCCTAGGAACCTTCTTGACCAAGCTCCCATGTGGGGCCTTATCAAGTGCCTTTCCAAAGTCCCCGTAGACATCATCACTGCCTTACTTTCATCAATTTTCCTGGTAGCTTCCTTGGAATACTCTATAAAATTGGTTAGACACAACCTACCATGCACAAAACTATACAGACTATCCCTAATCAGTCCATGTCTATCCAAATACTCATATATGCCCCTTAGAATACCTTCCAATAACTTTTCCAATACTGATGTCAGGCTAACTCACCTATAATTTCCTGGTTTATTTTTAGAGCCTTTCTTAAACAGTGGAAAAACGTTAGCTATCCTCCAATCCTCCAATACCACCCATGTTGCTAAGGATAATTTAAATATCTCTGCTAGGGCCCCTGCAATTTCTGCATTAGCCTCCCACTGGGTCTGAAAGAACACCTTGTCAGGTCTGTGAGTAGCAAACCCCTCCTCCACTATCATCTGTACAGGGTCCATGAAGTTGATGCCACTTTGCCTCACTTCTATAAACTCTTGTTTCCATCGTCTGAGTAAATACAGATGCAAAACATTCATTTACGATCTCCCCCAAGTCTTCTGGCTCCACACATGGATTACCATTCTGATCTTGTGGAGAACCAATTTTGTCCCTTAGAAATCTGTAGAACTCCTTAAGATTCTCCTTTACCTTGTCTGCTAGGGGAACCTCATGCCTTCTTTTAGCCCTCCTGATTTCTTTCTCTTGAATCTCTCATACTCCATAAGCATCCCATTTGTTCCTACCTGTCTGCTATGTACTTCTTTTTTTTTCTTAACCAGGGCTTCAACATCTCTTGAGAACCAAGGATCCCTGAACCTGATATCCTTACCTTTCACGCTGACAGGCACATATAAGCTTTGTACTCTCAAAATTTCACTTTTGAAGGCCTCCCACTTACCAAGTACACTTTTGCTCGAGAACAACCTATTCCCAATCCACTTTTGCCAAATCCTTGTTGATACTATTAAAATTGGCATTTCTCTAATTTTGAATCTCAACCCGTGGACCAAACCTATCTTGTTCCATGTTTATTTTGAAACTAAAGTTGCAGTAGGTGCTACAGGACAACGTAATTCAAGGGAATAGCAGCTTCTGTATAACAATGGCATTGGCGTTAAAGATACAATTAAATGTATCTCAAAGTTAGAGGATTGACTGAGGAACTAGAAGGGAAGCAGCACACACAAGATGCTGGAGGAGCTCAGCAGGTTGGGCAGCACTTATGGAGGGGAATAAACAGTCAGTGTTTCAAGCCAAGACCCTTCATCAAGACTGGGAAGGAAAAGGGAAGAAGCCAGAATAAAAAGGTGGAGGGAGGGAAGGGAGTACAAACTGGCAGGTGATAATTGAAGGCAGGTCAGGTGGAAGGTGGGTGGGTGGGGAAGGTGGGGTGAGGAGTTGGGAAGTGTTAGATGGAAAAGGTAAAGGGCTGAAGAAGAAGGAATCTGATAGGAGAGGATGGTGGTCAATGAGAGAAAGCGAAGGAGGAGGGGTGCCAGAGGGAGGTGATGAGCATGTGAGGAGAAGAAAAGGGGTAAGAGGGGAGCCAGAATATGTAATTAAAAAAAGAGAAAGGCAAAGGGGGAGCAATTGTCAGGTTGAAGACAGACTGGAAGATATTTGTATTAACATGGATTACAGATGATAAATTGAAGACTCTAAAGAATACAATGCTAAAAATGCAAAATAATCAGGTTCCACCCTGGCAAAGGAAGGACAAGATTGTCACAGCCAACAAATAATGGGAGGCATATGCAGAGAAAGTAACTTCCCTTCAGTATAATCTAAAAACAAATTTAGTGCCTGTGGAAACACGAAGATAAAGATCATGAGGAAGATAAACCAGTGGCTATATACTTCATTAAGACTCTGAGGAGACTTAGTACATCACCAGAGACTCCAGCAAATTTCTGCAGAGAACATAAAGAACCTTCTGCCTGGTTGCCTCACCACCTGGTATGGAGGCTCCAGTGCACAGAATCAAAAGAGGCTGGAAGAGGTTTGTAAGCTCAGCCAACTCCATCAAGGACATCTTCAAAGGTCTGTGCCTCAAGAAGTTAGCTTCCATCATAAAGGACCCTCTCACCTTCACCATCTAGGACATGCCCTCTTCTCATAACAACCATCAACCATTGTTCTTCCACGGAGAAGTTACAGGAGCCTGAAGACCCATACTCAATGTTTTAGGAACAGTCCATGAAAACTACCTTGCTACTTCTCTTTTGCATTATTTATTTATTCTATTTATTTTTGCAACTGATGGTCATCTTGTACATCTTGCTGCCACAAATAAACAAATTTTACGGCCTACATCTGTGATAATAAACCTGATTCTGAATTCATTAGAACGAATGCAAAGAATGCTAAGAATGTTAAGGCAGAATGCAAATGATTTCCAGCAAATGTATCTACTCCTATAATTCAAAACTGTGTATTCCATAAAAAGAGCTGGAAAGGTGTGATTGCAGAAATAAGCAATATTTAATAGAACAGAGAAAGGTATTTTTTACAACCACTTGATGGTTTAATTATCGCAAGGTCCAATGAATAGGTCCCACAGCAAGTGATAATAGAAGTCCAAAGCCACAATTTCTACAATTTTTATGTGCTATTTTTCCATTGCTGCAATGATTTTCCCAGAAATCTGCAAGAAAATATAGAAATTGAAGTCAGCAACTCACTAGAGACATATTCAGCCCCAATCCCTGCTGCAGCATATGTGAAGACTGCCCATTCTCCATGACCGCAAGAGCTTCCTTCCTCCCATATACCAAATGCATCCTCCAAAAATCAACAAGCTCCAAAACCTCGGCCTCTGTACCTCCCTCTGCAAATGGATCTCATCGGAAAACCACAATCGGAGCAGATCACAAATAACATCGTTGCCTCATTGAAAATCAACACTGGCGCACCTCAAGGATGTGTGCTTAGCCCACTGCACTGTTTTCTCTACACTCACGATTCTGTGGCTAGGCACAGATCAAATGCCATCTATAAATTTACTGATAACATAATTATTGTTGGCAGAATTTCAGATGGTGACAGGGAGGTGTACAGGAGTGAGATAGATCAGCTGGTTGAGTGGTGATGCAACAATCTTGTATTCAACGTCAGTAAGACCAAGGAATTGATTGTAGAGTTCAGGAAGGGGAAGTCAAGAGAACATTCATCAGTCCTCATCGAGGGATCAGCAGTGGAAAGGGTGAGCAGTTTCAAGTTCCTGATTTTAGATCTCTGTTTATTTTCTGATCCTTGGGGTTCTTCCATGAGTCAAGAATAATGACCAGTCGTAATTCTAATGATCATTTATTTGAAAGTATAAAAAACATAAAAATACAAAGCAAACTCAATAAAAAGCTGAGAAATGATGTTACGAGATAAATGAACGGCAAAGAATATGAAGACAAAAAGATGGTGCCTCTGAAAAATCCATCACTTTTATATTTAAGATAAGGAAAACTCCTTAGATAGAAATAAACTAGTTAAAAGGCTACATAATTAAAAAAATTACTTCACATGTGTAATGTGCAAATACTTAACCAATGAAAAATGAGCAAAGTGATAAATGGTTAGTTTAACTGCTATACTATTTTCTGCCAGTAGTTGGGAATGAACCATCACATACTGTGAAGCATATTGATGCAATCACAAAGAAGTCATGATGGCAGCTAGGAGTTTGAGGAGACTTAGTATGACACCAAAGTCTCTCATAAATTTCTACAGGTGTATCATGCAGAGCATTCTAACTGATTGCATCACCATCTGGAATAGAGGGGCAACTGCACAGAATCAGAAAAAGCTGCAAAAAGTTGTGAACTCAGCCAGTTCCATCATAGGCACTCGCCTCTCCAGCATGGAGGACATCTTCAAAAGATGATACCTCAGAATTGTGGCATCCATCATTAAGGACCCCCATCACACAGCACTTGCCCTCTTCTTATTGCTACCATCAAGGAAGAAGTGCAAGAGCCTGAAGACAAACACTCAACATTTTAGGAATAGCTTCTTTCCCTCTGCCATCAGATTACTGAATGAACAATGAACCAAATCAAGACACTACTTGTCTTTATTTTGCTTTCTTGTTGCACAACTTGTTTAATTTAATATTTTAAATATATTTCTTAATGTAATTTATAGTTTTTAAATATAATTAGGTATTGCAATGTACTGCTGCTACAAAACAACTAATTTCACAACATATGTAAGTGATATTAAATCTGATTCTAACTCTAAATGCATCTTTGGTACATCTTATGTCCAGCAATTTTACTTGAATTCTGCCACTTGAACATCCAGAGAAGAGTGGAAGGTTAAGAATACTGACAATAATTCAGCATTTCAGACAACATACTCCTCTCCTTTATAAGCAAGATTGCTCAAGAAAAATATGCCGTGCTAAACCCTCAGCCACCACATACATGAACTGCTATGGTTTGTAACTCCAGAAATTAATCGGAAGAAAAACACTGCAGCAGGGATACTTGTCTACCTAGTTTTCTTTCAGTGAGACACTCATATATGTTGCAGTGGCGTAATGATGCATGCTATTCACATGGTTCTTACATATAACCCATTCTGAATTATCTAAACACACAAAGAATGCTTAATCAAACAATATATTTACAATATTACTCAAATACAGTATTACTGAAATATTAACACACTCCTCTCTGCTTAGCTATAAACTCAACTCAATATAGAATCCATCTCAACTCAAACATGTATTGTATTGCCCTCTAGTCATTCTATATATGCAGAGTATACTATATTACACAACTACTATATATTGCAGGTATCCACAGCACAGTAAATTTTAAATTGTCCCATTCAGGCCTAAGATTTAATAACCCTGGAGGATTTCTTACTTTGTGGGATGATGCCTTTCTTGAGGAGGAGAAATCACTCTGCTTGGCAGATGAGATTGTGGCTGTAAAGCAATCTCAGGCTCTGAGGCCTCCTTCATGTTGGTTGTAGGAGTTGACTCTGGGACTGCAGGAAATGGTTCTGAGAGCTCTCGACACCTTTCTTCTCTAATGGCTGACTCTGCTCTCAATTGATCAATGTCTCGTCTCCAGACGATATCAGACGCAATCTCCACTGTGGAGGAGAGTGGTCCAGTTCTGTCCTTAATCTTTCCAAGTGCTCACTTTTGATCACCTCTCTTCTGCCTTGCCAGGACTGCTCGTCCAGGAGTGAATCATCGAATCTCCTTTGTTTGATGAGCCCTCTATCTGTCTTAGCTGTTTCTTCTGCATATTCCTTCTGAGATTGGGTGGTGGAGATCCAAGCATGAGCACAAGAGATGACCCAGGGACAGCATAGCTGGGGTGAATTGTTTGTTATGAATGTGCTGCACTGCAATAAGCAAAGAGAATGTTGGTGAACTTCTGATTTAGTGTAGTGTGTTCTACTGACGGTGTTCGCAGTGTATTCTTTAGACTCTGGATAAACTTTTCAGCTAAGCTGTTGGTAGCTGTGTGATCGGGTGCAAGTGTACTATGTCATATTCCATTCATTTTCAAGAATGACTGAAAATGTTCCACAACAAAAAAATTCCATTATAACTATACCAGTCTTTGAGAAGAGGCTTCTCAACACATCAAGTGTGTGAAGCTCAAATCAAGGCTCTTGGGAAAACTTCTGGTAACTTTGTAGCTGCAATCCACTACTACCATGAATTTGTGGCCATGAATGTTCCAGCAAAATCCACATGAATCCTCTGCCGGGGCAACACAGGCCATTCCCTTGGTTGGAGAGGTGCTGCTTTAGGAATCTTCTGAATGTGTTGTCATCTTGAAAAGTGAATAGCAAGCTTCTCAATCTAGTGATCTATCCCAGGCCACACAAAAGAGCTTCGAGCCAACATTTTCATTTTGACCGTGCCTAGATGACCTCCGCCAACATTCTAGCTCTCAGCTTGGATGGTACAACTCTCAATCCCCACATAAGGCAACTTCTGTCAAGGGCAAATGCATCCCGTCACTGGTAAAAATGGTGGAACTTGAATTTCTGCTGCACATTCCAGTTATTTTAGTTTGCCATGTAGACCTGAGATAGTGTTTTCTCTTGTTTTCCTTTGGAGCATCTCTGCCATAATAGGAGGACTTGATTTGCATTAGGGAGAATACATCAAAGGAGTGTCCTCTTTTATAAATTTTTCATGTATTTCTTTTTCCAAGTGCAAATAGGACAATCCATAAGCATTTCCATTGGTTGTCCTCCTGACTTCGATCTTGTAATTGTATCCTCCAAGAAACAAAGCCCATCTCTGCATTTATGCTGCTGCTGTTATTTGACAAAATCTTCTGTGGATTGATAATGGACACTGGTGGTTGATTAATCAGTAATGAGGGCAAACTCTCTCCAATACAGGTACTGGCTGAAATGTTTACACCCTAAATTAGATACAATTATGTCAATCTGCGCACATTTTTTCTCTGCAGCGAAAAGGCAACATGATTCAAAGGCTATGAGGCATTCACTTCCATCATTCATAATATACGACATGACTGTACCTAAAGTGAGGTGTCGCAAGCCATCTTCACTGACGATGTGGATTATAATGTGTGCATACAGTGTCTGTTGTCACAATTTCTTTTGCCTTCTTGAAAACCACTTCACTCTACTTTGTCCATTGCAATTTCTTACTGATCTGCACTAACGAGTTCAAAGGATGAAGCATAGTAGCCAGGTTTGGCAGGAAGCTATTATAGTAATTAACAAATCCTATAAAGAACTACAACTGTGGCACATCCTTTGGCCTTGCGTATCCACGACTGCTTGAACCTCAGCGCACTTGTGTAATCCTGTGCATCAATGATGTGACCACAGTAAGTGATGGATGGTTTATAGATTTCACACTTATGGCGTCATGCTCTGAGCCCATAATCTTCTAATCTTTTTAACACTGTCATGAGATTTTGGAGATGATCCTTGTCATTCTCAACAGTAACAGTGATATCATCCAGGTAACACTGAGTGCCTGGACAACCTTGCAGCACCTGGTCCATAGCTCTCTGCCAGAGTGCAGATGCTACTCTAAAATAAGCCTATTATAGCAATAAAGCCCTTTGTGACTGTTTATGATGAGATGCACTTTGGACTCTTCTTCCATCTCTGCTAAATGTAGGCCTCAGCTAAGTCCACTTCGCTAAAATGTTTTTCTCCAGAAAAGTTTGCAAAGATATCTTTTATGCTGGGCAGAGGGTATTGGTCTACTTTCAGTACTAGGTTGGTGGTGACCTTAAGATTACCACAGATCCAGGCAGACCCATTTTTCTTGGTGACTGGGACCACTGAGCTGCCCGTGAGCTCCACTCAACCATGGAAAGATGCTTTAAGCCTCCATGTGGTCTAGTTCACAGCCTTTTTTATGGATGGTATAAGGAACCAACCAGACAGGCTTTGTAAATCTTGGGTATGGAATTTTCAGTTAACACTACTTTATCCTTGATATGTTTAAGTCATCCTTGACCATTGCTGTGGTTTTCTTAATTCACTTTCGGTTGACGCTGTTGCAGGGGATGTGAGTTACAAGTGTAGAATGGATCTCCAATCAAGTTGCAGTTGCCTCAGCCAATCACAGCCCCACATGCTGGCCCTCCTGTTTTTACCACAGACAAGCCCAATGTGGCTTGTTGGTTGATGTATTTCATTGTTATGAATGTCACTCCCACAGGAGTCATCTTTTCTCCAGTATAGGTTCTTAGTTGGCTATCTACAGGCTTCAATTCAGTATCTTTGAATTGCCATTCAAACTCATTTTATGGAATGACTGAAACAGTTGAAGCAGTGTCCAATTCCATTTTTCATTAATTAATTTTATGATGTAAGCCATATTGTTTGTCTCTTGTTACTTTTCACATTGTAAATCTCATGCCTATGCTGTTGTGTGTCATGATTATCAGCATCATTAGATTAGATTAGATTCAACTTTATTATCATTGTGCCGAGTACAGATACAAAACCAATGAAATGCATTTAGCATCTGACCAGAGGTGCAAAAGAATAGTGTTGTTTACAAAATAACTGTGAATAAAAAGTAAGTGCTACAGCACACAAATATAAAAGTACTGAGACAGTCCAATATGGGTGCAATACTGCTTAGTGCTGTGATGTGAGGTTCAGCAGAATCACAGCCTCAGGGAAGAAGCTCTTCCTGAGCCTGCTGGTGCGGGAGCGGAGGCTCCTGTAGTGCCTACCGGATGGGAGGAGAGTAAAAAGTCCATGGTTAGGGTGAGATGCATCCTTGATAATGGTTTTTGCCCTGCCCAGGCAGCGTTTATGGTAGATGTTCTCAAAGGTGGGCAATTGGGTGCCGATAATCCGCTGGGCAGTTTTCACCACACGCTGGAGTGCTTTGCGGTCCGATACGGGACAATTGCCATACCACACTGAGATGTAGTTGGTGAGTATGCTCTCAATGGTACAGTGGTAAAAGTCCGTCAGTATCCTGGAACAGAGGTGAGCTTTCTTGATGCTCTGCAGGAAATAAAGGCACTGTTGTGCCTTTTTGATCAGGATGGAGGAGTTTAGGGACCAGGTGAGATCCTCAGAAATGTGGACACCAAGAAATTTGAAGCTTGATTCACACTCCACTACAGCTCCGTTGATGTAGATGGGTACATGAGTGTGGCTCCTAGCATGCCTGAAGTCCACAATGATCTCCTTGGTCTTCTGGATTTTAAGTAGCATGCAGATTAGTGCTCTTTTTGAAAATGCAACTTGACTTTTTATCTTTTTCTCTTCCCTGTGAGTCCACTTATTTATGTCTGCCCAACATGTTCTTTGTAGTGTCCTACATTGTTGCATTTTCTGCAAGTTTTGCCTTTAAACATGCATTGGTCTTCTGTATGTGAGCCTCTGCCACAAGGGTAACACAATTTATTTGGCCAAGCAGGTTACTGTTTAGACATTGCTATTTTGTTCAAGCTTGCCTTCATTCCTGAATACAACTCAATTGTGTCTCCTGCTGGCTGTTCCCATTCATACAGCAATTTCAACTGCTCTTTTAAATGTGTGTTGTACTTCAGTTAGGAGCCATTTTTGACTGCCTTCTTGTAAGATTTCGCAAACTAAATGATCTCTCAGTGCATTATTATTCTCATCACTGAACTGATAATGCTCAGATAATTTCTTCAATTCAGCCACGTAAGCCCCTTCCTTTTCATTCCGCTCATGAAACCTAAAGCATTTTGCAATCAACAATGGCTTTGGTCTAAATGTTCCTGTATTACATTCACAATATCGCCAAAGCTCATTACTTCTGGCTTGGTTGGAGTAATTAAACTTCTAAACAAGCTTTATGTTTTTCCACCCATTGTACTCAGCAACATGGGCACTTGTTTTGATCGACAATCTCATTTGCTTCAAAATACTGTTTAATTTGTTCAGTACACATCATCTACACATGCAATCGAATGTGTCTATTCTTCTGATGTAGTCAAGCATTTCTGCTTTTCATTTTACTTATTATTCTTATTATCACCCAGTACTCATTATTTATGAACCTGTGGCCATACTCATTGTTTGTTACTTTCATCCGTTTTCTACCTTTATCTTTTAACTCGAACACCTCTCAACCCTCCTGAAGAAAAGCATGCTGCACTTCAACTGGTAGGTAGTCATCTCAGGTTTATTTTAAATCTTCCTATTGCCACTGTTAAGTTTTGTAACTCCAAAAACTAATCAAAAGGAAAAAACACAGGAGCCGGGATACATGCCTACTCTGTTTTTTTCTTACTGATGTGCTCACATATGATGTGGTGTTGTAATAACGTATGCCATTCACATAGTTCTTACATATAACTCATAATGAATGATGTAAACAAAGAAAGGATGCTTAATCAAACAATATATTTACAATATTATTGAAATATTAAATACACAACATGAACCACACTAATTTTCCTGGGAGTGTTGGAGGAAGCTCATTATGCCTCTGCTTTAAAAGAGAGGCAGTCATGGGGCTTCAGCATTTACCTCATGATAACATACAAATAGCTGGAACAACGACAGCTTCTCATATCAAAGGAATACCAAACACAACATGTAGTTTTCATGCTGAAGCTAGATAAGGTGCACAGCTTTCATTTAGCAAAGGTTTGCTCGAGAGCCATGGATATAAAATTCAGCCTCCAAACAGACATTAGCTCTCATGTTATATGAGCAAACAATATTCAATGCATGATAAAAAAAAATGTTATCCATGTACTTTACTGAGATGTTGAGAAAGCTCATAGCTTGATCTACCCCTTGCTGGTTGTTAACAACTCCCACCACAGAAACAGGCCCTTCAGCCCAACTAAAGCATGCCGATCAAGATTCCCACCTAAGCTAGTCTCATTTGCCTGAGTTCCCATATCCCTTCCAACCTTTCCTAGCTATTTACCCATCCAAGTGCCTTTTAAATGCTGTTTATGTATTGTGTCTGCTTCAACCAGTTCCTCTGGCAAGTCATTCAATATACTGACCACTGTCAGAGTGGTGCCCCCCACCCCACACCACCCCCCAAGTTCCTAGAAAAGATCTCCCTTTTCACTTTAAATTATGCCCTCTAGTGATTCACTTTCCCTGGGGAAAAGACTGTGTGCATTCATCCTATCTATATTATTCATAATTTTATATACCTCTGGAAGATTGCCTCTCAGTCTCCTACACTCCAATGAAAAAAATTCCCGACCTGCTCAACCTCTCCGTTAACTCGATCCTTTGAGTCCCAGCAACATCCTTATAAATCTCCTCTGCATTTTTTCCAGTTTAAGGGCACCTTTCCTATAGCATGGCGATTAAAACTGAGCACAATATTCCAGACGAACTGGGAGTCGACGTGCCTGATCCACTTTGTTCGGTTTTTGAGCTGGAGGAGGGATATGGGGGCTGGTGTGCCTGATCCTTTTTGCTCGATTTTTGTGGGGGAGGAGGGATTTGGGGGGTTGATGTGCCTGCTCTGTTTTTGTTCTTTTTTTTTGCGGGAATGTGGGATTTGGAGGTTAATGATCATGCTGCCTTTCTTATCTTTCTTGGTTTCATGGCTACCCAGAGAACTGAAGAATTTCAGAGTTGTATACTTTGAAAATAAATGAATTTTTGAACCTTCGAAATTCAACTTCACCAACGTCTTGTACAGCTACAGCATAACATCCTAACTTCTTTACACAATAACACGTTCAACTAGAAATGCCAATGAAGTCTGTACACGATAGTTGAACACAGATAAGCTGAAACTGTATTTCGTTTCTCAAATTCTCTATTGATTGCATCTGTTATCTACAAGTGTTTTACTTTATGCAGGAATGTAAGTCAACAATTTGATTATACATCAAAATTTGATTGCACCAGGGAATACATGGTGAGAGATCTAATATATTCATCATTCCAACTAATTTATTATAATTGATCTAGAGACATTTACCTCACAAGTTTCAGAAAGTAAGCGAAGAGCAAATAATGGAGCAAGTAAATACCAGGGTGAAAGGAGATACCAGCGTAGACTAACCAGTCCATGGAGCCCAGGTAAACAATGAACGCAAAAATAAGACAGGTACAAACTTGTGAAGCCTGCTCAAACAAGAGTTAAATCTGAGTATTGCTGCTGTGACTGTTAATAAAATGCATCGTCACCAAGTCAAAGTAAAGTTTATAATCAAAGTACATGCATGCGACCATATACTACCTTAAAATTCATTTTCTTGCAGATATTTCCAGGAAAATAAAGAAATACAATATAATATTTACCAACTATACATAAACAAAGACTGCCTAACAACCAATGGGCAAAAGACTGCTAATTGGGCAAATAAAGACAAAATATCCAGAGCATAAGCTGTAGAGTTCTTGAAAGTGAGGTGGTATGTTGTAGAATCAGTTCAAGTTGTGGTGATTGAAGTTATCCATGGCGGTTCAGGAGCCTGGTGGTTGTAGGGTAGTAACAGTTCCTGAATCCGGTGGTGCGGGACCCAAGGCTTCAGTGCCTCCTACCTGATGGTAGTAATGAAAAGAAAGCATGGCTTGGATGATGTGTGTTATTGATGATAAATGCTATTTCCCCAGTTAAACATGACTTACTTCCAGCAATACACAGAATGCTGGAGAAACTCAGCAGGTCAGGCACTAGCTATGGAGGGGAATAAACAGTCAAAGCTGCTTTTGTGTGGCAGTGCTCCACTGTAAACATACCAAATGGTGGGGAGACCTTGTAAAATATTGAAGTGCATCAGAAGGGTCTGCACATAGGTTAAATTTTAATATGCTAACCATGGGTGGACCATTGTAAAAATTTCATTTAATTAAATACTTCATCTTTCTCATTTGCTCTCATTTCTATGTGACTCAATTACAGAGGAAGCAATCAAGAACCATTAATAAATCCGAAGAAAATTAAACAGTATAAAGAAAAATAAATCAAAATGTACAGTACTGTGCAAATGTCTTGGGCACATATACTGTATATAGCTAGGGTGCCTGAGAATTTTGCACAGTACTGTATTTGTCAATGTGGAGCGGAGAGTGAGGTTGTAAATCTGGCGGGAACAAAGGATGTTGGGAATGAGGAGCATGGAGCACCGCAGGAAAGCTGTGGAACAAGTGGCAGAGAAGGAGTGTTGGGGGGGTGGGGGAGTGGCACGGGTGCAGGCACACCCAGCCCTGAGTCACCAGGGGGCAAGGTCATTTAATTCCAAGCAATTAATTTGTCAATCATAACAGATCTCTCTGGTGCTTCCCACTCCCTCTTCTTTAACATACCCTTTACCAACCATAGTTCCCCTCTTCCTGCCCCTTCCCATTCTCTGTCCACCTGTATCAGAATCAGATTTATCATCACTCACGTATGTCATGGATTTTTTTTTTGCGGCAGGAGTACCATGCAGTATGTAAAATTACTACAGTACTGTGCAAATATTTTAGGCACTCTAGCTAATAGAATCGAAAATACACTTGGACTAAGATGTTAGCTGTCCTGTGCTATCACCAGTGGGATCATCAGTTGAACTGCCACCTGTCTTCAGGAGTTTCGGCCCACTTATGATCAAGACTCCCTCGAGGTGGTGGGCCAGCAGTGATAAAGCACCACCTCCCACTGGTGAGCTTAAAAACTTGGCATCTGCCGCTGTCAGAGTTGTAGGTCGCTTCCATCCAACAGATAGTCTACTCTTCAGGTGTCTATGCAACTACTGAAGATTTTGCAAAAGATGGATACACTGTCCAACTATCTGCCCCTCTGGACGTACTTGGTCCACACTCATGATGATCCTGTCTCTGCTGCCTCAGCTACAGCCCTGCTGGTTAACTTGATCTCTCTTCTAGTGAAGCCAAGGTCATGCAGCCACTTCTGGAAAGTGAACGCAATAAAGCCACGGCAGCGTACTTCGACTGGATAGCATGAGACCTTCCACCCTCTGTCTCTGCACTCTGATCTTAATTCTGCATCCTTGGTTAACTTGCGCTCATGGGCTTCATCGATGTTGTCTTCCCAGGGGACTGTGAGTTCACCAATAACCACTTCTCTACTGGTGTCAGACCATACGATTATATCTGGACACAATCTGGTGAAAGCTATTTGCTTCGGGAAACTGCCTTTCCCATCCAGGTCGGCCTACCAATCATTGGCTGAAGAAAGTATGCTTAATCGTGGGCCTGCGCTGTACACCCTTGACTTGGAGCCTTCTTTCGCAAATGATATGTGATGTTCTGTGCAGCATGGGGCATGAGATAAGTTGTGCTGCAGTACTCTCTGCTCAACCGCTTCTGTTACAATT
Organism: Mobula hypostoma; assembly: GCF_963921235.1. Lineage (NCBI taxonomy): Eukaryota > Metazoa > Chordata > Chondrichthyes > Myliobatiformes > Myliobatidae > Mobula > Mobula hypostoma. Next base: position 25,459,297 of record NC_086119.1, on the reverse strand, counting down.
TTGAGAACATTGTTATGTCTCCAAGTGTACATGCTGCTGGAAAGATCGACTCTGGATGCACTCAAGATATGTTGAAGTGTTCCCTTCTCGCCACAAGCAGCACACCTGTCTGTCTTATCTTCATACCAGGTGCTGAGGTTGGCAGGTGTTGGGAGCCGATCGTACGCTGCTCTGCATAGAAAAGAAATGCAGAGCGGTTCCATCTGCCACAGAACATTCCAAGATAGATGTTGCTGTTCAACACTTTCCCACGAGGTCCAAGCCCCTTCCTTGGCCAGGCTAGCTGTTTTAGCTAACCTCTTCTCCTCTTCTACATCTCGTATTTCTTGCGTTACAAGCTCACGGCGCTCCTTACCTGTAGAAGATGTGGGTTGTCCATCCAAGTCCCTGGTGGCCTAGCTGGGTAGCCCCAACCTCCTTGTGCTTCAGTCTAGACTCTGCCTCATCAACTGCTACACAGGCTGACCACTTCCTGCCTGATTTCACATCCAGCTGGGTGTGTTTGATGACAGGGCCTTTTGAGTCTCGAAGCATCAAGAATGATCTTAACTTGGCTACCTTGACCTCTTCAACAAGGGATTGCACAGGGATGGTAAGCTTAGTCTGGCAACATTGGTGAGGCTGCTCGGTACTCCAAGCTATTTCTTCACATACTTGTTGATCTTCCGTTCCATTGTCTCAACATGGGACATTACCACTTCATAGACAGTTGGTGGCCACATTATCCGTGGTATCAGTCCGTACTTCAAGCACCACAACCACACTTGTTGACAGACATCAGACCTCTGCTGATCTGTTCTCCTGTCTCTTGAACCCTCTTGGTGTCTCTCAGTTACTCTGTGTACCATTGCCCGAGGCTCTTAACTGGTTGGCCCTGAATGGATGGAATCTCCTCTCCACAAAGGGTGAAATGAAAGTCAACCAGCTTTCCTCTCCTAAGAACAAGGCTCCTTGACTTCTTGGTCTTGAACTTCATTCTTCCCCAATCCATTAGCTCCTCGAGTCTAGATAGTACACTTTCCACTGCCTCCGTGCTCGGACCCAAAAGGGTGAAATCGTCTATGAACGCTTGTATTGGTTGTAACTCCCCTCCGCCATCCAGTGCAACACCTGGTCCCACTGATTCTGCAGCCCTCACAATGACCTCCATAGCTAACACAAAAAGGTTGGGTGAAATCGCACATCCCATTGGGATTCTAACATCCAAGCTCTGCCACCTAGTTGTAAACTGCTGAGTGGAAAACCTCATCCAGAAATCATTGTAGTACTGCTTAACAAAGCTCCTCACCTTAGCAGGAATCCATAGGAATTCCATCGCAAACTCAATCAGGACATGGGGAGCAGAACCATACGCATTTGCAAGATGAAGCCAAACTACAGCCAAATTTCTTCTCAGCCTTTTCGACTCCTGGATAGTATGCCATATCATACTAGTATGTTCAAGGCATCCCGGGAAGCCTGGTATTCCTGCCTTCTGCACAGATGTATTTACCAATCCATTCTCTATCACAAATGAAGATATTCTTTCTGCTAGAATCTTCCCCTCTTCATTCAGGAGTGAAATTGGTCAGAACTGATTCAATGTAGTAGAATTCTCTTCCTTTGGGATGTATAGTCTTCAGCCTCACTCCATGACAAAGGAACAACACCTTGTCTCCACACCACCTTTAACAATCTCCACAAGTATTTCCTCAGCTCTTCACACTTCTTGAATGCTTTATACGGCACTTAATTAGGTCCTGGCACTGAACCTGACCTTGCCTTTCTGATGAACCATTCGACTTCTGCCAGTTTGGATTCTGACAGATCGAACTTCACGCCTGGCTCGGTAGGCTTCACAAGCCCTGAAATCTCAAGCAAAGGAGCCTCCCGCTGTTCGTTAGAGTAAGTGCTTGCCAGGTGATCCTCAAGTTCTTGTTGCCCGCTCTTACTTTGTTCAATTTCTTTGTGAACTGGTGAGGGTTCTCAAAGAACAACTTTCTTGCCTTCTCTCTCTTCTTTCTCTTTTTACTTTGTGACTCTGCACAAGAGTGATGTGATGCTAACTTTAATTGAAAATGCTCTTGGAGATCAGCAAGCCCTGGCTTGTCACCCTCACTTGCTACCTTCCATCTCTGTCTGAACAATCTAAGCTCTCTCCCCAACCTACTAATCTCCTTCTGGCGCCTGCTTGGTGTCTGTGTAGACTTTGCTTTCTTCAACTCAACCAAACCAAACTGGTACTTTTCAACATTGTAAATCATATCACCCTTCACTTCCAACTTTCTCTTTGATATTCCTATGAAAGTGTTCTCCAACATCATATTGATATCCTCATCAAACACACGCCAAGCCTTCTCATCTCCCATTGCTGGCCACTTGACCTTCCTCTTCTTCTCTACCTCCTCACCACCACCATCATGCGAAGGATCTACCTGGGTACTGTGGTCCGAAACCCGACCTGGAGTATGATGACACTCTCCCGAGCGAATCGCTGTGGCTTGTGAATCAGTGGTTGAAAAGACCACATCATCTGTGCTTGGTGAAGTAATTTCATCTTCATCCACTGGGATGGAATAGCACTTCAACTTATATGTGTGTCGAAGACTTTTGCGCAGTAATTAATTTAAATGTGAAAAGTTTATCATCCCTTGCTCATTTTCCCCACAAGGGGAAAGCTATAGCAATAATCCATTTAAGGTAATACTTCCAGTGCACAATGAATTCAAAAGTACAAGTCTGCAAGACTACAAATCAATTTCTGATTAATGCTGTGTGCCAAATTTGCAGTCTCAGTCAGGATTACAGATGAATGCTCAAATTGGTCAAAATGAATAATGCAGAAGAAATAATGTGATTCAATTGTTTAGAAAGAACTTCCAAAGCTGAGATCCAAATTACCAGTATTGCCAGAAAGTAAGTGGCTACATCATAGCTGTAAACACTTCCTAGTGATACTGCCATCAATGGAAGGTGAAATGTTTGAAAAATTCTTTGCACCAAGAATAAAACTGGATGGAAAAAGCTGACTCAATTTTGAGAAGCCAAGGGACAAATTTTTGAAGTGAATCTAATTGATGATTTCAATTATGAACCTTCCAAAATAAACAAAAATTCCATTAAATATATCAATGTGATTAGAGACTTAAATGTACTAGACTCAAGAAAATGTTAATTGAATTAGAGAGGGACAATACTGAAAAAGATAGATGGAAATGTTCCCGTTAATCATTTAAGAATAATACGATAGCTAATATAATTTAAAATAATCCAGATAGGTAATAAAACTTAATATAAGATAGGTAATATAATTTAAATAATCCACACAGTACTTGTTGGTGCTTTGTTATTACTTATGGAGAATCAGCTCAAGTGTCAATTAACATTGGAAAAGAATGCAAAGCTCAGAAGTTTGGACTGGTGTGCTTTGTTTAAAGGAAGAACAATCTTTAGTATTCATCACAAGTGATCCATTACTGGAGCTCAAAATTAGTTCCAGGTTTCAGATTTGATTTGTTTGTAGTGAAAAACAATTTTATGCTGAGTTAGCATAAATGCTGGAAAATGAAAATGTTACTTAAAGTAATCAAAGTAAATACTGCTGAAAAAAGAAAGGTTGATACTTGAAGACAAAAGACATTTACAAGAGACCCCAAAAAGAGAATTTAATATAGATAAAATAATGAAAGATGGGTAAATTCAAATGTGGGAAAAAGTTAAATTTTTTTCACTACACATTATGATGGCACGGTAGTGTAGTGGTTAGTAGTGGACAATGTCTTACAGTACAGGTGTTCCGGGTTCAATTCCCGCCACTGCCTGCAAGGAGATGGTACATTCTCTCTGACTTCATGGGTTTCCTCCCACAGTTCAAAGACATAGCAGTTTGTAGGTTAATCAATCGTTGTAAATTGTCCAGTGATTAGGCTAGGATTAAAACGGAGGATTGCTGGGTAACATGACTTGGAGGGCTGGAAAAGCCTATTCCTCATTGTATCTCAGTAAATATAGATTTTGATCATCTGCTTACAGGCCACAATATACAAGAAAAATCAAAATCATAAAACAATTTACTTGGACTGATTACAAGCCATATCATGGAGATAAATTATTACCTACTTTAATTACAATCTTGCCATATCCCATCTATCTCTGTTGAAATAGATTGCACTTCTGACCCAAATGTATTTTGGAAATCTATGGTATTGTCATTCTCAAACAGTCCACATGGAGAGCAGTACCAAGTAGAAACATATGGAAGGTACAAAATCTTACACCTGCAAATACATGTTGCAAGTAAAATTGTTCAAAAAACACCTTAAGGATCAGATAGTGTGATTAATAGTGTGCCAAATGTTCCACCAGCAGGATGACAGAGTCTGGAGAAGGCAGCTGAAAAAGGAAGTATTTCTTCTTGGGCAGGTCAGTGGAATCGTATGATTTCCAGCAACACACCCAAAATGCTGGAAGAACTCAGCAGGTCAGGCAGCATCAGACAGTTTGGGCTCAGGATTGGAAAGGAAGGGGGCAGAAACCAAAATAAAATGGTGGGGGAGGGGAAGTGGTACAAGCTGAAAGGTGATAGGTGAAACTAGGTGAGGAAAGGTGGTTGGGTAGTGGAGAGGGAAATGAAGTAAGAAGCTGGAAGGTGAAAAGGGGAAGATATCTTGATAGACATGGACTGATTAAGCAGTCAGCATGGCTTCGTGCGTGGTAGGTCATGCCTAACCAATCTTATAGAGTTTTTTCATGAAGTTACCAGGAAAGTTGATGAATACAAGGTATCGAATGTTGCCTACATGGACTTCAGTAAGGCTCTTTAGTATTGGCTTTATGAGGAAAGCCAGAGAGTGAGAGTAGATGGTTGCCTCTCTGACTAGAGGCTTGTGACCAGTGGAGTGCTGGGTCCAAATGATGTTTGTCATCTATATCAATGACTGGATGATAATGTAGTTAATTGGATCATCAACTTTGCGGATGACACCAAGATTGGGGTTGTAGTAGAGAGGCTATCATGGTTTTCAGTAGCATCTGGTCAAGCTGGAAAAATGGGCTGAAAATGGCAGATGGAATTTAATGCAGACAAGTGTGAGGTGTTGCACTTCGGTAGGGTCACCCAAGCTAGGTCTTATCTAGTGAACATTAGGGCATTTTCAAGTGCGGTAGAACAAAATGATCTGGGAATACAGGTCCATAATTCATTGAAAGTGGTATCACAGATAGACAGAGTCGTAAAGAAAGCTTTTGGCACATTGGCCTTCATAAATTAAAGTACAGAGTACAGGAGATGGGATGTTATGTTGAAATTGTATAGAACATTGGTAAGGTCTGATTTGGAGTATTGTATGCAGTTTTGGTCACCTACCAAAGATGTAAATAAGTTGAAAAACTACAGAGAAAATTTACAAGGATGTTGCTGGGTCTGGAGGACCTCCGTTATGAGGAAAGATTGAATAGGCTAGGACTTTATTCCTTGGAATGTAGAAGATTGATTGAGAGTAGAATTGATAGAGTAATACATAATTATGAGGGGGTATAGATGGGTAAATGCAAGCAGGCTTTTTCCACTAAGGTTGTGTCGAATTACAACCAGAGGTCATGGTTTAAGGGTGAAAGGTGAAAAGTTTAAGGGGAACATGAGGGAAAATTTCTTGACTCAGAGTGTGGAATGAACTACCAGCATAGGTGATGTGTGCAAGCTCAATTTCAATGCTTAAGGGAAGTTTGGGTAGGTACATGGATGGTAGGGCTATGGAGGGTTCTTGCCTGCGGGTTAGGTCGATGGGAGTAGGCAGTTGAAATGGTTTGGCACAGACTAGATGACCTATTTCTGAAAGACCTATTCCTATGAAAGACCTATTTCTGTGCTGTGCTTTTCTTTGACTATGACCCTATTGGGAACTGAGGTCTTAAAATACGAGTAACCAATGAAAGTAGATTCAAAATCTTCAAGGTATAAAGACACATTTATTTACTAGCTTTTTGTATAGTCAAGTTTTATTTCAACAATTCCACATTTGAAGCAAATTTTGCAATTCACCTATACGTGAAATTCAAATACACTTGAAATTAAATCAGGGCTAAAAGTAAATGACAATCTTGGTATCTTTGATACAATAATCATATTTGGTACTGATTTTCAGTGACCCAAATGTAATAATTTTATTATTCCTTGAAACTATCCCCCTAAATTGATTTCCAGATATGAATACTCACTTGGTTATGTTCCCATTGAAGAACACATTTAATGCACCATAAACATTGTTCTCAAGTAGAAATGTATAAACACTGTCCACAGCAAACCAAAACAGTTTTAAAATACTTCCACGCCCATTCCAGGCTTCGGAATAGAATTTTGCAAACACCAAGAGGTCTCTTCACGATTACCAATATTTGAAATACATAACATTTTAGCTGTAAGAATTCATGTAAAAGTTTAATACTGGGAAAAAAAAATCCATGTATGTAGATTAAGAGATTTCATTCAGGAACCTTTGCTTATAAAGTTACACATCAGTACTGATGATTCCTTATCATAGTTCAGAATGTACACTTCCAGCCTTTGGCCCCTCCATAGGCTTCATAAAGATTCCTTCCATCACTTTCCAAGAATTATATTGGTTTGAATACTGCATGCCATGAACTTCACGTTGGCCATTTATTGGTCGCCCATACTGTTCCCCTGTAATGGACAGCAGGACTTCTGTAACAGTATGCTTAAACCTTACTGAATTTTTTCTTTCCCAGTACGTTCCACTACACATGACAGTCCAATTATCCAGGTTATCTCCTTCGCCATCTTCGCCAAATGCACTGACCTCCTTTTTCAAAACAAAAGGAAACATTCATGAGTTTACCTTTAACCAAGTGCAAAAAAACCTCAAATACGTAAAGGCTTAAATTACAATGTAATCTGAATACCATTCACTGTTTTCATATTCAAGGCAGTTTCATAAAGATCTATTATTATCAAATAAGTTGAGCAATAAACAAGTTTACACTTTCAATAATTTTCACAACTAAAGGAAGGCATAAAGTTCTTTTGTGCCAGTGAAACACATCTGAAGTGTAATCATTATTAAAGTCTCAAAAATAAAACAGCCAATATACACTGCAAATTCCCAGTTACGTGATAATGCATTAAGAATATGCATTAATAACACTAAGTTAGTACTTGCGACTTAACAACCCATTATTTAACACCATAAACCTTGAAGAATTTTTTTTAGATATTAAACTTGTTTTTGTTAGACATTAAAGTTGGCACCATTTTCAGATTTCACTAATTAGCTTTTTTTTTAAGCAATATTTCACTAAAACTCATTCAGCACCCAAATTTACTGCATTGCAGTGCACAATTCATCAGCTCTATGGAATCATGCAACTTTCAAATTTAATTTGAGGGGTCACAGCCTCAAAGGGTAGATCATTTTAAATTGAAACATGGTGGAGCATCTTCATCAAGAGCAGTGAATCTTTAGAAATCAGTACCCTATTGAGCTGTGAAGATGCAGTAATTCAGAATGGATCAACGGGTTTCTGGATATAACAGAATCTATGGGACACAAAGTATGCCAGAATCAGAATCAGGTTTGTTATCATCGGCACGTGACATGAAATTTCTTAACTTAGCAGCAGCAGTTCAATGCAATACATAATATAGAAGAGAGACAAAAAATAAAACTTAAAAAATAATAAATAAATATGTAAATCAATTACAGTATACGTATATTGACTAGATTATAAAATGTACAAAAAACAGAAATACTGTATATTAAAAAAAGTGAGGTTGTGTGCAAGGGTTCAATGTCCATTTAGGAATCGGATGGCAGAGGGGAAGAAGCTGTTCCTGAATCGCTGAGTGTGTGCCTTCAGGCTTCTGTCCCTCCTACCTGATGGTAGCAGTGAGAAAAGGGCAGGCCCTGGGTGCTGGGGGTCCTTAACAATGGATGCTGCCTTTCTGAGACACCGCTCCTTGAAGATGTCCTGGGTACATTGTAGGCTAGTACCCAAGATGGAGCTGACTAGATTTACAAACCTCTGCAGCTTCTTTCAGTCCTGTGCAGTAGCCCCCCACCCCCCATACCAGACAGTGATGCAACCTGTCAGAATGCTCTCCACGGTATATCTATAGAAGTTTTTGATTGTATTTGTTGACATGTCAAATCTCTTCAAACTCCGAATGAAGTATAGCCGTTGTCTTGCCTTCTTTGTAACTACATTGATATGTTGGGACCAGGTTAGATCCTCAGAGATCTTGACACCCAGGAACTTGAAACTGCTCACTCTCTCCACTTCTGATCTCTCTATGAGGATCGGTATGTGCTGCTTCGTCTTACCCTTCCTGAAGTCCACAATCAGCTCTTTCGTCTTACTGATGTTGAGTGCCAAGACTGATGTAAGGTCTAAGACCTGTCTTGATCTTGTTGAATAATGAAACAAATCAAAGTGACCAAATGGCCTACTTCTGCACCTGTTTATCATATCTCATTCCTGTATTTCGTTTCCAAAATATTCTCACAGCAGCCAAGCAGATGATCTGGCAATCAATTAATCATGCATGCTTGCATTTGTCATTTTCTTAAATAACAAGCCAAACTTAAACCAAATTAGTTTACTTGCCAGATTCTTCTGGAAAAAATTAATAGCAGCTTTTAGGTGGACACCCCTGCTGTGGAACATAGAATAATACAGCACAAGAATAGGCCCTTCAGCCCATGTCTACACTGACTATGATACCAATTTAAACCCAACATCATCTGCCTGCCCCTCACACTCCATCCCCTTCCTGTTCATGTACTTGCTTAAATACGTTCCTTTTGCATCTACTTCTACCTCCCCTGAAATCACCCTGGGGAGTTATCCACCTTTATGTTTTTCAAAGAACCAATACCTTCTCCATCTTGACATCAAGATGCCCTAGAATACCTCTCCCTGATCTCACTATCCTCCATATCCTAACATATCTGGGTTTCTGCATTTTTGTGCAGATGAAGTTACTATTATAGCTACTGTTTTATACATTTTCTGAGGATACCCACAGGAAAATGAATCTTAGGGTTGTATATAGTAACATACAGTTGGCCCTCCTTATCTGCGGGTTCAACCAACCGCGGATCGGAAAAAAAACCGGAAGTTCTCTCCCAAGCATTCGTTTGAGCATGTACAGACTTTTTTTACATAGCATTTACATTGTATTAGGTAGTATAAGTAATCTAGAGATGATTTAAAGTACAGGCAGTCTTTAAGTCGGATTTGTACGTAAGTCGGAACAGGTACATCCGTTATTATTTAGCGTCAGTTAGTCAAACGTTTGTCTTTGTATATAGTATATAGTTTACCTTTCCATGCATATAAAACACTTAAGAAATGTATGTATTTCAATAATTAAACCACTGCATTGCTTAGTAATAATTGTAGTTTTCATCAGGGCCTTTCACATGCTCCATTATTCTCACTTTATCCTTTAAAATTGTTCCAATCGTTGACCGACTGTAGCCTAACGCTTTTCCAATGACCGATGGCGTTTCTTCTCTTTCCGATCGCTTTATTATTTCCACTTTATTTTCAACTGTGATCGTTTTCCATCAACAGAACAGAAACTGCGGATACAGCAGCAGCCGCGGGCGGCGGGTCTGAGCTCCCCCGGGTCCTACCCACACTGAAACAGGTTAAATAGGGTCCGGAGCTCCCCAGGTCCTAAAGTCCACCTGCACTGAGACAGGTTAAATAAAGGATTTGAGCATCCACACTTTTTTAGTATCCGCGGGGGGTCCCAGAACCAATCCCCTACGGATAAGGAGGGCCGACTGTATACGTTCTTTGATAATAATATTTCTTTTGAACTTTACCTAACAATTAGCTCTTGGTTTCTTGACTAGTATTCTACATCATTTGCACATCCTTTATCAATGTAGGTTGAGATTAACGTTCAATGTAAGTTAGTTGCATATTTGTCAGCTCTTTGTGTAACTCAATTTCCCTTACATTTATGTTCAGAAAATTTAAACAGCTGTTTCTCCAGCAGTTGCTGGAGATGCCATATTAATTAACAGTGTCATAAATAATACAAAGGCCCCCATAAGCAACATTATTCACAGGAAAAATTCTCAGGCCTTCATCGAGTGCTGGATCTCAGCTAGATATCGAGAGGGCAGGAAGTCAGAAGATATTTATGATTAATACTGAACAAGTTCAGAATGGTACATGCATCTTGGCAAGAGATAAAAGTATAACATTAGCTCTGACTAAACAACCCCTTTGATAAAATAGCAGGGCCATCAACCTCTGAAAATTTAGAGCTGCTCTCTCAATAGGTGTTGGTTTGATGAACGTAGATTCCTGACAGGGAATTGTGCACTGATTATGAGAAACTGTGATCACACATCCACACTCAGCAGATCAACACAGCAAGTGAGCAAAGTCCATGCTACTATACAAGGGTATGACAGGGTAATGAAGATGTGTATCAGAAAAGATATCCAAAATGATTTGCTCTGCAAAAAGTGCAATGGTATTAAAAATATTTTGCTGCTTTTAATAGTTTAAAAGTAACTGGTTTATGAGTTTGATGTTAAAAGTCAAATCAACTTGTGATGTATTTTCAAAATGTATCCAAGTAGACCTGAACCATAACATTAGAATTTCCCTCTATTCCCAAAGAACAAATCCTATACCAAACTAAGAAAGATCACTCCAATTGTGGGGCTTAGGGTAAACAAAAAAAAAGTCGTCAGTTAATTCTTTAAATAAGTTAAAAGAAAGCAGTTGAAGTACCTACTATCTTTAACAGCTGTCAGTCAGTTTACCTTCCCCAGACCACTACTGAACTGATGCTACTGACACATAAAGAGCTAAAGTCTCTCAATAGGTTTTCTGTCAGTCAAGTCACAGATAAAGACCATCTAAACAGTTCACATCCTATTGTCTTGGTTTGCAAGTTTACAAATACTAATCGTTGCCTTTTGCCAATTGTCCCTCAGTAGCAGGAAGCATATATGATTGAATACTACACCAGTTTGAGGAAGAGAATATGGCAAGGGTATAATCATGAGACCCTGCATTGGTTGGGATTGACCATGGATGTTGTATCGCATAGACAGCTGGGATACACAAGCCATGGCAGTACTATATGGAGAGCAAGCTGTTGTCCATGTAGCAGGCTCCCCCTCTCTACACAGCTGATTAATTCAAAGGAATGGCAGAGACCAGTAAAGTTTGGCAACAGCGGCATTGCAGAAGTTGCCTATCAATGCTAAACTCAACATAGGACTACCTTAAGGACTCCAGCTCCAGAATTTTCTTTGAGGTTTGCTCCCAAAGCCCTCCCTGTGAGTGGATATAGCCACAAGGCAGCAGACAGTTGAGATCAGTTATTCTTCTCCTAGATGAGCTGCCAATCATAGCTGATGAGCTCCATTTGCCCAAAGCGACTTGTTTTAAGGTGCCCGTAACCCCCCCTCCCTTTTGCCCCTTCTCCCGTCAGTAGACGTGGTTCTGCCTGGCTTAGTGGCTATGCCACACATGAAGGCCCAGAGCTGGACTTGAGATGCACGCCATTGGGAGCATCTGATAGGTAGCGGGAATTTATCCCCACTACCACTACCAGCTATATATAACAACCTTAAGGAACCAAGGGTAGAATACTCAACTTGAAAATCAATTATGAGGGCATGAAAGTAGTCTGCTAAAGCAGGCAAGCAAGATTAAGAGATCAGGTCATCAAGAACAGCGGCAGATAAAATTTAAATTCTTTCAAAATACAAAATAACAGGCCAACATAAAAGAAAAATTTCAAGGGGTAGATAGATCTACCAACTGAGTTGAAGATTGTACCAGACATAATAAAAAGCAAGTGTACAATGGGTGACAGAATTATTAAAAAGCAAAGCCAAAACTGTAAATAAAAATAAGTATACAAGATAAAATTTACCATGAACGTAAAACAATTTCTATAAATAATCAAAACAGTAAGCAAAGTGAACACAAGGAAAACAAGGAAATGGCAAATGAATTTTGTGCACCACACATCACTAAGAGATGTTGGAGTGCATATAATTAGGCACTTAGCAAGGTCCAATAAACATGGTAGTTTTAAGCAGAGTGACCATTGTTGGGAATGGGCCAGCATTGGATTACAGAGTGCAGGCTTTGGTTCAAATGGTAGGAAGAGTGACAAGGTCCTGTAAAGTGAGTTTAGGGACTTAGGTGCTATGTTAAAGGACAGGAGCTTCGGGGTTGTGATCTCAGGATTATTACCTGTACAACGTACTAGTGAGGCCAAAAATAGGAAGATGTGCCTAAGGAGATGGTGCAGGAGGGAATACTCCACACTTTTGGACCATTATGCTTTCTTCCAGGGAAGATGAGACCTATACGGGTGGTTCAGTTTGCACCTGAACTGGAGGGGAACTAGCAGGAAAGTTTGCTAGTGTTGCACAGGTGAGGGTTAAACTAGAGCTGCAGACAGATGGGAACCAGAGACCCAGAGGAGTTAGTGGAGTGGTTGGGGGGGGGGTGGTGAAAGGGGGGCAGATGTTGTTAAGTCTGTACAGAAAATCAAGAATCAAAAGTTTCAGCATGGTGGGATTCAAGTTTTGAATTATGTATATTTCAATCCACGGAATATTGTAGGAAAGGTAGATCAGCTTAGGGCATGGATCAGCACGTGGAACTATGACATTGTAGCCATTAGTGAGATTTGATTGCAGGAGGGGCAGGACAGGCAACTCAGAGTTCCAGTGCTCTGTTGTTTAGAGCAGGATGGATTTTCGGGGGAAGGGTAGCATTATTAGGCTGGGGAAAATAACACAGCAGTGCTCAGACAAGACAGACAGGAGAGTTCACCCATTGAGGCTATACTGGTGGAGCAAAGGAAGAAGAAAATGATGACCACATTAATGGGATTATATTATAGACCACCCAACAGTCAGCAGGATTTAGCGGAGCAAATTTGTAGAGATTGCAGACTGTTGCAAGAACCACAAGGTTGTGATAGTAGGTGATCTTAACCTTCCATATAGGGGTGGCATTACTGGTCAGGGATACTATTACAGCCACAGAAAGGGTGGGTAATGTAGCAGGATCCTCTTTTGAGTCAATATGGGTGGAAGTCAGGAAGGGAGCAGTTACTCTATTGGGGGTATTTTATAGGCCCCCTGGTAGCAGCAGAGATACAGAAGAGCAGATTGGGAGGCAGATTTTGGAAAGGTGCAAAAATAACAGGGTTGTTATCATGGATGACTTTAACTTCCCTAATATTGATTGGCACCTGATTAGTTCCAAGGGTTTAGATGGGGCAGAGTTTGTTAAGTGTGTCCAAGACAGATTCCTGTCACAGTATGTGGATAGGCCGACGAGGGGGAATGCCATACTAGATCTAGTACTAGGTAATGAACCGGGTCAGGTCACAGATGTCTCAGTGGGTGAGTATCTGGGGGACAGTGACCACCACTCCCTGGCCTTTAGCATTATCACGGAAAAGGACAGAATCAGAGAGGACAGGAGAATTTTTAATTGGGGAAGGGCAAATTACGAGGCAAAAAGTCTAGAACCTGCGGGTGTGAATTGGGATGATGCTTTTGCAGGGAAATGTACTACGGACATGTGGTCGATGTTTAGAGATCTCTTGCAGGATGATAGGGATAAATTTGTCCCGGTGAGGAAGATAAAGAATGGTAGGGTGAAGGAACCATGGGTGACAAGTGAGGTGGAAAATCTAGTCAGGTGGAAGAAGGCAGCATATATGAGGTTTAGGAAGCAAGGATCAAATGGGTCTATTGAGGAATATAGGGAAGCAAGAAAGGAGCTTAAGGGGCTGAGGAGAGCAAGAAGGGGGCATGAGAAGGCCTTGGCGAGTAGGGTAAAGGAAAACCCCAAGGCATTCTTCAATTATGTGAAGAAAAAAAGGATGACAGGAGTGAAGGTAGGACCGATTAGAGATAAAGGTCGGAAGATGTGCCTGGAGGTTGTGGAAGTGAGCGAGGTCCTCAATGAATACTTCTCCGGTATTCACCAATAAGAGGGAACTTGATGATGGTGAGGACAATATGAGTGAGGTTGATGTTCTGGAGCATATTGATATTAAAGGAGAGAAGGTGTTGGAGTTGTTAAAATACCTTAGGATGGATAAGTCCCCGGGGCCTGATGGAATATTCCCCAGGCTGCTCCACGAGGCGAGGGAGGAGATTGCTGAGCCTCTGGCTAGGACCTTTATGTCCTCGTTGTCCACGGGAATGGTACCAGAGGATTGGAGGGAGGCGAATGTTGTCCCCTTGTTCAAAAAAGGTAGTAGGGATAGTCCAGGTAATTATAGACCAGTGAGCCTTACGTCTCTGGTGGGAAAGCTGTTGGAAAAGATTCTCAAGAGATAGGATCTATGGGCATTTAGAGAATCACGGTCTGATCAGGGACAGTCAGCATGGCTTTGTGAAGGGCAGATCGTGTCTAACAAGCCTGATAGAGTTCTTTGAGGAGGTGACCAGGCATATAGATGAGGGTAGTGCAGTGGATGTGATCTATATGGATTTTAGTAAGGCATTTGACAAGGTTCCACATGGTAAGCTTATTCAGAAAGTCAGAAGGCATGGGATCCAGGGAAGTTTGGCCAGGTGGATGCAGAATTGGCTTGCCTGCAGAAGGCAGAGGGTCGTGGTGGAGGGAGTACATTCAGATTGGAGGATTGTGACTAGTGGTGTCCCACAAGGATCTGTTCTGGGACCTCTACTTTTCGTGATTTTTATTAACGACCTGGATGTGGGGGTAGAAGGGTGGGTTGGCAAGCTTGCAGACGACACAAAGGTTGGTGGTGTTGTAAATAGTGTAGAGGATTGTTGAAGATTGCAGAGAGACATTGATAGGACACAGAAGTGGGCTGAGAAGTGGCAGATGGAGTTCCACCCGGAGAAGTGTGAGGTGGTACACTTTGGAAGGACAAAGTCCAAGGCAGAGTACAAAGTAAATGGCAGGATACTTGGTAGTGTGGCAGAGCAGAGGGATCTGGGGGTACATGTCCATAGATCCCTGAAAGTTGCCTCACAGGTAGATAGGGTAGTTAAGAAAGCTTATGGGATGTTAGCTTTCATAAATCGAAGGATAGAGTTTAAGCGTCGCGATGTAATGGTGCAGCTCTATAAAACTTTGGTTAGGCCACACTTGGAGTACTGCGTCCAGTTCTGGTCACCTCACTATAGGAAGGATATGGAAGCATTGGAAAGGGTACAGAGGAGATTTACCAGGATGCTGCCTGGTTTAGAGAGTATGCATTACGATCAGAGATTAAAGGAGCTAGGGCTTTACTCTTTAGAGAGAAGGAGGATGAGAGGAGACATGATAGAGGTGTACAAGATAATAAGAGGAATAGATAGAGTGAATAGCCAGTGCCTCTTCCCCTGGGCACCACTGCTCAATACAAGAGGATGTGGCTTTAAGGTCGGGGTGGGAAGTTCAAGGGGGATATTAGAGGAAGGTTTTTTATTCAGAGAGTGGTTGGTGCGTGGAATGCACTGCCTGAGTCAGTGGTGGAAGCAGATACACTAGTGAAGTCTAAGAGACCACTAGACAGGTATATGGAGGAATTTAAGATGGGGGGTTATATGGGAGGCAGGGTTTGAGGGTTGGCACAACATTGTGGGCCGAAGGGCCTGTAATGTGCTGTACTATTCTATATATGGATTGGGACTCCCATATTGTAAAAGGGCTGGATGGGACAGAGTTTGTTAAATGTGTTCAGGAAAGTTTCCTTAATAAGTACATGGAAGTCCAAACCTGAGAGAGTGTGAAACAAGATCTCTTATTCGGGAATGAGATAGGCTAGATGACAGAAGTTTGTATAGGGGAATACTTTGCATCTAATGATCATAATGCCATTAGTTTCAATATAATTATGGAGAAGGATAGATTCTCAGGTTGAGATTCTAAACTGGACCAATTCTAATTTTGCTGGTATCAGAAATTATCTGGCAAATGTGGATTGAGACAGGTTGCTTTCAGACAACGGTGCGCTTGGTAAGTGGGAGGCCTTCAAAAATGAAATTTTGAGAGTGCAGAGTTCATATGTTCCTGTCAGAGTGAAATGCAAGGATAACAGGTTTAGGGAATCCTGGTTTTTGAGAGATAATGAGGCCCTGGTTAAGGAGAAGGAGGACATAGCAAGTATAGGCAGAAAGGAACATATGAGGTAATTGAGTATAGGAAATGCAAGAGAATAGTTAAGGAGGAAATCAGGAGGGATAAAAGAAGTTATGAGGTTGCTCTAGCAGATAAGGTGAAGGAGAAGCCTAAGGGATTCTACAGATATGTTAAGAGCAAAAGGATAACAAAGGACAAAATTGATCCTCTTGAAGATCAAAGTGGTCATCTGTACATGGTGCCAAAAGAGATAAGAGGAGGTCTTAAATAGATTTTTCTGCATCTATATATACTTGGAAGAGGGACACAGAGTCTACAAAAGTGAAGCAAAACAGCAGTGAGGTTGTGGACCATATACAAAATTGAGGAGGAGGTGTTTGCTGTCTTGAGGCAAATCAGGGTGGATAAATCCGCAGGGTCTGACAAGGTGTTCGCTTGGACCCTGTGGGAGGATAGTGAAGAAAGTACAGGGGCCCTAGCAGAGATATTTAAAATATCTTTAGTCATGGGTGAGCTGCCGGTGGATTGGAGGACAGCTAATGTTGTTCCATTGTTTAAAAAAGCTCTAAGAATAAGCCAGGAAATTATAGACCAGTGAGTCTCACATCAATAATAGATAAGCTATTAGAAGGTAGTGTAAGGGACTGCATATATAAGTACTTGGATACACTGGAACTGATTTGGGATACAGGTGTCCCCCGCTTTTCAAACGCTCGCTTTACGACACCTCGCTGTTACGAAAGACCTACATTAGTTACCTGTTTTCACTAACAGAAGGTGTTTTCACTGTTACGAAAAAAAGGCAGCATGCCCTGAGCAGCCAAGCTCCTCCCCCAGAACTGCATTCTAGCAGGCATTGCTTAAACACGTGCCTGTGAGCATCTGTGCTTTATGTCGATTTATCTTGAGCATCTATTAGCAAGATGAGTTCTAAGGTATCGGAAAAGCCTAAAAGAGCTCATAAGGGTGTTACACTTAGCATAAAACTAGACATAATTAAGCGTTTCGATCGTGGTGAATGAAGTAAGGACAAAGTGAGTTTGGCTAGTGGAAGTTGACAAAGATGATGTTGAAGAGGTTTTGGCATCCCATGACCAAGAACTGATAGATGAAGAGCTGATGCAATTGGAAGAGGAAAGGACAACAATCGAAACCGAATGCAGTAGAGAACGGACCAAAAGTGAAGTCGTCCAGGAACTGAACATGAAGCAACTGCGCAAACAACAGGAATTCTGCAGATGCTGGAAATTCAAGCAACATACATCAAAGTTGCTGGTGAACGCAGCAGGCCAAGCAGCATCTATAGGAAGAGGCGCAGTCGACGTTTCAGGCCGAGACCCTTCGTCAGGACTAACTGAAGGAAGAGTGAGTAAGGGATTTGAAAGCTGGAGGGGGAGGGGGAGATGCAAAATGATAGGAGAAGACAGGAGGGGGAGGGATAGAGCCGAGAGCTGGACAGGTGATAGGCAAAAGGCGATACGAGAGGATCATGGGACAGGAGGCCTAGGGAGAAAGACGGGGGGGGGTGACCCAGAGGATGGGCAAGAGGTATATTCAGAGGGACAGAGGGAGAAAAAGGAGAGTGAGAGAAAGAATGTGTGCATAAAAATGAGTAACAGCTGGGGTACGAGGGGGAGGTGGGGCCTAGCGGAAGTTAGAGAAGTCAATGTTCATGCCATCAGGTTGGAGGCTACCCAGACGGAATATAAGGTGTTGTTCCTCCAACCTGAGTGTGGCTTCATCTTTACAGTAGAGGAGGCCGTGGATAGACATGTCAGAATGGGAATGGGATGTGGAATTAAAATGTGTGGCCACTGGGAGATCCTGCTTTCCCTGGCGGACAGAGCGTAGATGTTCAGCAAAGCGGTCTCCCAGTCTCCTCCTCTTATTTACCCCTCGATCGTGACCCCACTAAGGAGCACCAGGCCATTGTCTCCCACACTATCAACGACTTTATCCGCTCAGGGGATCTCCCATCCACTGCTACCAACCTTATAGTTCCCACACCCCGCACTTCCCGTTTCTACCTCCTACCCAAGATCCACAAACCTGCCTGTCCTGGCCGACCTATTGTCTCAGCTTGCTCCTGCCCCACCGAACTCGTTTCTGCATACCTCGACACTGTTTTATCACCCCTTGTTCAATCCCTTCCGACCTATGTTCGTGACACTTCTCACGCTCTTAAACTTTTCGATGATTTTAAGTTCCCTGGCCCCCACCGCTTTATTTTCACCATGGATGTCCAGTCCTTATATACTTCCATCCCCCATCAGGAAGGTCTCAAAGCTCTATGCTTCTTTTTGGATTCCAGACCTAATCAGTTCCCCTCTACCACCACTCTGCTCCGTCTAGCGGAATTAGTCCTTACTCTTAATAATTTCTCCTTTTGCTCCTCCCATTTCCTCCAAACTAAAGGTGTAGCTATGGGCACCCGTATGGGTCCTAGCTATGCCTGCCTTTTTGTTGGGTTTGTGGAACAATCTATGTTCCGTGCCTATTCTGGTATCTGTCCCCCACTTTTCCTTCGCTATATTGACGACTGCATTGGCGCTGCTTCCTGCACGCATGCAGAACTCGTTGACTTTATTAACTTTGCCTCCAACTTTCACCCTGCCCTCAAGTTTACCTGGTCTATTTCCGACACCTCCCTCCCCTTTCTAGATCTTTCTGTCTCTGTCTCTGGAGACAGCTCATCCACTGATATCTACTATAAGCCTACTGACTCTCACAGCTATCTGGACTATTCCTCTTCTCACCCTGTCTCTTGCAAAAACGCCATCCCCTTCTCGCAATTCCTCCGTCTCCGCCGCATCTGCTCTCAGGATGAGGCTTTTCATTCTAGGACGAGGGAGATGTCTTCATTTTTTAAAGAAAGGGGCTTCCCTTCCTCCACTATCAACTCTGCTCTTAAACGCATCTCCTCCATTTCACGTACATCTGCTCTCACTCCATCCTCCCACCACCCCACTAGGAATAGGGTTCCCCTGGTCCTCACCTACCACCCCAACAGTCTCCGGGTCCAACATATTATTCTCCGTAACTTCCGCCACCTCCAACGGGATCCCACCACTAAGCACATCTTTCCCTCCCCCCCTCTCTCTGCATTCCGCAGGGATCGCTCCCTACACAACTCCCTTGTCCATTCGTCCCCCCCATCCCTCCCCACTGATCTCCCTCCCGGCACTTATCCGTGTAAGCGGAACAAATGATACACATGCCCTTACACTTCCTCCCTTACCACCATTCAGGGCCCCAAACAGTCCTTCCAGGTGAGGCATCACTTCACCTGTGAGTCGACTGGGGTGATATACTGCGTCCGGTGCTCCCGATGTGGCCTTTTATATATTGGTGAGACCCGACGCAGACTGGGAGACCGCTTTGCTGAACATCTACGCTCTGTCCGCCAGGGAAAGCAGGATCTCCCAGTGGCCACACATTTTAATTCCACATCCCATTCCCATTCTGACATGTCTATCCACGGCCTCCTCTACTGTAAAGATGAAGCCACACTCAGGTTGGAGGAACAACACCTTATATTCCGTCTGGGTAGCCTCCAACCTGATGGCATGAACATTGACTTCTCTAACTTCCGCTAGGCCCCACCTCCCCCTCGTACCCCAGCTGTTACTCATTTTTATGCACACATTCTTTCTCTCACTCTCCTTTTTCTCCCTCTGTCCCTCTGAATATACCTCTTGCCCATCCTCTGGGTCACCCCCCCCCCCGTCTTTCTCCCTAGGCCTCCTGTCCCATGATCCTCTCGTATCCCCTTTTGCCTATCACCTGTCCAGCTCTCGGCTCTATCCCTCCCCCTCCTGTCTTCTCCTATCATTTTGCATCTCCCCCTCCCCCTCCAGCTTTCAAATCCCTTACTCACTCTTCTTTCAGTTAGTCCTGACGAAGGGTCTCGGCCTGAAACGTCGACTGCGCCTCTTCCTATAGATGCTGCTTGGCCTGCTGCGTTCACCAGCAACTTTGATGTATGTTGCATGAAGCAACTGCGAGAGACTTTTGCTGCAAATGACAACACTGCAATGATTGTAGAAAAGTACGACTTTAATTTTGAAAGGGTACGTAGCTTTAGGGCATACTTGCAGGATGGTTTGAGTGCTTACAAAGAACCATATGATAGAAACATGCGCGAGGCTAAGCAGTCAAGCATACTGTCGTTTTACAAGCCTTCCACATCAGCCACAGCAGATGACAAACCTCGACCTTCGATATCGAGGCAGGCAGACATAGAAGATGACCTGCCTGCCCTGATGGAAACAGACTACGGTGAGATGATACCCCAGTTCCCCACCACACCAACCTCCGATGACTCAGCCTAACAGACCTTCATCAGTGTGCTCGCTGTCTTCCCGATTCCGGTAAGTGATACTACACTGTACATACATTATTTCTACTTTATGTAGGCTGTGTATTTTTATGTGTTATTTGGTATGATTTGGCAGCTTCATACCTTAAAGGTTACTGGAGAGAGTGTTCCTGCCGAGAGGCTTGCGCCGAGTGTTCCTGCCAGGAGCGCTTGCGTGAGATTTTCGCTGCACTAGACAGTGCTCCAATGATTGCAGAAAAGTATTTCTACTTCATATAGACTGTGTATTTATCATATCATTCCCGCTTTTACTATATGTTACTGTTATTTTAGGTTTTATGTCTTATTTGGCATGATTTTGTAGGTTATTTTTTGGGTCTGGGAATGCTCAAAAACTTTTCCCATATGAATAAATGGTAATTGCTTCTTCACTTTACAACATTCCGACTTATGAACCGTTTCATAGGAACACTCTATCTTCAGATAGCGGGGAAAACCTGTAGTTTACATGACTTTGTGCATGGTAGGTTATGTCCAAGAAAGTTGAGGCCAGGCATGGACTTTAGCAAGGTCTTTGACAAAGTCCCGCATGGAAGGCTGGTCAGGAAGGTTCAGTCCCTTAGCATTCCGGTGAGGTAGTAAATTGGATTAGAAATTAGCTTCACTGGAGAAGCCATAGGATGGTAATAGATGATTGCCTCTGACTGAAGGCCGGTGACAAGTGGAATGTCACAGGGATTAGTGCTGGGTCCGTTATTGTTTGTCATCTACTGTACATCAACGATCTGGATGATAATGTTGCAAACTGGATCAGCAAATTTGCAGATGACACCAAAATTGGAGGCATAGTGGACAGCGAGCAATACTATCAAAGCTTGCAATGGGATCCTGTAAATTTCTGCAGATTTGGATCCCAATAATGTATTTCCCATTAATGTATTTCGATTTGTTGGTTGTGAGATGAATAGTATCCAGGATACTACAGAACTTCCTGATCCACTTCAACAATTTTATATCTTAACCAAGAGATAAAAAGGCAAAATCCACTTCACTCAAGCCCTGGATTGAGGCTAAACACGAAGTACTCAGAAAGAAAAATGTTACAAATTTTATCTCAGTTAATTTGTGTTCATGTGGATTGCTTTGCAGAATAGGTACAAATTAATCCCAATTAATTCACAAGAAATTTACAAGAAAGCAACATAAAAGTGATAATAAAAGAGTTTTACAATAAAGCAGCCACATTAAGGAATAATCGGGTGTCACTTCTCTACTAACGTGGGTTCTGATTGCTTTCATTGATGGGTAATCAAGTCCATGTAACAACATATGCAAAATACTCCACTGGAATAAAAGATACAAGTCTGAATTCAATATATAACACTGCGCAAAACTATGCTTTTTGCCACATACAGTACTCACAAATTAACAGCTAATATGGTCCTGATGAGTTTCTTATATAGTAAGTAACGCTGTAACAATTTGTGAGAAAGTACAATGTCCGAACAAGTCGAGGGTAAAAAGCAGACTTAAACACAAGGCTTGAGTGTTAACCTTACTGAACCCATTATTTCAGATGCAGTAAACTGAAGCAAATTCAAGCATTTGCCAAAAGAACAAAGCTTTAAAACATATACTCTAAATTCCAAATTCCAATGAATTCCAAAACTTGTCTACAAATTGCAAATCCAACGGAACACCAGCATCTAATTTACGTAATGTGATACCAAATCTAGTCCCTCAGGAACAAGATTTAAGTTCACAGAAGGTACAATGACCTGAAGCTTGTAGGACTTTGTTGTTTCCACTAACAATAGGAAACTACAGAAACAGACAAAATGCTAGAAGAAGTCAGCAGGTCAGGCAGCATCTATGGAAGGAAATGAACAGTCAATATTTCAGGCCGAAATCCTTCAGCAGGACTTGAAAGGAAGGGTGGAAAGCATGCAATTGAGCTAGTCTTCCACTGAATGAATGGGCAGCACTAACAGAAGGGGAGATCTCCCAATCCAGCATGGTTGCCGCGCTGCACTGCTTCTGGCATTTCCTCTCCTGGACTGCTGTAACAGTCAAGCCCACAGCTTGAGGTCTAGTCCTCAGTACAACCGAGGCCACAGAGCTCTGTCACCTGTCTTGCCAATAAACAAGGGAAATGGACTTGCAGTATTTTACATTACCAAAGTCCAACATGGTCTTGCGATCGCAAAAGAAATGTCGAAGACAATCACTCGCTATTAGACTGCACACCACCTTCACGCACTGACAAAAGTACATCTGTTGGCCTTGAAGAGGAAAGTAGAGGAAGATAGGTAGGATTGGGGGTAGGGGGAAAGAGGAGTGGTAAGAATGGGAATAATGTGAGAAGCTGGAAGAGTGACAAGTGGAAGAGGAAAAGAATGAACAAGATGGGATCCAATTAGACGACAGACCATGGAATAAATGGAAGAAAATGGGGAACCAAAGGAAGGAAGGTGTGGGTGAAAGGCAGATCATGAGGGTGAGGGAGGGAAGGGGTAATGTAGCTGGAGGGATAAGGGGAAAAAGGGGGGCAGAGCAGAGTGGTTACAGGAAGTTACAGAAATCAATGTTGCTGCCATCAGGTTGGAGACAATCAATCTGAAATATAAGGTGTTATTCCTTTAATCTGCATCTAGCCTGAACTTGGCAGTAAAGGAAGCTTCTTACATCATTCCCACACCCCCATCACCAGGATACATTTATCACCCTTCCCCTTCTCCCCACCCTTTTATTCTGGCTTCTGCCCTTTTTTTTTCTAGTCCTGATAAAGGGTCATGGCCTGAAACAACCACTGTACATTTCCATCCACAGATGCTGCCTGACCTGCTGAGTTCCTCCAGTATTTTGGGTGCTACTCCAGATTTCCAGTGTCTACAGTCTTTATATTTATATGAAACTACAGAAAATTTAGTACAGTTGCCTTCATCAGATCTCATCAAGGGTCTCAGCCCAAAACGTCGACTATTTATTCCTTTCCATAAATACTGCCTTACCTGCTAATAAATAACACACATATACATACAGCAAATTCCAGTTAATTGGGCCATCGGTTAATCAGGGTAGCTGTTTATTTGGAACAACACTTGAAGAATAAAAACTAAATGGAGAAAATAACTGGGACTCCCTTTGTTTATTTAGGACACTATGTCACTTAATTGGGACAGGAAACCGTTGCCAGTTTCAAACTAGTGTTGGTTGCATGCACTTGCATGGTCATTAAATATTACACCATGCTTAGAGCAGTTAGTTTTTAAATAGCGTCAGTTGTGTGTGTTTGTGCTCAAAAAGCATAGGTTTTTGTTACTGATAGTTGGTGATAATTAAGTAGCATGACAACTTGGAATGGTTTTACTCACTGCAGTTTCAAGCATTCAGGCTTGGAGACGCCAGAAAGAGCTGGGGGTGAAAATGAAATGTTTTCACTACTTCAAAAAGTTATGAATTACAAAGTTATCTTGAATTATTACCATACAAATCAAGATCTGGAGGATGTAGTCATCTAAAAAATTGCATGAAGGCAGGCTATTATCTGCACTAGGTGTCTGAGCTGATTTTGTTCATTCACAGTCAATCAAAAGTACACGGCAGTTGAGTTCCTCTGTCAATAACTATTAGGAACTAATACAGTTTCACAGTACATTAGAGGCATTGGTAGTGTTCTAATTTGTTCTATATTTCATTTAAATACATAACTTGTTATTCAATTAAACTGTAGTTTGTCTATACCTTTTAAGTATTTCCATGAAACTTAAAAGGGCAGCTAATTGGGCAGCTGCATAGTTTGGCCAAAACGTACTGCTTCTGATGTGTCCCAATAAACCAAAATCCACTGTATATTATCACAGATTCAAATTCAAATCATCAAGCATGAAAAATTCTCAAGTAAATTCAGATGGTAAACTATTAACCTGAATTACCAAAGAAAAAGGTGGATAGAAGTTTAAAGATAAGTCAGTAGATGAAAAAAATAATGTTATTATAAAACAACTATCTGACACCCTTGGGACCATGGTTCAAGTTCAAGTTTATCATCACCTGACTGTAGATATAGAAGCAAGCAAAACAATGTTCCTCTGGACCATGGTGCACTAACAAAAACATACACCACACACAGAACAAAATATTACCACGAATAAGTTGATAAAATATAATTCGAAGTGCATGTAGTCCACAGCACATGTAAACAGTAAATAACTCACTGTCCTAGTATCAAGATCTTGATGGTGGCAGGATATTCATTAGTCTCATGGCCTGGGGGAAGATGTTATCCAGTCTGGCAGTCTAGTCCTGTGCTCTTATACCTCCTCCCTGATGGCAGTGGGTCAAAGAGATTGTGGGATGAGCAGTCTCAACAATGCTTCTGGCCATTCATATACAACGCTCCCAGTAAATGTCACAAATAAGGGGAGATCCCCATGATCCTCTCAGCAGTTTTTAGGGTTTTGCGGTCCAATACCGTGCAGCTTCCATACCACAAAATGATTCAGCCAGACAGGACATTCTAGATGGTCCTCCTACAGAAAGTTGTATGAATGGGCGGGGGGAGATCACAAACACCTCACACTCCACAGAAAATGCTGTGCCTTCTTGACTATTGAGGTGGTGTCGTGGGCCCAGGTTAGATCATCCGTTATGTGCACACCAAGAAACTCTGTGCTCTTCTCTCTCTCTGCTACAGCAGGGCCAGTGATATGCAATAGAGAGCGGTTGACCTCACCTTCCTGAAGTCCAAAATCATCTCTTTTGTCTTGTCCATTCACTTGAGACTCAGTTTGTTTTTCTCACACCACTTGACAAGTCCATCTACCTCCTCTCTCTATGCCAACTCATCCTTCCTGTCTAAGATGGACTGGTGAAACACAGCGATGACTTGCTAGCAGCAAACACAACAAACAAAACTATTAATTATAGTATTAATCACACTTTTTATTGGAAACGATCACTGCAATTAATAGCCTGTAACTTCCCTTTCAGAGCTGAGCTTTTGAACTACCTGTACGACCTGGCATTTTTGCAGTGTGAGTTAAGTCTCGAAGGTGCAGGATGGTTGCGACGGGGTGGGTATGAGCCGAATTAAGGTGACAGTGCCCAAGCCCAAGACTGGGAAATGAGCCAAAGTTTGGCCATTCATGAAGCAGACTCCAAGGCGATTTGATGTAACCAAATCGAGGCAAAGCAGAGTAGAGACAGCGGGGCCAGGCCTGAGAGCGAAGAACGACCCACTGTTTGGCTGATTTACGTGTCGAGCCAGATTGGAAAGGTCAGGTATGGGCCGAAATGAGGAGCGGGGCCAGGCCCAAGTGCATATCGAAGCAGCAGGGCCCAGGTTTGAAAGCAAGGAATGACCTGAGGTTTGGCCAATTTAAGTGCCGGGCCAGATTGAAAAAGTCAGGGTGTCGGGACCAAAAGAGAGGTACGGGCCAGTGTTCAGCTTGCTGTTTTTGCGAGGTTTACTCATCTCTGCGTGGAACTGAGGGGCTGTGGCCTGTAGCTAATGGATTGAACTGAGGTTGTGGCCTGGATCAGCTGTAATGGTGAATGGCTCCAAGGCTGTGGACTTACTTTCATGAACTTTAGTTCTGATTGTTATTTGCTTACTTTTATTGCTTGCATAATTTGTATTTTCCCCTGCAGATTGGGTGTTTGACAGTCTTTTTTTAAATGGGTTCTATTGGGTTTCTTTGTTTTGTGGCTAGCCAAAAGAGACAAACCTCAAGGTTGTATATTATATATGTAGTCTGATAATAAACGTACTTTGAACATTATTGTTGATGAGGCTAACCACTGTTGAACAATGATGCGGTTTGAACTGGATCTGGCAGTGCAGCTATGAGTCAGCAGTGTGAACAACAGCAGGCTGAGCACACAGCCTTGGGGGGTGGGGGGGGACATGACAGAGCTTGAGATGTTGCTGCCAACTCAGACTGACTGGGGTCTTTCCATCAAGAAAGCCAAAATCCAGTCAGAGAAGGATGTTGAGGCCCAACGAGGACAGTTTACCCACAGCCTCTGAGAGATGATCATGTTAAACACCAAGATAAAGTCGATTAACAACAACCTGGCATATAATGCATCGTTCTTTATGTGGGACAGAATGGAGTGGCAGGCCAAGGCTATGGCATCATCAGTACACCTAGTATGAGCGGTAGGTGAACTGGAAAAGGTCAAATGATGCAGAAAGTGGGATTTTGTGTGATCCATTACCAGCTATGGTTGTATTACATAAGCATTGACTGACCCAGTGCTGAAGAAGGGTCTCATCCCGAAACATCAACAGTTTATACATTTCCATTGATGCTGCCTGACCTGCTGAGTTCCTCCAGAATGTTGTGTGTTGCTATGATTTTATTACATTTGGTTTTCCAGACTATTCTGTTACTCTTGCTACCCTTCCACACATCAAATCAAAATGAAATGCACGCTACCCAATAGTATAATAAATTTTGCAGTGAGCCCAATGAACTTCAACTTGTCAAAACATGCTGAAACAATGAATATTCCAGACCCTAGCCTGACCCTCATTATCAACCACTGGCATTCCCAACTCTGGCAACATTCCTATTGCACACACTTTGAATAACAAGGACTTGGTGTACCGACTGCTGGGATTTCCAAACACACTGATATGGGGTTAGAGTTTTATTGCATATAGAAGAAAAACTTCACAATTTCTACTGCGTGTGTTACTCTCAAATCACCACTTGGTGGCAGGAACTGAATGCCAGTAAATATGCAAAGACCTAATATGGCTTGACAGAGACTGTAAAAGAAACTAAATGATTCCTTGATGTAGGTATTTATTATACCATGTCTAATTGAATATCTTAACTGTGTATCTGAAATGCTAGTAAATTCATGCTTCTGTTTTGCGTAATGTATCAATTTTCCTTCCTCTCCATTTGGATCTAATATAAAGGAAATTGCTCAGTATACAGACCACCTATCAATTTATATTAAAGGTGCACACTGTACACGCAGTGCCTACAATTTATATCACTTTGTGCCACAACAAAATGAAAATGTGCTTTCTCTGGAAAGTTTAATAGAATGAAGACAATTGAAATTTGTTAAAAACTATTTACACTAGACGATCAAATTAAACCAGAGATTTAAAGAAATAACTGAGAGTGGCTTCATTAATTCTAGAATTCAAAATGGTCTATTATATTTAGGCAAACTTCAGGTGTCAATAGAAAATTGGTAATAAAGAGATCCAAGTTAGATCTACATTCTGCACACTCCTGTACCCACTCCAGTCCTCTTGGCACAACACATCAATGCTCCCCCCGCCCCCAGAAACTATGGGTATGATTTTAAGAATATGCAGCAGCAGAGATATTACATTACTTTAAAACAGCAATGTTAATATGAACCTCAATGTTAACATTCACTGAAACATAAAAATTGACAGAATGCTGACTTCTTTAGAGTTAGTTCTGGTTTGATTGATTCAAGATTTCCAAACTAATTCTGCAAACAGCTAACTTACAATTTTTCAGCTTGGCAATTAACAAGCAGGTGCCAACATTATCAAATACCAGTTCAGTCAACACACCTGATTTCCTGACAATGGTGAAGTAAAGTAATGGCTGTGCAGGTTACGGCCTGTGTTGACATGGGTCAGTCGAATAGTCTCACCACATTTTATTGGATTTCCACGTTGACAAACAATGTCACTTTTTCCACGTATCCTCCAATAACTATTGCTGTCGTCTGCATCAGTTACTCCAGTGACAGATTGCTGCCCACTTCCTGAAACAAAAGCAAAGTGTGTCTTGGAGCTGCTTTCAATATTAGCTTAAGTGAGGAAACAAAATTGAAGATCTGCTATTTAGCCCATCAAGTCTGCTCCGCATTCAACCATGGCTGATCCTTTTTTCACCTCCTCAGCCCCAATCCCTAGCCTTCTCTCCATAACCTTTAATGTTGTGGCCAATCAAGAACCTATCAATCTCCACCTTAAATACACCCAACAAGGTGGCCTTCACAACTGCCTGTGGTAACAAATCCCACAAATTCATCACCCTCTGGCGAAAGAAATTTCTCTGCATCTCTGTTTTAAATGGACTTCCCTCTATCATGAGGCTGTACCCTCTTGTCCTAGACTTTCCCATCGTGAGAAACATCCTCTACTCTGTCCAGGCCTTTCAACATTCAAAAGGTTTCAAAGAGATTCTCCCCTCCCCCCACTGATCATTCTAAATTCCAGTCAGTACAGGCCCAGAGCCATCAAACGTTCCTCATACGACAACCCTTTCATTCACGAAATCATCCTTGTGAACCTCCTTTGAACACTGTCCAATGTCAGCACATCTTTTCTTAGAAAAGGAGCCCAAAACTGTTCACAATACTCAAGGTGAGGCCTCACCAGTGCCTTACAGAGCCTCAGCATCACATCCCTGCTATTAGATTCTAGACCTCTTGAAATTAATGTCAACTTTGCATTTGCCTTCCTTGCCACTGACTCAACCTGCAAGTTAACCTTTAGGCTGTTCTACATAAGGACTCCCTGGTCCCTTTGCATCTCAGATTTTTGGATTTTCTCCCCACTTAGAAAATAGTCTGCACTTTTATTTATTCTACCAAAGTGCATTTTCCAACATTGTATTGCATTTGCCACTTTCTTGCCCTTTCTCCTAATCTGTCCAAGTCCTTCTGCAGCCTTCCTGTTCTCTCAACAGTAACTGCCCCTCCACAAATCTTCGTATCATCAGCAAACTTGGCAACAAAGCCATCTATTCCATCTAAATCATTGATATACAGAATAAAAAGAAGTTGTCCCAACACCAAACCCTGTGGAACACCACTAGTTACTGGCAACTAACCAGAAAAGGATCCTTTTATTCCCAGCAGGCCAGGCAGCATCTATAGGAAGAGGCGCAGTCGACGTTTCAGGCCGAGACCCTTCGTCAGGACTAACTGAAGGAAGAGTGCTTTACTCTTCCTTCAGTCAGTCCTGACGAAGGGTCTCGGCCTGAAACATCGACTGCGCCTCTTCCTATAGATGCTGCCTGGCCTGCTGCGTTCACCAGCAACTTTGATGTATGTTGCTTGAATTTCCAGCATCTGCAGAATTCCTGTTGTTTCCTTTTATTCCCACTCGCTACCTCCTACCCATCAGCCAATGCTCAAACTATGCTAGTAACTTACCTGTAATACCATGGGCTCTTAACTTGGTAAGCAGCCTCATGTGTGGCACCTTGTCAAAGGCTTTCTGAATATATAACATACACTGCATCCCCTTTATCTATCCTACTTGTAATCTCCTCAAAGAATTCCAACAGGTTCATCAGGCAAGCTTTTCCCTTAAGGAACCCATGCTATCTTGTCCTGTGTCTCCAAGAACTCCATAACCTCATACTTAACAATTGACTCCAACATCTTCCCAATCACTGAGGTCAGGCTAACTGGTCTATAATTTCCTTTCTGCTCCCTTCCTCCTTTCTTAAACAGTGGAGGGGCATTTGCAATTTTTCAGTCCTCTAGCACCATGCCAGAGTCCAATGATTCTTGGAAGGCTGTTACTAATGCCTCCACAATCTCTACCACTACTGCTTTCAGAACCCTAGGGTGCAGTTCATCTGGTCCATGTGACTTATGCACCTTAAGGTCTTCCAGCTTTTTGAGCACCTTCTCCCTTGTAATAGTAACAGCACTCACTTCTCTTCCTTCACACCCTTCAACATCTGGCATACTGCTGGTGTCTTCTGCAGTGAAGATTGATGCAATATACTCATTTAATTCGTCTGCCATCTCCTTGCCCCTCATTATTATTTCTCTAGCCTCATTTTCTAGTAGTCCTATATCCACTCTCATCTCTTTCTTATATACTTGAAAAAGCTTTTTTATCCACCTTGATATTGTTTGCTAGCTTGCTTTCATGTTTCATCTTTTCCCTCTTAATGATTCTTTTAGTTGATTTCTGTAGGTTTTTAAAAGCTTCTCAATCATCTAACTTCCCGCTAATTTTTGCTTTGTTGCATGCCTTCTCTTTTGCTTTTGCATTAGCTTTGACTTCCCACGTCAGCCGGGGTTGTATTATTTTGCCATTTGAATACATCTATCCTGCACTTTCCTCATTTTTCCCAGAAGGTCAGCTGGTGGCGCAGTGAGATCGGTGCTGGGCTCAAGAACAGAGGTTCCCGAGTTCGATCCAGTGACAGACCGCTCCCAAGCGTGCTCTCCATCCGTGCCGGGTTGATGTCAAGCTCACAACTCGACCTCGTAAGAAAAAACACCTCCAGTTTAAATTCCCATGCAGAATATTGTGGAGGATCAACTACCCAAACCCAAACTCAAGCCATGCTGCTCTGCAGTCATCCCTGCCAGCATCTCCTTCCAATTTACTTTGGCCAACTCCTCTCTCATACCACTGTAATTTCCTTTACTTCACTGAAATACCGATACATCAGATTTTACTTTCTCCCTATCAAATTTCAAGTTGAGCTCAATCATATTGTGATCACTGTCTCCTCAGGGTTCCTTTACCTTAAGCTCCCTAATCGCCTCTAGTTCATTTAGCTGATCCCCTAGTAGGCTCAATGACAAGTTGCTCTAAAAGCCATCTCAGAGGAGTTCAGCAAAGTCATTCTCTTGAAATCCATTACCATCCTGATTTTCCCAATCTACCCGCATATTAAAATTTCCCATGACTATCATAACATTGCCCTTCTGACATGCCTTTTCAATTTCTCGTTGTAATCTGTGGTCCACATCTCAGCTACTGTTTGGAGGCTGGCATATAACTGCCATCACGGTCCTTTACCCTTGCAGTTTCTTAACTCAACTCACAAGGATTCAACATTGTCCAATCCTATGTCACATCTTTCTAATGATCTGATGCCATTCTTTACCAGCAGAGCCATACCACTCCTTCTGTCTACAGTCCTATTCCTCCAATACAATGCGTAATCTTGGACATTCAGCTCCCAACTACAACCAACCTTCAGCCACAATTCAGTGATGGCCACAACATCACACCCGACAAACTGTAAAAGTGCAACAAGATCATCCATCTTATTTCTTATACTCTGTGCATTGAGATATAACACTTTTAGTACCCCTTTTGATTCTGCATTCCTAATGCACTGTTAGTCACCCTGGGGCTACAATTTCATTCTATCATCTGCATGCCCTTCCTGACAGTCTGACTGCACACTATCTTTGCTTTTTATCTATCCATCCTATCCCGAGTCCCTTCATTCCGGTTCCCATCCCCCTGACAAATTAGTTTAAACTCTCCCCACAGCTCTAACAAACCCGCCTGCAAGAATATTGATCCCCCTCGGATTCAGGTGTCCCTTTTGTATCTTTTACAAATAAAGATTAGGAATGAACTAAAGATTTCAATCCAAGGACACAGTAACAGAATTCCACTCCATTCAAACACCTTTTCCGATAAAATAGCACCAAAATGTCCACAATATGCAGACTTTCACTCTCGTACAATAGTGAGGGAGCCACAAGTGCCATTTTGCAGCTAAGATAATAAATTGAAGTAGCGCTTTTGATTTGGTGCAGAGAGAACAATGACACAATACTCCATGCAGTTAATTTGATTATGATCACATTGTTGTTTATGGAATCATGTAATGCACAAGCTTCCAAAAGTGCTCAATAAAGTAGCGCTGAAAGGGATGTAATAGTGGTGCACTAAGCAGAGATAGAAACAAGCCACTACAGCATACTGGGAAAAGTGACAAAGGCAATCAACACAAATCAGTGAGGTTAGTAATACTATACTACTGTAGTATTAGTACACTAGTTCATCCCCCTTCCCCGGTTTCACCTATCACCCACCACCTTGTGTTTCTTCCTCCCCTCATCCCACCTTCTTGCTCTGACTCCTCATCATTTTTTCCCAGTCCGAAGGAAGAGCCCCAGCCTGAAATGTTGACTGTTTATTCATTTCCATAGATGCTGCTCGAGTTCCTCCAGCAGTTTATGTGTTTTGCCCCCACTATACTAGAGAGCAGGTTAAGTTACTTCCACCCTCACATAAATGCATAAACTGCACTTTTGCCTTCGAACCCATGACAGGTCTTTGTGCTCTCCACACTCCCTGTTCATCGACATGTTAAAATTGTTTTATCTCTTACTTCTCCCGTTCTAATTAAAGCCTTCAACCGAATAAAAACCATTAACACTAGAAACATTCAGCAAGTCAGGCAGTATCCATGGAAAGAGAAACAGTTAATGTTTCAGGTTTATCTCCAGGCTCCTTCCCTGAACTGGAAAACAGAGCTAAGCAATTTGACCTTCAGCAATAGTTAGGGGCTTAAGTAGAACAAAGGAAATATCTCTTAAAGAGAGAAATCAGATGAGTTGCCAGAAGCACATTACACAATGATACATAATGTGCTGTTAATAATGAGGCTGTAGGACATACCCAACAGGTGAGACTATACTACCAGCAAAGGGCAAAGCTGTAAGACACACAAAACAAGTGAGACTAGTATATGCCCCGCAGCCTCGCCATTAATATAGCTGCTCTGCTAACTGCCCCCATTCTGACTCGCTCTATCTAAGATTCCCCACTTTTTTCTCCTCCAAACTATTACCAAGAAAAATTAGCTTGTTTTTTCCTTCCTTGCTGTGCAATGGAGTCCCAGATCTGAAAGGCTAACTGATTCTGCTTTCACAGATGCTGCCTGACCTGTTGATAATTCCAGTTTTAATTCAGGATTTCAAGCACCTGCAGATTTAAAAAAAATCTTCTCCAATTCAAAAGTTTTCTTTTTCAGATGACATATAGATTGTTTCCAGTATTATTTGTTTTATTACAGATCTCCGTTTATTTTCATATACATACGATCTTAAGGCCAAGGCTGAGCAATGCTGGGGAGTGATGCCACCCGGTCCCTTTAACGACAACAGCACCAATTACCAATCCCATCCCACCATATCATCTCAAGCCCACACTCAACGCGTCCTTAGCCCCCTCACATCCCGCACCATGATCCTATCCACAGCCCCGGCCAACACAACCTCCTCTCCCCCTACCCAGACCCCCATTCTCCAATTCTCTCCCCGTCCTCGGCCTCCTCCTCTCCTCAACAGCTCCGACCTCCATCGCGTCCCGTCCCGTCACTCACCCGAGCCGTACTTCACCTCATGCGAGTGCAGCCGGACGTTGTGCTGCGTGTTTAGCAACTTGATAACCGACCCGCAAGTGACATAACTCAGGTCGGACTCGCCCGAAAGAGCGGGGACAGAAAGAAAGGAAAGAACGAGGACGCGGGCCAGCAGCAGGAACCGATCTAACAGCCCGCTCATCTTCCCTCCACAACCGAGCCGACAGGTCAACGTCAGCCTAACGGAGCGGGCGGCGCCGTGGAAAGCGAGCCGTAGCGCCACTGGGAGGACCAGAGGCCATCCGGGGAAGTGACGGCGCCGCCGGGAATTCCGGAGGACCTGCTGACCCGGTCAAACTGCTGCGCGCTGGGAGGGTGGCAGCCGTCTGGTACAGAGTGTCACAACGCCTTTGTGGGGTTTCAGCAGGAGCTGCTGATAGATAAGCTTAAGTAGGAAGGGAGGTGTAAAGAGTCTCCTGAACGCAGGTGTTGTTACAGGACACAGCTGGAATCGGGAACTTATTAATTGTTCACAAAACTTGCAGGAAGTTCTTAGCATCTTCAGCTCCTCCTGATATATAGCCTTGGAGTTACTAAGGTTTAGGTGCTCTGTAATTCGATTTATTGACTATTTTTAATATTTTAAAAATGTTTGTTTCTCTTTTAACAGATTCCTAATATTAAAATAACTTTTTCATTGCATGAACTGAGGCCACTGTAAAAGGCTTAAATATTAAAATAATTTACAATAATAAAGTTCAAATTACATTTATTATCAAAGAATGTATAAATTATACAACCTTGAGATGTGTTTGCTCACAGGTAGCCACAAAGCATGAAACCCAAAAGAACCCAATTTTTTTTAAAAAACAAAAATAAAAACACCCAATGTGCAAGAGAAAAAAAAACACAAATCATGCAAACAGTTGCAGGGAACAACAAAAATCCAAACCTAAAATTGTGTACTCAGATTTGAACCCCACACAGATGTACAGCACCCAAACTGGAAGATAATTTCATAATTTTGTAAACACACATTCTACAAAGTTAAAATTTGTCTTTGTTTTAATGATTTTGAATCAATTGTCCTTACATCATTTATTTATTTTACATTTTTACATTTTCATTGCTTACATTTACTTGACACATTTCACTGTATGTTTCAATGTTTTTTGATGTGCATGTGACAAATAAAGCTAACATTATTTAAATATTTGTAAAAGGGCGTATTCCTTGAGTTGGCCACTACTCATGTTGATTAACAAATGTAATATGGAGAAAATATTTATCATGGCCTTTGTCTTGTGGATATTGTATTATCTTTCTGATGAAGGCTATAAAACGTTTTTCTAGCATAACTAAATAATTAAAACCATAACATTGACCAATAAGCTTAACATACTGAATCAGAATTGTTAGATATGATGGAAGAGAGGCAAATATCATATCACAGCAACAAAATAGAATGTGGTTTTAAATTATTTCTCCAAGCTCCAAGCTCAGGCCACATTGCTAAAGTTCCCTTTGAATATCAACATTTCCTCTTCATCTTTCAACGTTTAAAAAATGTTTTTTTTTCCCCCCAATGTTAGATAGCTTTTTTTCAGATTGCCTTATAACGGCCCATTCACTGAGTTTGTCTGTATCCCCTTTGTGCAGGCTCTTTGCTCCTTGTATTCCCAACTAGTTTCACGTGATCAACAAACGTGTAAATGTTGTATTTTTACACAGCTGATTATTAATGTGTATTATTGGTGCCCAAGTAGACACCCCTGCAGTAATCACAACTTGCCAACATAATGACTCGTTTTCTCCTGATGAAGGGTCTCGGCCCGAAACGTCGACTGTTTACTCTTTTCCATAGTTGCTGCCTAGCCTGCTGAAATCCTCCAGCATCTTGCGTGGGTTGCTTGGGTTTCCAGCATCTGCAGATTTCCTCATGTTTGTCATTTTCTCCCACTGTTTGTTTTCTATCAAACAGCACCCTTATGGATGCCAGTTCAAGTCGAGTTGATTGTCGTCTATACAAACACAGTGAGGTACAGGTATAATAATCTTGCAGCAGTATCGCAAGCACTTAAATTCAGACAGCACACAGAACATGAACTATGCAATAAATTATTCAATACAGTGAAGAAAATGACTCTGCAAAACAAGACTTGATTAAAAAGGAACACGATGAGAGACAAGCCTGTGGTATTGAGGAGGTGGTCTGTAGTTTTCTATTTCTGAGGTAGGGTGAGTGTGAAGATTTGTTCAAGAACTCTACTATAAGAATGGAGCTAATCCTGAATTTGTACTGGCTGCGGATTACGCGATAGAATGAAAGAAAAGCTTAAGCGCAAATTTATTTAAACGCCCATTTATTCTTGGCAGTAGTAAATGGGTGGGTTTGGGTAGAGTTGACATGTAGGCGGCGCATGGTTGCTGTGTAGATTCCTTATTCAGTTTTTTTTAATCTACCACTCCCGCATCCGGAACCGTGTGACACCGTCTGAAACTGCGGGGAGGACGGACTGCTGTTGCACACAGTCGGCCATTTTTAAACCAGTCGCTGGTCCGGGTGGCTGGGGAACTTGGTCCGTTTGATTTTTTTCCCGTCTCGTCGTGTTGATCGAGGTGCGGACGCTGTTGTTTCTTCCGGCAAGGGTTGTGGCATTTTAACGCGTGCCGTCGTGTTGGGATTGCGGTTAACATTGTCCTGTAATAGGAGCTGGAAGCTCGCGATTCCGAGCCTAGGCCCCGGGCCTTGAGGCCGAGTAAAGACCCCTAGTCTAAGTCAAGAACCACGGGAGAGTGGGAGTTGGTGGATGGGAGGGAACCCATTTCAGGACTGAGGTGGAGGAAGGATCACCGTTGGAAATGCGTGGAATTAGTCGCAGCCAGGGGGAGGGAGGGCTGTTGGGGAAGTAGGTGATAAGCTGGACACAGCTCCCCGAGGAAGAGGCCGAGGGTGGCTGTTTAAAAGGCCTCAATGGGAAGCTGAGGAGGAATCTGGGTGTAGATCCTGGCAAGAAGCCGTGACCGGGTATGTAGGGAGCGAATGGAGTGGGCAGAGGCTTGTACAATGCTATCCATGGGGTTGTTTTTTAAATTCTCTCTTTACCCCCGCCTCCCCGATGCGTGTACTTTGTTAAAATTCTGATTGACTTTTAGTTCCCACCATCTGCATTAGGGTGACGTCCGATAAGCATCGTTTAAGCAAGCAAACTGTTTAATGTGTGCGCATCTTTCCTCTTCTACACCATCAGTTCTGTCTCAAAATATCAAAAATGACTATAGCGCTTTCCTATTTAACTTTATAACTAAGATGGTGCTTGCCTCATGATTTTTGTTATTGAAAATTAAAAGTATTTATTAAAATTCGTTCAGTGGGGGCTTTGGTTAAAGTAAGCAGCTCTTTATTTCTTAGTGTTAGTGTGGGTGTCAGGTAGACTTACATTGCATATGTTCCTTTTTCTGTAGAGCTTGCAGACATGTCTGACTTCGTGGAGAGTGAAGCTGAGGAGTCTGAAGAAGAGTATGATGAAGGAGGATCAGTGGTGCAGAAAAAGCCCAAGAAGTTCATAGAAGATGATGATGGTACGTGCACCCAAGATGCAGCATTAGTTTTGTTGTTGTGAGGTCTTGGCTGATGTTTTTTTAAAAAAACTTGAGAGGCAGCTGTTTCAATTAATTTGTATAGGTTGGAATTTAAGAAACTAAAAATAAAAGTTCATCTACTGCAGGGTTAAAGTTATTAGTTCCTCTGGAGCAACTAATATAAAATGGCACCTTGGTTTATTAAGCATTACGTTTTTAATACTGGATATCAGAAATCGATGGAAGACTGATAATTTCCTTGTATGTGTGTACTTTATAATCTAATGATCTATAAAGAAAGGATTTGTAAA
The DNA here is from genome assembly GCF_963921235.1 of Mobula hypostoma. Classification (NCBI taxonomy): domain Eukaryota; kingdom Metazoa; phylum Chordata; class Chondrichthyes; order Myliobatiformes; family Myliobatidae; genus Mobula; species Mobula hypostoma. The sequence continues at coordinate 25,421,888 of NC_086119.1, read as the reverse complement.
TACATATGCTTAGAATTTTCCTGTTTGAGCCAATGTAAAGAAGCAGTAGTACATGTCTGTCAAATGTAGGTCATTTTCTCATATATGCAGCCTGGTAATTTTAACATGATTGGCTTTGAAGGCCAATTCTGGATTCAGTGTAAACCTGAAGTGAAATAGCTTGCTGCATGGGAATAGGAGAAAAAAAGAGATTCCACCCATCATTCAATTCTGATACGCAAACACGAGGAATTCTCTAGATGCTGGAAATTCAAGCAACACACATCAAAGTTGCTGGTGAATGCAGCAGGCCAGGCAGCATCTCTAGGAAGAGGTATAGTCGACGTTTTGGGCCGAGACCCTTCGTCAGGACTAACTGAAGGAAGAGCTAGTAAGAGATTTGAGAGGGGGAGGGGAGATCCAAAATGATAGGAGAAGACAGGAGGGGGAGAGATGGAGCCAAGAGCTGGACAGGTGATTGGCAAAAGGGATATGAGAGGATCATGGAACAGGAGGCCCAAGGAGAAGGAAAGGGGGGAGGGGGGGACCCAGAGCATGGGCAAGGGGTATAGTCAGAGGGACAGAGGGAGAAAAAGGAGAGAGAGAGAGAGAAAGAATGTGTGTGTATATGAATAAATAACGGATGGGATACAAGGGGGAGGTGGGGCATTATTAACGGAAATTAGAGAAGTCAATGTTCATGCCATGAAGTTGGAGGCTACCCAGATGGAATATAAGGTGTTGTTCCTCCAACCTGAGTGTGGCTTCATCTCTACAGTAGAGGAGGCCGTGGATAGACATATCAGAATGGGAATGGGACGTGGAATTAAAATGTGTGGCCACTGGGAGATCCTGCTTTCTCTGGTGGACAGAGCGTAGGTGTTCAGCAAAACGATCTCCCAGTCTGCATCAGGTCTGGCCAATATATAGAAGGCCACATCAGGAGCACCGCAGGCAGTATATCACCCCAGCCAACTCACAGGTGAAGTGTTGCCTCACCTGGAAGGACTGTCTGGGGCCCTGAATGGTGGTAAGGGAGGAAGTGTAAGGGCATGTGTAGCACTTGTTCCACTTACAAGGATAAGTGCCAGGAGGGAGATCGGTGGGGAGGGATGGGGGGGACGAATGGACAAGGGAGTCGCTTAGGGAGCGATCCCTGTGGAAAGCAGGGAGAGGGCCTTGGACTAATCCAAAGATACATATTAAAATCTCACCTCAGGAGCTGGAGAATTTAATTGTGGTGACTGGAGAACCTGGAGCTACATTGGTGACCATAGAAGCCACACATGGGCTTGTCCTGTTCTATGAAAAAAAATGTCATCCTTACTTAGAATTGCATCATTGATTCTAGACATTTAGCAATGTGAGAGGTAGTTGCCCTGTGAAGTGGTGTTAGAAAGCATCAGTTACATCTTTATGCCAAAACATAAACCAGTAGGGTCACATCAGTAATCTTGGACCAGTTCTGAGCAGTATGAAAGAGCTCAACCTGGTTAACTCTCAAACTCGCTGATATCAGCATAAATGGGGTTAAATTGGAAGTTGCCCCACAGAACATCTTTTGGCATTCTCAGTGTTGCAGGTTCATCCATCGCTGTATCTGGTTGCGGCCCCTGTCGCAGCAGAACAGTTCCATTGTAAGTCATAGCTTGGTGGTATACATTTGAGAGGGAGAAGTTATGAGTATTGACATAACACCTTAGAAAATGTTCTGAAGCCTGATGGCATCCTCCTTTAGCAAATGACAGTGATGGTGATACTGAGTCCTATCTGCACCTTGAAGCTGAGGCCTATCAGCTGCAGGAGGGAGATTTCTACCACAATCTGTGACAGGCATGGCCTAATATAACTTTGATGCTACCTTCTGCAGTCCATTCATTGATAATCTTCCTTCAGTCATAAAGAGAGGATGTTCATTGATGATTACACAGTGATATGTATTATTCCAGTCATGCATGTCGGCAAAGCTGGACCATATACTAGCGAAGTCTGATAAATTGCAAGTAATATTTCCTAGCGCACAGTACTGGTGATGACCATTTCCAATAAGAAGTTCAGGGTTCACTCCTTGACTTTTAAGTCTATGGCCTTCAATAACCAGCTTAACCAAGAGGGGCATACATTAATAAGAAACTTAACTGGTTTGTCATATTCAGTTTGAACACGTTTTCCCGAAATAATAGACATTGGGTTCAGCAATACTGTTGGTTTTGCATTTTAGTGAATTTGCAAAAAAGTCATTTTAAGTGGTCGCCCCAGAATGACAAATCACCAGGTTGATCTCTGGAACTGCACTATGTCAACTGTACAGCCTTTTCTATTAAAGATATGGGCAAAATAAAATTCATTTTCTCTAATAGGGATTTTCAACAGTAAAAGAAGATAACCATTGAAATACTCGTGGATTTTATAGTGTATCAGTTACATACATTAGCTTCTAATTGAACTAGCAATATTGCAGAAGTTCATAAGTGGTCCTGTAGGGAAAAGCTCCCAGAAGTAGTGTATTATATGAAGTGATGTGCTTTCCTCATTTAATATTTCCCCTGACTTAATCTATAGTTCCCATGGCAGTCCAGATAAATTATACCTTTTCTGGGAGAGGTAATATTTGCATTTGCACTGTGGTCTTTTATTACTGATATAAAATTTGCTGAGTGAGTAAGTTCCTATGTGTTTTAATAGCATGAGGCTTCTACACTATGAGAATGGAAATGACATATTGTGGCACTCCAGGGGTGCAGTCAACAGCCCACCCCAGCGCTATTCCTTGTGGCCAGCGCTATTTACTGTTCTTATTTTGAAATGCGTTTGTGGGATTACGGTGGGTGTTCATTTATTGTTACATCTTAGCTTGGGTTATACATTTATTTACTTGTGTGTTTGTGGGTCACCATGACTGTAACCAGGGTGTGTATTAATCACCTCCCCCATCTGTATGTGACTGAGTGGGATCTCTCCCTGGGTCATAGTGCCCGGTCTATTTTTATGCTTAGCTCAATAAAACATGAAGCTGAGCTAAACAAGCTTCTGTCGTCATGAAGTAAATGCTTGCCACATTGGTGTCGGGAGTGTGATTAGAGATTGATGGCTGCGATGTTGGGTGAAGCGATTTAAGACCCTGGGAATAAGTTGAGGAACCAAGCAAAATCTGCTTCCTCTGCATCCCTGGGCAGGGCTCCTGAAGATGGGACGCCAACGTGGAGGGAAACCCTGGGAACCGAGCGCTGTGCCTTTCCAGGGAACCCCAATGGGGCGAGCATAACCAGGCTCTCCAACCTGGGGGGCATGGCGGACTGCATCACCCACCTCCCTTGTGGCAGGTACCATCGATACCACCGGAGAAAGAGGAAGACCAGTGGGCCCCAGCAATTAACACCACAAGGTCCACCCTGAAGCTCCCCAGGTACAACAGTACCGGCTGCCTCGAGCCTTACCTGGGGCAAGTCAAACTTGCCACATGACACAACGGGTGGTGCACCTTGCCTTGGCACTGGAAGGGGGGTGTGTCCTGTAGGCTTTCCTTGATCTAATGCCAGCTGAGCAGCGTGACTTCAGGGCCCTGGTAGTGTCGCTGGAGGGCAGAGGCCATTGGAGGAAGCAATGAGGGAAGAACTGGGCAGCAGACGGCGCCATGTGGGAGAAAGCCTGGAGGCATTTGCAGCAAATCTCCACCACTGTGCTCTGCATGGCTACCCCCAGTTCCCTCTCACGGTCCAGGAAGAACTTGCCCTCCATGCCTTTGTAAAGGCGCTGATGCCGTAGCGCCTTTGGCATGTGCTCACCTGATATCACCATCATCTCTGAAACAAGTGCTTGCAGAGGCAGAGAGAGCAAAAGCAATTTTAGCCCCCAGAGGTGTTCCAGTGCCGCCCCACGTGCCACGAGCTCAGACTCAGTGAGACGGAGGACGAAATTGATGAGGAGCAGCCCATGAGAGGGATCTGACCAGCGTCATGCCAGTCCTGCTGTGTGCTATGGAGTGATCTCTGCTACCGGTGTGGTGAGGTAGACCCGGGAATGCCCACACCGGCACCACACCATAGCCCAGAGCAGCCATCGGGAAATGCGGAGTGGGCGGCAGTGCCTGAAATCTCCAGGAGAATCCTTTCATTGTCACCTCTCCTGGTGATCCGTTTGGTTGAAGAGCAAGACTTAAACAGCCACGTGGTGGAGGGCATCAGATGCTGTGCGTTGGTGCACACAGGGTCAACCATCACCATCACCTGTCCGGGTGTCCTCCCCAACACAGACCAGCCATCCCTGCCTGGGTGGACAGCAGTGGCGGTCCAGCTGGAATAGGTCACCAGCGACTGTGTGGCGATGAGAAGGAAGAGGTGGCTGCACACTGCAGTAGGGATAAACACAGTTGACATCCGGCACTCCTGCATCATTGGCCTGGACCTGCTGTCCCAAGGGCAGACTCTACCTCAGCGCTGAAGCTGTGGCAGCTTTGGGAAGCGGATCAAGCGGGCTCAGCCACGACCACCGCCGGTTTCACGGTGGCCCACCGCAGTGCAGCACATCCCACAGTGATCCAACGCGACACAGTGGAACCAGGGCAAGCAGTGGTTGTGGTGTTTCAGGTGGCAGCCGGCGGCGAGGCAGGCCTCCCCGCCATTGACCAGCAGCCTCGCGGCGAGCAGGTGGGCCATCCTGTGCTGGCCTGGGTGAGGGAATGGCTGAGCATGGGGTGGTGGCCGGAGTGAGCAGAGGTCTCCACCTGGATCCAGAGACCGAAGCCCCATACTCTCAGTGGGACGTGCTGGAGGTGCACACCAGGTTGCTGTTCTGGCGGTGGCGGTTTTCTAATGATGGATATCTGCGGCTGGTGGTCCCCTGGGGGCTCGGTGCCACTGTGCTGCAGTCAGTGCATAGGCTGGTAGGGGCCGGACATTTTGTGGTCACAAAGATGTTGGGCAAGCTGTACAAGTGCTTCTCTTTGCCTGGGTATAGGCAGACACAGAGCTGTTCGAGCGTCTCAGTATGGGTCTACTGCCCCACCCAGAAGAAGGGACTACCCCGAGCTTGGAAGCTGCTGGAATGGGTTCAAGAAGGTGCTCGACTGCATCTCTGATGTGGCATACTGGGTGCGGTTGCCTGTGCAGGGCATGGCAGTTGTGCTGCACTGGACCGGCTGGCCCTTGGCCACCACTGACCCCGTGAGGCTGAAAAAAGGAAATGACACCTTCAGGTGCCCTGCCTGTAGCCTCACCAAACAGTACCTCCCGGGGAGAGGGGGGTGTTCGCTGCAGACGCCCTACAGTGTCCCAGGCGGTGGCATTGACTACCACTAAGACTTTTGAACTTCGTTGCGGACCCTGGGATTGGGGCAGTGTGGCGCTCCAGGGGCGCGGTCAGCGCACACCCTGGCATTCCTAGTGGCCAGGGCTAATTATTGTTCTTACTTTAAAATGCGTTTGTAGGATTATGGTGAATGTTCAAGTTCATTTATTGTTAGATTTTATTGTGGATTATGCAGTTATTTGCTTGTGTGTTTGTAGATCACCCTACTGTAACGGGTGTGTATTAATCACCTTCCCTGTTGTCTGTATGTGACTAAGTGGGCTCTCTCTCTGGGTCATAGTGCCCGGTCTGTTTTTGTGCTTATTGCAATAAAACCGGCAGCTGAGCTAAACTAACTTCTCTTGTCTGTCATCATGGACCAAGTGCTAGTCACAGTATCAACATTGGAAAAGGATTTGAAACTCCAAAAGAAATAATGCTGAACTTGAACAAGCTGTAATTAAGCCTCTTCTGAATTCACTTTCGAGAACTAAGTCCTTCAAGGAAATTTTGGCCCTGGTAAGTGGCAGTGCAAGTGACTTAAAGGATTTAATTTAGTAAAACCAAAAGGCAGTATAATTGGAATAGTAGAGTCCCAAGATCATTCCTGTGATTTGGCATTCTGAGACATCTATTTTAAATGACTTGTCTTTTTGCATGTCCAAGTTGCAATACCAAGTATCATGGATAAATCCTTGATGCAACTGTGAAGTGTGTTTGATTCATTAGATTATGAGTAAATTTAACAGAGGCGTTTCAATAGATCATTAGATTCTGTACAGTAAATCCCTAGTAGGAAATTTAGCAGGGAGGTACTTGTTCTTGAAGAAATCTGGGAATTATTCCTCAGAGCTCTGGGTGCTAGGTTAATTGAATCAAACTCTGAAATGCTAGTTGTCGTAGGATATGTAATTACATAAGATAGGAGACACAAGAGACTCGGTATATTGTCATAGGATATGTAATTACATAAGATAAGAGACGCAAGAGACTCGGTATATTGTCATAGGATATGTAATTACATAAGATAGGAGACACAAGAGACTCGGTATATTGTCATAGGATATGTAATTACATAAGATAGGAGACGTAAGAGACTCGGTGGGTTGAGCAGCCTCCATGCTGGGAAGTGGGCAGTCAATGTTTCTGAATAAATAGGTTGAGGTACAGGGCAATTTTGTCCAACAAAATGGCAAAGCAGATTTCAGGCTAATATCCTATTCCTGATACCTTTTGGTATTTTTTGTGACATTAAATTCAAATAATTCCCAGGTTGTCTCCACGCCACAGTGTTTCATATTTAGTCCAATATGTATTGAGCTTGATAGACAGGTGTTCTTTATCAGTTTTGGAGTTTGTTGATCACTTGCCCAAAATGATGGTTGATTTTGGCCTGATGGAATTGAAATATCAGGTTATGTCTAATAATTACATTGGGTTTATTTGTGAAGTTTTAAGTGCTGCAAATTCACAAGTGCTAGAAACAGAAAATGCTCAGCAGGTCAGGCAGCATGTGGAGGGAGAAACAGCTGACAATAAGGTGGGTCAGTGACCTACCGTATTTCCTGTTTTTCTTCAATCATACTGCCTGTTCTACCTATGATCATCAACAATTTAATTTATGTTTTTGGGTTTGTTACATCGCCCTCATCGTTTGTCTTCTACACTGTTTATTTTCGTAACAGAGTAATTTTATGTCTTGCAATAAACTGCTGCTACAAAACAGCAAATTTCATGGCATATGTAAGTGATGATAAACCTGATTGTGAAACCTCATTTTCAAGATGCTTAACTCTTGTCTTTGCCTCTGCAGAAGAAGAGGAGGAAGAAGACGAAAATGCTGATGATCAAGATGAGCAGGGGAATTTGAAGGACTTCATTAATGATGATGTGGAGGAGGATGATGAGGAGGAAGAGGAGGAGGAAGACGATGATGCAGGGAGTGAAAGATCGGGAGGTTCAGACACTATCATTAAGAAAAGGAAACGCAAATGTTAGTACTAATATCAGATACTTTTACAATAGAAAATCAAACTAAGGCATTTAAACATTCTTTCAATTATTGCTAGAGCTAGGGACAAAGTTATGAAAATTTTCAAAGAAATTTTTTTTTAATGTGACCTGTTTCTGGGAGAAATGTCGGGAACATATGGAATATATGAATTTTTAATGATAGGAAGCAGTCAGCACTCCTGGAGGGCTCACAACAGTATATAATGCAATCTTGGGTGGGTGGAGGGTGATAATGCCATCCAGGCTTCAGTAATTCTTGTGTTGAAATAACTTTTTAAAACCAATATCTTTGGAGACGGTGTTATTTTAGATATGTAGTGTTGTGTATTAATTGTTATTTATTATGTGCAGCTTACGATGACAGGCTGGAAGATGACGATTTTGACCTAATTGAGGAAAACTTGGGTGTCAAAGTTAAAAGGGTAACTAATTATTTTGCTATAACCAATTACTTGGTGATCATTCAGAATTGAGAGGTAGTAGAGCTTTCCTCAGGTGGAAAATAACTCGCTATTATTTCCAATATACAATGTTGTTTAAAAAAATAAATATTAAATTAATTTTGTCTTCAGAACTCTGCCAAAGTGCCATTAGTACTGCCTAGCATAGTTGCAGATTTTTGTATGTTGCGTTTTATTTTCAAGAGCTTTTCACAGGAATACTAGTGTTACAAGTCGGTCCCATTCATACTTGGAATAGTTTGAGGTGATAAGTTAAGAATTGGCAGAAAAGCAAAAAATAGATTCATTTGGGACAATTGCTTTCTGTGAGTAAATTTATGGGTACACTGTTAACTGAAGTAGTTTTTTTCCCACAACTTGCTGAAAGTAAATTTCAGAAACTTTCATTTGAGACTATGAAAGGGTAATTCAATAGAGCAATGATTGCTTGGTTTTGATCAAGCTGGTATGGATAAATGCTAGATTTCTGTTCTCTAACCATTTTAACAAAGATAAAACATTCCAACTTCACAGGAATGTTACGAACAAAATCTGAGATTGGACTATAAATGGAGATAGTAGGGAGGATAATTAAAAGCTTCATAATGTAAGTTTTGTGATAGAGGAATGTGGTCATAGTAGAAAAAAAATTAATTATGTGATTCTGGAGCTGAGGTCCTTGGCAGCTGATAGAATGGACACCAGTTGTGAGCAGTTACATTTGGAATTGATCTGGAAGCTAGAATTTGGAAGACACAGATAAGATTAAATGGAATAAAATTTTGAAAGCCATAACAATGACATACTGTAATTAAAATGTGAGATTTGGATGCTGTCTGATGAGTGTAAAGTGAAAGAGTGGGGGAAGGGTGGTGGTGGATAAAGTTTAAATATGAATTTAGTAATCTTTCAATTATAACTTGTCATGGCATAAAACTCTCAAGGCCAGACTGTGGCACTGCTCTGCAGCTGTCTTTTGTCCATCTTCCATCCAGCTGTTCTCTTGTTCAGCTTTGGACTCTTTAATCCATGGGCAAGTTTGGCTTTGAGCACTGTGTTATCGGCAACATCAGTTTAATTGTTTAGCTTTGAGTATGCTCTAGAGAGCTGTCACACAAGACGGAAAGTGACATCTATTTAGGGTCTTTAGTTCTATATGATTGCTAGCCTTTGGAAATTTGATCAGTACTTTGGGTGTTTATGGTTTTAAAAAACTTTTGAAAATATTTATAATAAGGATTGTGCATATGTATAAATGATTAACAGCAAAAATCTATCAAACCTTATACATAGTTTCTACACCAATGTATCTCCCAACCTATCAGACAAGAAACAAAATACCCGTTTAGAAACTAGAACGCTGATTCTGAAAAATACCTCTTCATTTCCTTTAATGTTTGTATGGTTAATAACTAGTCTTGGAGATTGCTTTGGCCAAATTCATATTAATCACATCTTTAAGGAGAGGATCACTGAAGATGATGTAAACTTTTAAAAGACATTTGATGTGACTTTACAATACAGATTTTTAGTCAGAATTAGAGCCCACGGTGTTAAAATTGGCTGCACGACAAAAAGTAGGCATAGTGGTAAACAGTTAGTTGTTTTTCAGCCTGGAAAAGTACACAGTAGTGTTCTCCAGGAGACAGTATTAAGATTATTGCATCTAATGCCCATCAGTGATATGAATTTTGGATTTTCAGAGCAGTTTAAAGTCTGAAGGAGTCAAGAAGCTGTGAATGCAGTGACCAGAATGGTAATTTCAGGAAAGTATAGATAGGCTAGTAAAAATTAGCAAATGCATGGTGAATGAAACTTAAGTATCATTTGATAAAGTCAGAGAAGGCAATATATATTTATTGGTCAATCTTTTAAGCTGTATATTGGAATGACTTGTAGAAATAGTCCACAAATCCTTCATGGTGATAAGCTAAGTTGAGAAAATAAAAATGTCTATGGACCATTGGCTTTATGGCTTTAGTAGGTAAATATCCTACGAAAATCATGCATATAAAACTTATCTAAATCATGTTGTAGGAAAGATGTTAATTTCTTAAGATACAGAAGAGTTACAGATGCAGAACTCCATTCCTATTATCAAGAAACCAAAGCATCTGAGGTTCTTTACAGCAGGGAAGGTTTAGAGGAGATTTTATAGAAATATTCAAAATAGTTGATGGTTTTTATGAGATAAACATGGAGAACCTTTTCCTGATGGAGAATGGTTATTACCCAAAGGACAAAGGTATGATTGGCTGAAAATCAGATATGAAAGCAGGGCTCCGAGAGCACATTTTTGAGATTTGAAAAGCACTATCTGATGGGATTATGGAAACATGCTCAACAGATTTCAATGATGATTTGACAGGAATTAAGATAATGGGGCTTTAGAGAAGGAACAAACGAGAAAGAATAATGGTATAGTTCTGTAGAAGATCTAGGTGTAACCCGCTCACCGAGCTTGTATGCGTACTTGGCTCATTAGTTGGCTGTGCTAACAGCCACGGGACTTAGTGATGAGAAGGGCATCTTTCATAAACAACATACGTCTAGGGTCGGTATGACTTGGGATCAACCAAACAGAAAAGTTATGATGTTTTGATTAACATGACCCCGATTTGAGCGGACGCTGTGTAAATACTGTCCACACACAATTATCAGTTGGCAAGAAATAACAGCTCGTACACTGCATACAATTATAAAGAAAATGTATTTACTAATTTCAGCTTTATCAAGCAGTTATTAATAGAGAGAAAAGAGAAAAGAAAAAAAAAAGTAAAAAGGCCTATTACAATTAAACTAGTCTGTGCACATACATTGGAGCTTGTATTGTACAAAAGCTGGATATGACTATCATTCAAAGCACTAAATTCTCATCACCAATCACCGGTAGAAATTCCCAACTTGGATTCCTTCATCTTGCAAGCACTCCTTGCAATTTGCGTAATCCCGTCGAATCAAATCCTGCTGCCATCTCCCCTGATCTCATCTCTGCCCAGCTCTGTTGAAACTTCTCCCAATTTCACAATCCTGATTGGCTGACATGACATTCTAAAGTTGAACGTCATAGCCCCTGATCTTTAGCTGAACCCAAAACATTCTACCGGCTGGGCACATTGTTTTTACAGAAGGCTACTAATTGAAATATCCTACAGCATTAGTAGTAAAAATCTTAACCAGGGCATTACATAGGATATTCACAATGATGCATTTGGCCAACTTGAGTGTCATTTCATTCTATGAATCCATCAACTCAGGTCTGAAATAGTCAGGATTTCTTTTGGACAAATTAGAGCAGTCATTCCACAAAGTTGGAAATTGTTTTAATATCTTAATGTTTTACAAGCAAAAAGAAACTCATAACAGTGAACCAGCTTTTGATTTTTGATTTTCTTCAATTTTATTAAAGAGAAAGAATTTTTGAAAGAAATTCAATTTAAGCCCATAGTGACCTTTTTTTGGAAAATGTTTTGTTTTCCTGAAACTGAGGAATAGCAAGGTGAATGGGCTCACCATTCTAAGCCTCTCGAGTTTTCACTGTGGGACTCATTTCTTGTGATCCTCATTTGAACTTTTCCGTAATTTCTTTGTGATAAATGAGTTAAATTAAAGATTCAATTACAACCTGACCAAGGTTTTTTAAAAAAAACACCAAATTAAACCCGTACTCACAGAAAGAAAATTTTAAGCTTATAGTAATGAAAGTTTAGAGGAATCTAAGGCAAGTTTTAGATGCATTTTCCCTCATTTTAAACTGAGAGCTAATAATTATGATTCTAATCACAATTATCAACAGCCTCATGTTTTTGAACTCCTCCATCTAATGGTCTTTGTCCAACAATGTGAAATATGTACAGAATCCATTCAGGCTGCTGTTAATTTTCTACTTGGAGAATTTAATTTACTGAATACATTTAGTATGATTTTACAATAGAAAATACAGCTAAAAGTTACTTCCTTGACAGTTGATGATCTTTAAGTATTCTTCATATGTTAGGTAGCATTTGCTGGGCATCAAATTAGCCATGCAATATAAAAAATGTGATTTTTAAAAAATTTCTTATAGCTTGTATTTAGTGGGGATATCAATGCATTCATCCAGCTGCTAATGTCTGATTACATCTTCAATGCAGCCCTCTAATTTAAAGTATTGTTAATAATTAATTAGTTTATAGTTTTTCATGTTTAAAATTTGATGAATAACTCTTTATAGCAAAAATTCCGACGTGTGAAAAAAGTATCTGATGATGAAGATGAAGAGGAAGAAGAAACTACCAAGAAAGGACATGAAAAGGAGGCTATTGCTGATGAACTTTTCCCAGAGTTTGAAGGGGAAGAAGGAGAGCAGGCAGAACCACCAGTAGTAGCCCCTGAGGAAGAGGAGGAGGAAGAAGAGGAAGAATCAGGTATGTTTGAGTTATCACCACAATCATAATTGGTGGACACCAAGAATAGAGGCCTCTTGATTTAAGGGAGCAAGATCATTGTGGAATCCGTGAGGTGATACTTTTGTTTGTAATCAGTGCTAACCAGCATGCTGTTCTGTTAACCTGTGCAGTTGCTTTGTTCTATGTGACAGTAAGTTATTCCTGTTCAGCAAATAACATCACTTTTAGAATCGTACCTCATTTATTACAAAGATAGAATTTATGTTAAAATGGAATTTGGAGTACATTTAACATGAATGTTCCAGTTAGGAAACACAAGTTTGTAGAATTTAAGTATGAAGTATGGTTTAGTTGTAAGTATTTTTATGTCTGGGTTCAAAACTATTCCAGTTAATTGAACATAAAATATAAATTGTCACCCCCTCCAATACCAAATGAATCCATTTAAAATGGATCTTTCCAATAAGACATGAGGAATTTGGGAACATAATATATGCTGGACCTCTCCAGTTGTAGAAGGGATCTAGTATACTGTTGGTTACTGATGCATTCTAGTTTACAGCATTCGTTGCAGGTACTGTGGGGCGGTGGGGGGGGGGGAGAGAGGAGTGCAAGTTAGTTGGTGGTTGAGCCATTTACTGAAGGGGAGCTGATTGTGACTTGTGTTTTATTTCCTTAAGTCACTGCAACCAGTTCCTATCGGTCAGATTTTGTATTCTGCTGCAGCAGGTTTTACATTTGTCTCAATGAGCCGAATGGTTGAATTGAGAGTTAAAGGGCAAAAGTTTAGGGGTAACATGAGGGGGAACTTCCTTACTCAGAGTGGTAGCTGTGTGGAACGAGCTTCCAGCAGAAGTGGTTGAGGCAGGTTCGATATTGTCATTTAAAGTTTAATTGGATTGCTATATGGACAGGAAGGGAATGGAGGGTTATGGGCTGAGTGCAGGTTGGGGGGACTAGGTTCGCGTAAGCGTTCGGCATGGACTAGAAGGGCCGAGATGGCCTGTTTCTGTGCTGTAATTGTTATATGGTTATATTATGGTCTAATTTTGCTCCTAGATCTAATGGTCATATGGTCTAAATTTGTTAAATGGATGTTTGATGGTTAGTGTGGACTCTAACTTTGAAGGCCTGTTTCAATGCTGAATGGCTTCATGACTGATTCACAAAAATTACAGAACAGCATTTTGGTTTACTTTTAAATTGATTATGCAAATATCAATTTTATTAAATATAATCAAATACATGTAGATATCGATGACTTCATTGTTGATGATGATGGGCAACCAATCAAGAAACCAAAGTGGAAGAGAAAATTTTCGGGGTACACAGATGCGTAAGTAGCATTCTATTACAGAAAATTATCTCTTTGCTACCCAGAATTATGCTGGTATAATCAAGACCCACTAGGAAAGCACTTCTGAAGAAATGTTAATAATTCTTTTGTTATACAAGTTTAAAGATCAGCATATGTGACAAAGAAAATTTGCTACAATTAAACCTTTTCCACGATGCTGCTCTATGTAGTGCTGAAATCTTTGCTTAAGAGAAAATGGTAAATGCGTATTTTACATTTTCTGCATATCTAAGTGAGATGATGCCACAATCAAGATTGTCTTCTATTACATTGTGAAATTATGTAAATGGGTTTCATGGTGGTGGCAATGTATGGATAACCTTCAAAGATCATTATCTTTCAGACATATTTTCTGATTTGTGACCATCCGTGTGTATGCTATTCAACAGAGTATTAAAAACTACTAAATGTTGTGTGATTGGTAATTTTTAATCTTAATTACAGTGCTCTTCAAGAAGCTCAGGAAATCTTCGGAGTAGATTTTGATTACGATGAATTTGAAAAATATAATGAATATGACGAGGAGCTAGAGGAGGAATATGAGTTTGAAGATGAGGAATTGGGAGAAGGTGAAACAAGAGTTCGCCCAAAGAAAACCACCAAAAAACGTGTCAGCCGACGTAGCATCTTTGAGATCTATGAGCCCAGTGAACTGGAGAGCAGCCATCTCACAGACCAGGACAACGAGATCAGAGTTACAGACATGCCAGAAAGATTCCAGGTTGGTTCACTGTCTTCAAGGAAATGGGTCATGTGCTTTAACTTTGGTTTGGCCTATAGTGATTAGCAGAGGCAATACTTTGAAAACTACAACTTCTAGTCGTAATCAAGTTCATGTGCTTAGTGCCACAGAGTAATACAGTATGAAAACAGGCCCTGTGGCACAACTGGTCTAAGTCAACCACAGCATCTTCGCTGCTCATTCCGTATACACATTACCCTCCATGACAAGAAGTTTCCACTTAGGATTACAAGGTTGGGGGCAGGTGGGAGCTTGGATAGTTTAATAGAATGTATGGAGAAAGGGTTTAAGAGATGATTAGTGTAGATGGGTGTTTGTTACTTGGCATGGATTGTTGGATTATTTCATGGCAGCCTTGTATAAAGTTGAAAGTTACAATTATTTTGTGCTGATCCTAAATTACTTGCAGTGTAATTTTAATCCTGGTTAACTATGGTTTATGTGGACCTTTCAAGAATTTGCATTTTTCCTTCCCTGTCTATTTTCTCTTAATAACTCATTAAATCCTCTTAAGTGTATGTCAGCAAGTTTAACTGAGGATTTGATAACTGTTCCTTAACTCCCAATAAAATTCTGATACCAATGTTCATATCACCACAGCCACAGGTCCACTCTTAATTTCTTACGCAGTTGCAAATTTACTAATTGTTTTATAAAACAAAATATTACATTGTTACATTATATAACAGTGGGCAACCAGATAGTCCATTGACAATTTACCAAGGAATGCCACCACATTTTTAATCAACTGGTTCTGAAATTCTCTGTCATTTGAAGTAGCGGCTGAAGATGATAAAGCCCTTCAGTAGATCAAAGTTCAGAGTAAATTTATTATCAAAATACATATGTCATTATGTACAACCTGAGTTTCATTTTCTTGTGGGCATACTCAATAAATCTGAAATAGAATAATAGGCATAACAATCAATTAAGACTGCATCAGTAGATGGGTCAAATGGAGTTGATTTTAAGAATTCTATTAACTAATCCCATCCTCTTGGCTATTACATTACCTTTATCAAATTCTGCGTATTATGGTTGGAATTGTGCCTCAGGGAGCATTACATGGTAATAGATATCATTATTTAATCCTTGAAAAATCAGTATTTAATTTTTTTCCTTAACATCATTGCAGTAGTTTTAAAGAGAAGGTTTGTCACCAGCTCAAGGAGCATTAGGAGACAATAAGTAAATGCAATGTTTCTAACTCTACATCCTGAGAATAGCTTTTCAGGATTCATATTTTAGTAATTCTGTTGCATTTAATCCACTCCACTAAATATTTAACTTGGGTTAATAAAACTAAATACCAACAATGGTTAAAATTAAATTCTCTTTCAACAGCTTCGTGCAATTCCAGTCAAGCCATGTGAAGATGATGAGCTTGAGGAGGAGTCTGAGTGGATTTACAGAAATGCCTTCTCAACACCTACTGTTTCATTGCAGGTTGGAGTCCATATCTATTTTCTGTTGAAAAATGTTTCCGTGTGGTTTCTAAAAATACGGGTCTAAGTGGTAGTTTCTGCGCAGCTGGTTTCTTTGCAATTTATGTTCAGTTTTTGAGAATGCTGTCAACATTAGGATTCAGCTGATAAAGTACATTAAGTATAAAGGTGCTCTTTTCCCAGGTGAAGTAAGACAGAAGTTACAGGAGAGGTGTTTTCCAAGTCCGTTGTCTCAAAACTGTCGAAGTATCTTAAGTCACTGAAGAGCCAGGACTTGTGCTCCTCTGGGATTATTTTACATTGCTTCCAATAAGATTTTTTTTTTTAAAGAGTGGCAGCTGCAAAGGGTAACACATCAGATTTAGAGTGCCTACATTCAATTTTAGAAAAAAATTTGATTAGTCACTATCTCCAGTGAATACAAGTAACACACATCAAAGTTGCTGGTGAACGCAGCAGGCCAGGCAGCATCTCTAGGAAGAGGTACAGTTGACGTTTCAGGCTGAGACCCTTCGTCAGGACTAAATGAAGAAAGAGCTAGTAAGAGATTTAAAAATGGGAGGGGAGGGAGATCTAAAATGATAGGAGAAGACAGGAGGGAGAGGGATGGAGCCAAGAACTGGACAGTTGATTGGCAAAAGGGATCTGAGAGGATCATGGGACAGGAGGCCCTGGGAGAAGGGGGGGGAACCCAGAGGATGGGCAAGGGGATAAGTCACAGGGACAGAGGGAGAAAAGGGAGAGTGAGAGAAAGAATGTGTGTATATAAATAACGGATGGGGTACGAGGGGGAGGTGGGGCATTAGCGGAAGTTAGAGAAGTCAATGTTCATGCCATCGGGTTGGAGGCTACCCAGACGGAATATAAGGTGTTGTTCCTCCAACCTGAGTGTGGCTTCATCTTTACAGTAGAGGAGGCCGTGGATAGACATGTCAGAATGGGAATGGGATGTGGAATTAAAATGTCTGGCCACTGGGAGATCCTGCTTTCTCTGGCGGACAGAGCGTAGGTGTTCAGCAAAACGATCTCCCAGTCTACGTCGGGTCTCACCAATATATAGAAGGCCACATCGGGAGCACCGGACGCAGTATATCACCCCAGCCGACTCACAGGTGAAGTGTCGCCTCACCTGGAAGGACTGTCTGGGGCCCTGAATGGTGGTGAGGGAGGAAGTGTAAGGGCATGTGTAGCACTTGTTCCGCTTACAAGGATAAGTGCCAGGAGGGAGATCAGTGGGGAGGGATGGGGGGGACGAATGGACAAGGGAGTCACGTAGGGAGTGATCCTTGCAGAGTGTGGGGGGGGGGGGGCAGATGTGCTTAGTGGTGGGATCCCGTTGGAGGTGGTGGAAGTTATGGAGAATAATATGTTGGACCCGGAGGCTGGTGGGGTGGTAGGTGAGGACCAGGGGAACCCTATTCCTAGTGGGGTGGCAGGAGGGTGGATTGAGAGCAGATGTGCGTGAAATGGGGGAGATTCGTTTGAGAGCAGAATTGCTGGTGGAGGAAGGGAAGCCCCTTTCTTTAAAAAAAAGAGGACATCTCCCTCGTCCTGGAATGAAAAGCCTCATCCTGAGAGCAGATGCGGCAAAGACGGAGGAATTGCAAGAAGGGTATGGCATTTTTGCAAGAGATAGGGTGAGGAGAGGAATAGTCCAGATAGCTGTGAGAGTCAGTAGGCTTATAGTAGACCTCAGTAGATAAGCTGGCTCCAGAGATGGACAGAGAGATCTAGAAAGGGGAGAGAGGTGTCGGAAATGGACCAGGTAAACTTGAGGGCAGGGTGAAAGTTGGAGGCAAAGTTAATAAAGTCAACGAGCTCAGCATGCGTGCAGGAAGCGTTTGCCATGACGCGGAACTGTTCTTCCGCCATTTCCGTCTCCGAGCCTACTTCTTCAGCAAGGACTCTTCCACCCCCACCGATGACCTCTTCTCCCGTCTTCAACCCTCCTCCTCTCATGGACACCCGGCTCTGGTCTTCTGCCTGCTCTGGATCTCTTTATCGCTAACTGCCGACGGGACATCAACTGTCTCGACTTCACCGCACCTTGTTCCCATTCCAACCTCACTCCTTCAAAACGCTCTGCTCTCCACTCCCTCCGCACTAATCCTAACCTTGCTCTTAAACCCGCCGATAAGTGGGGGTGCTGATGTAGTCTGGCGCACTGACCTCTACTTTGCCGAGGCACAGCGATAACTCGCGGATACCTCCTCTTATTTACCCCTCGATCGTGACCCCACCAAGGAGCACCAGGCCATTGTCTCCCACACCATCACCGACTTTATCCACTCGGGATCTCCCATCCACTGCTACCAACCTTATAGTTCCCACACCTCGCACTTCCCATTTCTACCTCCTACCCAAGATCCACAAACCTGCCTGTCCTGGCAGACCTATTGTCTCAGCTTGCTCCTGCCCCACCGAACTCGTTTCTGCATACCTCGACACGGTTTTATCCCCCCTTGTTCAATCCCTTCCTACCTATGTTCGTGACACTTCTCACGCTCTTAAACTTTTCGATGATTTTAAGTTCCCTGGCCCCCACCGCTTTATTTTCACCGTGGATGTCCAGTCCCTATATACTTACATCCCCCATCAGGAAGGTCTCAAAGCTCTCCACTTCTTTTTGGATTCCAGACCTAATCAGTTCCCCTCTACCACCACTCTGCTCCGTCTAGCGGAATTAGTCCTTACTCTTAATAATTTCTCCTTTGGCTGCTCCCACTTCCTCCAAACTAAAGGTGTAGCTATGGGCACCCGCATGGGTCCGAGCTATGCCTGCCTTTTTGTTGGCTTTGTGAAACAATCTATGTTCCAAACCTATTCTGGTATCTGTCCCTCACTTTTCCTTCGCTACATTGACGACTGCATTCTCTTACTAGCTCTTTCTTCAGTTAGTCCTGACGAAGGGTCTTGGCCTGAAACGTCGACTGCACCTCTTCCTACAGATACTGCTTGGCCTGCTGCGTTCACCAGCAACTTTGATGTGTGTTGCTTGAATTTCCAGCATCTGCAGAATTCCTGTTGTTTGAGTACAAAATTTGTTGAGGTTGTCTACTACATTGTTCAGGCTAAAAGTATGAAGGATTTACCAGAGTTGCAAATAGACTACATACACAAAAAGGGTAATGCTAAACTTGTGTAAATCAATACTGAAGCCTCAATTTGACTATTATATCCAGTTTTAGAAACCACAAAGATCTTGAAGAGGCTATATGATACCATGGATGAGGAGAATCAATAATGTGATTAAGGTTGAGAAGTTTACCCACTGGTCGTAGGGTCAGTAATCATGGGGTGCATATTTGTGATAATCGATGAAAGAAACAGATGCAAGAACACTTTAGCAAACAAATTAAATTATAATTTGGAATGCACTGGTGAAAGAATGGTGGAAGATTACTGCTACCACAGCTTGTTTCTGACAGCATCTGTTACCAAAATATTTGTTTACAGGAAAGCTCTAAATACCAGTAATATAGCGGGGAAATCAACAACTTAAGCCAAATTTAGAAACTAAAGAAAACTCTGCTTTAAAGAGCTTGGAATGGAATCTGTGGGATTTGGAGAAGGAGCATAGTTAGTGAGTGACTGGATGGCCTTACCAACAGGGCCAAATTGGCAGTCTTGTGTGACTTGATAGTTTTGCTGGCATAGATTTGTAAGTCTGCAATTTTTGTTATGAGTAAGTACAACTGTTGAAATTCTAAAAATTAGCTTGGGGAAACTAGTTTCTAGCATTAGAAAACAAAACACTCATTTACATTGATCGAGCTGCCAGAAAAACTCAAATACACCTAGATATTTGAGAGCTAAATTGTACTGCTTTTGTCCGTCTGTTTTATCCAGTTCTTATATCAACTTTTTAAACAAATTACTGAAGGATATTGCTGTAGAACAGAGATGATGGTGAATCTGTGGAATTCATTGCCAGAGATGACTGTGAAGGCCAAGTCATTGGGTATATTTAAAGTGTAAGTTGATAGTTTCTTGATTAGTAAGGGCATCAAAAGTTACAGGGAGAAGGAAGGCAAGTAGGGTTGAGAGGGATAATAAATGAGTCATAATGGAATGCTGGAGCAGACTTAATGAGCCATATGGTCTAATTCTGCATCTGATGTGGTTATGATCTTATCAATGGTTTGTTTTTTGGATTAAGTTCCTTTTGCCAGAATATTTGTTTTTCCATTATAGGAGAGTTCGGAGTACCTGGAACGTGGGCAGGGTATCAGCAATTTTAGCCGAAAAGGTCCTGCAACTATCCAGAAGATAAAAGAAGCACTCAATTTTATGAGGAATCAGCATTTTGAGGTATTTCTGTTTTCTACTATTTGCCATATCAGTGAATTGCATTCTATGAACTTTTCTTTGTAATACTTTACAGACAGAGAGAACTAGTTAAGTGCAGAGTCATTAAAAGGAATTTGGAGTAAAAAATGCAAATTTTGACATACTTTAGTTCTCATTCTGGAGGCTTGTCCACTATTAGGCACAGAGCAGGTTTTGGGAAGAGAACTCTGGTATCCTGGCAAAGTGCGCTATGATCCTTGTGACAGATCCCATCTTCCGTTGTGGTTTTCTGACAGAATTAATTGCACCAGTAGCAAGGTGTAAGCATTGGAATGCCATCACTGAGGTCTTTCCTCAAGACATTTTTGAAGCTGAAATTGGGTTCCATCCACCTTGATGCTCTTAGCCCAATTGAACATTGTGGACATACTATGTTGACACTGGAATGTGTGGCAACACTTACATTTCACTGAGTGTTTTGAAATGCAGTACAGTTTGAATCTGAAACCATTTTATTTTCCTCAAGAAATCTTGGTATGGCTCTCATCTCAGTTCCACTTGAATTGAATTCTAGCTTTTCATCCCATGTCCTGATATTTCCCCTGTGGCTCAGTGCTAACTGTTCATTATTGATGCTTGTAAACATTGATGTGCATTCATATTGTAAAGCTATTGTACAATTGTATATGTTGTTTACAAACAATTTATTTACTTTTACTGTTCATACAAGTAAAACATTGATATTAGTTGAACTTGCATAAAAATGTATATATTAAATGAAATCATGGTTGTGGAAAGATGCTGCATATATTGTTTATTTGTGGTGGTACTCATGTTATCAAAGTTCAAAGTAAATTTATTAAAGTGCATATATGTCACCATATATAACCCAGGGAGTCATTTTTTGTGCGGGCATGCTCAATAAATCCTTAGAATAATAACCATAATAGTAACAAGGAAAGGCTGCACCAACTTGGGTGCTCAACTAGTTTGCAGAAGACAACAAGCTGTACAAGTACAAAAAGATAGAAATATTAATAATAAATTAACTATCGAGAGCATGCACCGAAGAGTCTTTGAAAGTGAGTCACACACATCAAAGTTGCTGGTGAACGCAGCAGGCCAGGCAGCATCTCTAGGAAGAGGTACAGTCGACGTTTCGGGCCAAGACCCTTCATCAGGACTAACAGAAGGAAGAGTTAGTAAGAAATTTGAGAGGGGGAGGGGAGATCCAAAATGACAGGAGAAGACAGGAGAGGGAGGGATGGAGCCAAGAGCTGGACAGGTGATTGGCAAAAGGGATATGAGACGATCATGGAACAGGGGGCCCAGGGAGAAGGAAAAGGGTGGGGGGGGGAGGGGAAACCCAGAGGATGGGCAAGGGGTATAGTCAGAGGGACAGAGGGAGAAAAAGGAGAGAGAGAAAGAATGTGTGTGTATATAAATAAATAACAAGGGGTACGAGGGGGAGGTGGGGCGTTAGCGGATGTTACAGAAATCAGTGTTCATGCCATCAGGTTGGAGGCTACCCAGACGGAATATAAGGTGATGTTCCTCCAACCTGAGTGTGGCTTCATCTTTACAGTAGAGGAGGCCGTGGATAGACATATCAGAATGGGATGTGGAATTAAAATGTGTGGCCACTGGGAGATCCTGCTTTCTCTGGCGAACAGAGCGTAGGCGTTCAGCAAAATGATCTCCCAGTCTGCGTCGGGTCTCACCAATATATAGAAGGCCACATCGGGAGCACCGGACGCAGTATATCACCCCAGCCGACTCACAGGTGAAGTGTCGCCTGTGAAAGTGAGTCTATAGGTTATGGGAACATTTCAGTGATCCGGCAAGAGAAATTGAGTGAAGTTATCCCCTTTGGTTCAAAAGACTGATGTTTGAGAGGTTATGACTGTTATTGAATCTGGTGGTGAGGGACCTGAGGCTCCTGTATCACCTTCCTGATGGCAGCAGTGAGAAGAGAGCATAGCCTAGGTGGTGGGGGGTCTTTGATAATGGATGCTGCTTTCCTGCAACAGTGTTTTGTGTGTATGTGCTCAATGATGGGAGGGCATTATCCATGATGGACTGGGCTGTATCCACTACTACTTGTGGGATTTTCCATTCAAGGGGATTGCTGTTTCCATACCAGGCCATGATGTAACTTGTCAATGTATCCTCCGCCACACATCTGCAGAAGTTTTTCAAAGTTTTAGATGCCCTCTGGAATCTTTGCAAACTCCTAAGGAAGTAGAGACGTTGCTGTGCTTTCTTCATAATTGGACTTAAATTGCTAGGACCAGAACAGATCCCTCAAAATAATAACACCAAGGAATTTAAGTTTGCTGACCCTCTCCACCTCTGATCCTCCAATGAGGATTGGCTCATAGACCTCTGGTTTCCTTCTCCTGAAGTCAATAATTAGTTCCTTGGTCTTGGTGACATTGTGTAAAAAGTTGTTCTTATGGCACTCCTCAGCCAGATTTTCTATTTCCCTCCTATATGCTGATTCATTACCACCTTTGATTCAGTCTATGATGCTGTAGCTGATTATAATTTCCTACTTTCCAAAAACATTATACTAAAATCTACTTTGTTTACTAGGTGCCTTTCATTGCCTTCTACAGAAAGGAGTATGTAGAGCCAGAACTGAACATCAATGATCTGTGGAAGGTCTGGCAGTGGGATGAGAAGGTATGGGTTGGTGGATAATGTTTGAAGTAAAATTTGTTAAGTAATAAAATATTTGGAGCATAGCTTTTCATTAAAGGAAAGTCAGTTGTGATAACAACTAACATACATTTTAAATCTAACCAACTTTGGTCCAAAGGAACAGCTGGAGACATCCAGAGGGACTACAGTTCTATGGAGTTGCAAAGTTTCCTTTTCTGAATTAATGATGTTGTAAGGCAGCTGTCACAATCCACATAGTATGGCCTTGCACAATGTAATGTCGGTGCATGCAATGTGATGGGGTGGAAGTTGAACAAGCCCAGCCAGTGAACCTACTGAAGGACTTTGGTAACTAGATAATACCCCAGATTTTACTGGTTGTCAGACTTCTCAAAGTATAAATGTTAAAGTGATTAAATGACTTAAACCTAATATTTTTAATTTAAAACATTAAAGTTAATACATAAAATGTTGCTTATTGTCTCAAAGCTTTCATTGACCACTCAAGCTATTGACTAATAGTCCAAAATTGATTATGGTCAGAAAAACTGACCAGCAAGTTTGAGCATTCATATGCACACAGAAATTCTGAATTTGGTGGAACTTGCTCTGAGAATCTGAACAGCTGGCATGCCCCCAAGAGCTCCAGCCCATTGTTTCCTGGATACATCTCTTAATAGGCATACCGGTTTGCCAAGGTCAGGCAAATGTCTTTTTTTTTTCAAATCGAAATGAGGTTTTGCTACCCTCTGGATGAAGAAATTTCTGCTTTTATCTGTCCTGAGTTGTTGGTCCTCTAATTCTGGAATTGTGACCATACCACCTCAACTTTTAACCAATGCTGTTAAGCCACTTAGGAATTTTTTACATGCACATGCCTACTACTGTTTATTGCTTCATGCATAAGCACCTTTGAGGTTCTCACCATTTCAAAGTACTCTAGCTTTCTTTGTAATGAAAATTATTAACTTTGCATTTTTCACAATATTTTGTATCAGCCTTCCCATTCTTTTCAACTATTTATCTCCTGAAAGCTCTCTGTATCCTCCTCACAGTCCTCATTGCCAGCAAGCTTGGTGTCTTGGATATGTTACACCTAATTCCCTCATTCACCTATGTTATGAAGAACTGTGTCCCCAGTATTGATCTTTGCTGTGATTCACTAATCACAGCCTCCAAAAATTGACTAGTTTATTCCCCTCTGTTTTCTGTCCTTCAATAAGTCACTAATCCAGATGGTATATTAAACTCAATTCTGTCCATTCAAATTTTGTTTAAAAATGTGAATATGCCTTTCAGAAGACTTATGAAACTACAGAGACACCACATTGCTGGTTCACAAACATCCCTATTGTTTGATATAACCATTAAAAAAAACAATAGTCTTGTCAATTGTAATTTTCCTTTTATAAGTTCATTTTGCCTGATCCTTTTATTATTTTTCTTGTCCTTTGCCACTTCATTAATAATTAATTCTAGCATTTTCCTTAATGTTGATGCCATGTTAGATGTGGTAGATGGTATTCTGTCCTCAAATCAATAGAATTTTGGAAAATTGTAACCAGTGCATCACTGTCTCAGTTCTTATCGCCTTTCAGTTCTGTTAATTTCTCCCATATTAGTTTTTATTAATGTTTCTTATGTACTCTAAGTTTATAGTATCTATTATTTTGAAGAAATGCTCTGATTCCTCTTCCATGAAGATAGACACAAAATATTTGTTTAATTTTGCTGACATTTCTTTATCTGGATCTACTCTTGATCTCATAATAGTCTTTGGTGTCTATGTAAGACCCACACCAACCTTTGATAATCGTTATTTTATATTTGGAAAGACTTTTGATAAGGTTCCCCATGCAAGGCTCCTTCAGGAAGTAAAGAGGCATGGGCTTCAAGGAGACCTTGCTTTGTGGATGCGGAATTGGCTTGCCAGTCGAAGGCAAATGGTCTGCATGGAGGTCGGTGACCAGTGGTGTTCCGCAGGGATCTGTTCTGGGATCCCTCCTCTTTGTGATTTTTATAAGTGATCTGGATGAAGAAGTGGAAGGGTGGGTTAGTAAGTTTGCTGATGACACGAAGGTTTGGGGTGTTGTGAATGGTCTGGAGGGTTGTCAGAGGTTACAGCGAGACACCAATAGGATGCAGTACTGGGCTGAGAAGTGGTAGATGGGCTTTAACCCAGGTAAGTGAAGTGGTTCATTTTGGGTACAATTTGAAGACAGAATGTAATATAAATGGTAAGACTCTTGGCAGTGAGGAGAATCTGAGAGATCTTGGGGTCCATGTTGACAGGATTTTCAAAGCTGCTGCGCAGGTTGACAGTGTTGTTAAGAAGGCATATGGTGTGTTGGCTTTCATCAACCATGGGATTGAATTCAAGAGCCTTGAGGTAATGTTGCAACTATATAGGACCTTGGTAGACCCCACTTAGAGTACTGTGTTCAGTGCTGGTCACCTCACTACAGGAGAGAGTGCAGAGGAGATTTACAAGGATGTTGCCTGGATTGGAGGGCATACCTTATGAGAATAGGTTGAGTGTATTTGGCCTTTTCTCCTTGGAGTGATGGAGGATGAGAAGTGACCTGATAGACGTGTATAAGATGATAAGGGGTAATGATCGTGTGGCTAGCCAGAGGCTTTTTCCCCCAGGGCTGAAATGGCTTTTACGAGGGGGCATCGTTTTAAGGTACTTGGAAATGGGTACAGAGGGGATGTCAGGGGGAAGTTTTTCACACAGAGATTGGTGGGTGCGTGGAATGCACTGCCAGCTGCAGAAGTGGCTACAATAGGGTCTTTTAAGAGCCTCTTGGATAGATACATGAAGCTTAGAAAAATGGAGGGCTATGCATTAGGGGAATTCTAGGCAGTTTCTGGAATAGGTCAAATGGTCAGCACAACATTGTGGGCCGAAGGGCCTGTAATGTGCTGTAAATTTCTATGTTCTTGTGTCCTATGACTTGCAGACTGTTTCTGTTTCTCACCGGCCTACTCAAAACTGAGTAATAAGGTTTTCTCTGCCATGACATTTTTATGAATAGGATGTTAAGGGAGATGAATGTAATAAATGTTTTAATTCTGCTTACACAGCAAAAGACTTTTGTTCCCTTGTGATTTCAAGTTCAAGTTCCTATTTCGTATTGAGTTGTTACCAAGATATGTTTAAGGCACAAAGCATAGAGTGCATTGTAAATTTATTTAGAAGTATGAATGAAATAAAAGCTAGTCATCATATTTTTCCTCCCACTTATTGGGTCTGTTGGAATCTCTTTTTGTTTACTAATGAATATTCTGCAGTTCTGCTTGAGTCACCTTTTGCAATGGTCCATTACAGTGGACACAGCTGAAGACTCGAAAAGAAAACCTTACCCGACTATTCCAGAAGATGCAAGCATACCAGTATGAACAAATCTCTGCAGATCCAGACAAACCCCTGGCCGATGGTGTTAGGGCACTGGACACTGCAGATATCGAAAGGTAACCTTCTGATTTTATCAAGTAGTGTGCTAGACGTTCCTGGAAAGTCATTAGCAGTTTACAATATAGCTTTACTAGCTCTCCTAGTGTTGCATGATGTGGTCATTGCAGTTGCAAAGCAAATGCTTTGAAACTGATGGAACCAAATAACAAAAATGAAATTTGCAACAGTATTTGAGAATGAGAAATTACAGTCTGTGATCCACAATCTGACATGCTGTAAATTACTGACATGTTATACAGTCGACCTTCACCAATCCAACTAATGTAATCCGGTTCCTTCGATAATCCGGCACTCCTCCGGTCCTAATGGTGCCAGATTAGTGAAGGTCGACCTCTCTACTACATAGTATATGTATTCTGAGCATTTATTTTATTTGTTGAGATACAGAAAAGAAAACAAGTCAGAAAATCAAACACATTTACCACCCTTTGCTCTTTATCTGTTGGTATCCTTGTGTAGAAGTATTAATGGCTTCAACTAATCTAGAATCCACTATGTTGGAAATGTTTTCCAGATTTTTTTTGTAACTCCTTGTTTAAAGAAATGTTCCCTGAATGGCCTGAGCCTAATTTTAAAATTATGCTCTTATCTGGATTCTCAGCTAGAGGAAATAATTTATCTTTGCTATACAAAAATCCATCCATCAAATGAAGTCATGATTTCTACAGTTGTTCCTTTTAATTTACCCCTGAAGAGTTTCTGTTACTCTGGTACATCTACACGAAATTTCTACCAAGTGTCTTTGAAATACAGCACCCAGAACATGGGGCAGTAGTCCATGCTTGGTGTAACCAAGGCATTCATTCAAGTGACATATAACTTCAATACATTTGTATGCTAACTCCCTTGAGATTAAGGTCTGGTAGTCATTTTTTTTTCTGTACCTGTCCATTATCTTTATGGAACTGCATGCTATTTCTCTTTCAAAACATTTTAAAACAAATTTGCATTTCCTGCATTTGTTTCTGTAAATTTTGTATTACTGTTTATTTGTTCTGATAGCCTTTTTGAATTTTTATAGATTAAAGGATGTGCAGTCAACTGATGAGCTGCGAGATGTGTATAATCATTTCTTGTTGTATTATGGTCGTGATATTCCAAAAATGCAAAATGCCTTAAAACCAAGTAAGAAGAAATACAAAAAGAATCAGCAAGGTGGAGAGGATGAGGAGGAAGGTTGGTATGTCTCCATTTTCACAGGAAAACATCTGCTCTCTTTTTCTTCCCCATATCAGCACATGAAACTAAATTTAATGAGGAATATTACTTTTGATGTTACTAGACCAGAGTGGTGTCAGAATAAAATAATTTGTTTTTTGTTTTATGGAGTTGATCACTAATGCAGTTACTTAGCCTGACAAGAACAAGCTAGAAATGGCAATCAGCTGCACTGATAATGCAGTGAAAAAATTAGCACATCTACTTTCAGGTTCCATTGCCAGCACAACTGGTGTTATGAATGGCTTTTCGTATTTTATCACATAGTTATAGCCCGAAAGGATCAAAATTATGACAAAAAGTACAAAGTAATTTCAATTTCTCATTCTTATCTGTAGATAAATGAATCTTTCATGTAGTTACACATGTCAGTGTAAATGCCCCCAATTTCTAGCCCTGACGAAAGATCTCGGCTCGAAACGTTGACTGTACCTCTTCCAGTAGATGCTGCCTGGCCTGCTGCGTTCACCAGCAACTTTTGTGTGTGTTGCTTGAAATTCCAGCATCTGCTGATTTCCTCGTGTTTGCGTTTTTCAATTCCTAGCCTGTTCATTTAAAAATGCTTCTGAGTGTAAATGGGTTTAAACACCGAAAGGTTAATTGGTGATTGCTTTTAAGTCTAGATTAACAAGTTGCTGGTTATGACATTGATTTCTTCAGGTATTTGCATTTACTTTTAAAAGCTTTGACAAATGTTTGGGTTTTTGGCCATTCAAAATTCTGTAAATTTCTATT
The DNA here is from genome assembly GCF_963921235.1 of Mobula hypostoma. Taxonomy (NCBI): domain Eukaryota; kingdom Metazoa; phylum Chordata; class Chondrichthyes; order Myliobatiformes; family Myliobatidae; genus Mobula; species Mobula hypostoma. The sequence continues at coordinate 25,393,853 of NC_086119.1, read as the reverse complement.
GTACAATGCGTTGGGATGTGAACAAAGAAATAAAAGCAGCAGTGGGCCATTTTATCTAAATATACAATTGTAAGGAATTTTTTTTTAGGAAAATACGCTTAAGATTTCATTTATGTTCCTTTGCTATGAAGGTAGATCAGATATGCTGGGCTTGCTTCTCCCTGGAGATTGAGCGGTAACCTGATAGAAATATATAAAATTGAGAGGCATGAATAGGGTAGACTGTCAGAATCTTTCTCCCATGGTAGGGGGTATCATAAACAAGAAGGACAATGTTGAAGGTGACAAGAAAAAGTTGTAAAGGGGATTTAAGGGGTAAGAGTTATTTTTTTTAACAGACATTTATATTGAACATGCTGCAAGAGAAAGTGGTGAAATCAGATTCAATTTTGCATTTAAAAACTAATTAAACACAAAGGTAGGCAAGCAATAGAAGGATAATGTCCCAGTGAAAACAGCTGAGATTATAGATGGTCCAGAAGGTTGGCATTGGACGTTGTTGACCATTGGGCCCATTTCTGTGCTTTATGACTCTGATAACATTTTCATATTGCCCATAATTTAGTTAATGATAACTTCAGTAAAGGTGACTTTTATTGAAACGTTAATTGAAAGATATTTTGATTTTACATTTCTCAGGAGAGCGTGATGAAGAAGTTGAAGATGATGAACATCATGGACCAGAGCTTAAGCAAGCTTCTCGCAGAGATATGTACACCATTTGCCAGAATGCTGGTCTAGGTAAAGTATTGGAACTTGTTAAACTGGATCTTTGCCTAGAATTGCTTTTTTTTAAAAAATATATTTAAATTGTAATATTAATATTTTTCATTTTAAATATTTTTATTGCATAAAATGGCATTTGTGAGAAACATCTGGATTAAAATAAGAATGTCTGTTGGGCCAATTTTTTGCGTGAATATGAAAATGACATGTTTTCTGTGTGATTAAGTAATGTCACTAAATCCAAAGTGACTTCAAATTACCAGACAGTGGGGAGCAAATTTTCCACTGAATCGAAGGGTTACCCTGAAATGAACTCAAACTGAAATTTGCCTTTTGAGTACAGCAATGCTGTGGTTAGTCTTATTTTGGCACTATTCTACTATTGTATGAATGTAACTTTTAAAAGTATATTCATCCTTTACGTAATTGGAACTATATATAGCAATAAATCGAAATGTACCACTTGTTAACACATCCATCTATTTTATAGATGGGCTTGCAAAGAAATTTGGTCTGACCCCTGAACAGTTTGGTGAAAATCTGAGAGACAGTTACCAGCGTCATGAGACTGAGCAATTTCCAGCAGAACCATTGGAACTGGCAAAAGATTATGTCTGCAGGTTCGTAGTAAAAATTGCTGCTTGATGTTTATATTGGTTTTTGGATATTTGTAGACTCATTTTTGCATTGAAGTAAACTGTGCTTAGATACCTTCTCACTGAATCTGGAAAAAAATAAATTAACTCAGATAATTTTGAACATAATAAACTTTGCAATTGTGAAGCTAATGGATATCTACCTGATAATATTTGCATCTTTCAGTCAATTTCCATCACCTGAGGCTGTATTAGAAGGTTCTCGATACATGGTGGCCATGCAGATTGCCAGAGAACCGTTGGTCAAACAAGTTCTAAGACAAACTTTTCAAGAGAGAGCCAAGATTAATATTACTCCCACAAAGAAAGGCAGAAAGGTAATATGAAATTGATGGGTCTTTGTATAGAAATCAGGGTGATCAAAATTGAAGTATTTATTTTGTCTTCACTTGTATCATATTAAATTCAGGAAGCAAAGGTATGCATTTTTGTTGTGATGCTGTGCATTATCTTTGGATACAAGTCTTACGAGCCATATACTAAGCCCAGCACTGAAACTGAGTAACTGATAATAGTGCAGAGTAAATTTAATCCAAAGTTAAAGGTTGCCTGGAATAAAATAGGTAAACTTAAGTATTTTAATCAAATTATCCCTTATTTTACTTGCAAGGAGCAAAATTATCTAAGGTTTTAAAAAAAAAACAGAATGCTAGAACATTGGTTAGGTAAAGCAATAGTTTTGGAGAGAAAAATATTTGACCCGTCAAATGAGATTCTTCCCCAAATAGTAAAAACCTTGGCCCTGAAACAGAAACTGTTGTCCACCACAGACACTGCCAGATCTGCTGAGTGTTTTAAATCTCAACTACTGCAAAAGTTTTGTCCCTTATGGAAGCATGTGGATAGTTGTCTATTCTTTTAAGATTTTTCATGCACAGTTAAACTCTTAATCATTTGAAACTCTAAACAATTAAACTCTTACAATGCCAGTGGAAGTGGAGGATGTGGAATCGATTTCAACATTTGAAAGAAATTTGGAGAGGTACATGGATGGGAGAGTTATGGAAGGTTATGGTCCAAGTGCAGGTCAATGGGACTAGGCAGATTGATAATTTGGCATGGACTAAATGGGCCGAAGGGCTTGTTTCTGTGCTGTAGTATTCTGTGACCAATGTAAATTGGAATTATGAATACTTTGTTATGATGTGTACTTGTACATTTAAAAATGAAGTATCTGTTTAAGAATCTGATACTTCTGAAAAGATTAGAGAGGGTAGTATATCAGAATTCTGATGTGTAAAGCTTAGCACTTAAATACAGTTCTAGGCAAATGAGGGGATGATTAAGTAATTGAAAAATGTCAGTAATGTATCGAATAAATGCGTGTCTAAAGCACATAAATTTCAGTATTGTAAAACTTGTTTTTACGGTTCCAGGATATTGACGAAGCGCACTTTGCTTACTCTTTCAAATATGTAAAGAATAAGCCTGTCAAAGAATTAAGAGATGATCAGTTCTTGAAGATGTGCCTTGCAGAGGATGATAACTTATTAACTGTGGATATCTGCATTGATATGAAAGGACTAGACGGGTGAGTTGGAATATGATGAGAAAGATACGTACTTGATTCATGGTGCGGCTGTGAGATTGATGTAAGTTTTATGATCACATATTTCAACTCCCAAATAACATGAAAGCAATAATTCCAGTTTAAAAGCAATAGGCACAAAATGCTGGAGGAAATCAGCAGGCTGGGCAGCATCAAGGGAAATGAACAAACAATTGAGGTTTCAGGCCAGGTCCTGATGAATGGCCCAAAATGTCATCTGTTTACTTGTTTCCACAGATGCTGCCTGACCTGCTGAGACCCTCCAGCATTTTGTGTGTATTGCTGTGAATTTCCAGCATTGGCAAAATCTCTTGTGGTTATGATTCTAGTTCAAGACATTTCTAAAAACCAGTTATATTATCCAACAAAGTGTCACATTTTCAGATAATTTCAGTGTAAATACCTGAAGTGTTCATCAGTTTATTGACATTACTTGAAGGCTGTAAATTCCTTTTTCAATATTGAAGAAGAATGTCAATGAACGCCGCTTCTGAGGTAAATTTAACAGTACATGCGCTTCAGAAGTTACCATCGGTTTTGAGTTATTATGATAGCGAGTGCTGATAGTTTCTTCATCATTACAACTGGAAAATTGATTGTCCCTTGATATGTAAGCAGACGAAGTACTGTATTCAGAATGTAACCTCGTATCTTATTAGATAATGAATTTGATTTATGGTTATATTTCCCACCTTTTAGGTATGGAAATGACCAGAGTTATTTTGATGAAATCAAGCAATTTTATTACCGTGATGAATTCAGCCACCAAGTGCAAGAGTGGAATAGACAACGCAGCATGGCAATTGAACGAGCATTGAATCAATTCTTGTACCCACAGATGGGCAAGGAGCTGAAAAACAAACTGCTGAATGAGGCACGAGACTACATTTGCAAGGTATTTAATGAATACTTAACTTCTGCTTTGGGCATTAAACTTTTTGTTTCGTAGTATAGGGTCATGTCTATGATTCATACTTGTGATGTTTTTAATTCCCTCTGTAATCTGATGCATGTAACTTTCTATCTGGCAAATTAATAGTAATGGACACTTAGTCGCAAAGTGGTAAATGTTCTATTCACAGAAAGAGGCAGGATGCAGAAAAAGTGGGTTCAAATGTCACTTATTTTGAACCTGTGAAATGTATTAATTAAAACCATTGTTAAAAAACTTTTGATGCTTTAAAAGTTGGTCCTTTCCTGAAAATGCCTATTGTTACAAATGCAGGCACTTCTAAAGTGCTTTTCAATTCTATCATGGTTTATTCAGGCACCACTTTTCTAAGTGCCATCCCAAAAGAAAATTTTTTTCATCTTAATATTTGTAATTTGAAGCCGGCAGTTCCTTGTAAAATGTGCTTAGCCGAAATCAACCTACTTATAAATAAAAATGTGAACTTCCTGCTCAAGACCACTTATAATATAAATTGTTAGTAAATATACTTTTGCTCAAAGTGTGCAATGGAAAATTATAAGGTTAATTATCAATGTATTACTAGGTTTTAATATGTTAACTAATAACTCTGATGCTTGAATGTAATTAATGCCAGCTAGAAGTCTTGTGACCAGCTTGTCAGTCATAAATACCTGATTATTTTTTCTTTGCTCTTGACTGTTTGCTTGAAATCAAATCTCCTTTTAACAAAAGATGTTATCTTCTGTGAATCGTCTCTGTTAGTGTTGTAGTCGCAAACTTTACAATTGGTTGAAGGTCGCACCATATCGACCTGACCAACAAAATGAAGAAGATGATGACGATTTTATGGAGGAAAATCAGAGTAAAGGTGTTCGAGTGTTGGGTCTGGCATTTGCAAGTGAAAGGTATGTGTGCAAGAAAAGACTTGTATACGTGAACAATTGTTCAGAGATAGAGAAAATTTTGGTTTCCAAAGTAGGATGTTGCTTATGTTTTGAAAAGTGGTTGCAGTAAAGATTGGTTTAAATTACTTCCACTGTGGTACAGTATATAAATAATTTAGTGGTTCAACAGAACTATGTATATTTAAGTCTTTTAGTTGATAGTTAAGCTGGGCAAATTTACAGAATTTCCTTAAATATTTCAGAAAGATTCAAAGTATATTTATTGTCAAGAAATGTATTAGTTATACAACCTTGAGACTTGTTTGCTGACAGGCAGTCACAAAGCAAGAAACCCAAAATCACTCAATTTAAAAATACCAACCCTCAGTGCTCACAGAGAAAGAGAAAAATACACAAAGCATGCAAACAGTAGAAGTAAGCAACAACAGCATTTTGAACCAAATTGAGACCTTCTATCCAAATTATTGAATCCATACTGCCTCATAAAATACAGTGTAATGCAGAGCAGACACAGTACACGGTGTGGAGTTTTAAGAAGAGTTTGTCCTAGTTTTGTACTTTACCTTGTGTACTTTAGTGAAGTGCAAGGACTGGTGACGCACTTAATGATTTGACTGTCGAATCAGTATTATCTGAAAAAGGGAAACTTTGCTTAACACATTGATTGAACTTTGCTTTTGAGTGTAATCTCAACCTTGCATTGTATCTCTATATCGTTTAGTGAATCTTGTCAAAATTTCTGTTTCTCTTTAAAAGTAATTAAAGTTGAGAATTTCCTGTGCACACAAGGCTACTACAGGTCCACAATCCCTTATCCGAAATCCTCGGGGCCAGTTGCGTTTTGGAATTAAGAATTTTTCGGATTTCAGACCTCCCAATACCAAAAAAACAAGTATGCTCAAGTCCCTTATTTAACCTAGCTCAGTGCGGTGGACTTTAAGACCCAGCGGCGCACCAAACCTAGGCACATCCTCCCGTATACTTTAAATCATCTCTAGGTTACTTATAATACCTAATACAATGTAAATGCTATATAAATAATTGTTATACTATATTGTTTAGGGAATAATGACAAGAAGAAATTTTATTTCCAACAAAAACATTCAATAGAACATAAAAATATACAGCTTCAAACGAACTGAATCAAACACATGGTAAATGACTTATTGGAATAAATGTAGAACGTCACTGTCACTATAAAACTTCAGTAACTTGTCCTTCTGTTTATTTAAATCATATACTGAAGTAGTTTCGACACTATTTTCTTCAGTAAGACGCCACACAGACACACCATGATCAAGCTTCTGCAATAACTCCACTTTCTGCGTTATTGATAGAGAAGATTCCTTTTTTTTTCCTCATTGTTACTCTTGGGGGTATCTGCAGCTCTTTTTGACATTTTCACAGTGAAATTAAACACAAAGTCAACAGTGAACACAAAATATCAGCGAACAGTAAATGTACGTGTAACCAGTACGAGCGCTGAGCCACAACTGACGTCTGGCGGCCTCTGCTAGCGCTGCCACGTCACACCTGAGTGACATCAACTGTTGGTGAAAAAAACTTCGGTTTTCGGAGCTTTTTGGATTTCAGAATTTCGGATAAAGGAATGTGCATCTGTACTTTGTATGAGGTGGAATCAATATTACTAATTTGCTTTACAGTCTCATTTATCGTGTGCTTTGAAATTGAAATCTATAAAGGCAGAACAGTTGAAATTCATCTATTTGAAGAACAGTCAGCCAGCAAACAATCAAGGCTAGTAGCCGCCCTTTTTTGTGCTTTAGCCAAAACTATGTTGCGCATTCAACTAATTTAGGCCACATTGTAAAGTCTGGAAATCTTTTTTATTGAATCATTTTAGCCCCACCTTGTCATGCTGAATAAGGTTTGCAGGGCTGGCAAGAGAGACAGAAAACATTGCGGATAAGAATATTAATCATTTATTTACAAACAGTAAAATTTCAACCAAACGTTCATGTTCCCCAAGTTAGACACTACAAAGCTGAATATTCAGCAACATACATACATTCAACAAACATACTTAGATAAAGGGCACAGAGAGTATACTTTCCCAGTGGTCATGCGCACCGCTTGCCTTAAACAAAGGAAGAGAGGTAGAACCTTCCACACGTACTCTGTATATACCCAGGATATATATTAGGCAGTTGGCCAATGGGAAAAACAGCTGCAGTTTCTAAGCTAACCCAGTGCGACAAAGTGACTTTTAACAATTAAAATAAGACACGCTCCCACAAGACACACTTCTATCCTTGACTTCTGATACTTTTTTCAGTACTATCAGAAATTATTGATGGGGGAGGGGTGCTCTGCAACCATCATGCTGGTTGGTGTTGAGGCCCCTGGATTTCAATTGGCTTGCTTTCTTCATGAGCACTGATTTTTGCATTAAATACATCAGACTCAGTTTAATCTACAAGATGAGATGGTTAAATTCCAAATAGGATGCATATATGAGAATTGACTGATCTTGCAACTCAATGTTCTTGTAGACTGTTTTAAATAAACCACTGTAGATTTGTTATTTGCAGGCTCATGGACCCATGAAAACTTGTTTTTGTGTGTTTTTTTACTAGGGATACACCAGCCTTCTGTTCTCTTGTCAATGGAGAAGGGGAAGTGACAGACTTCCTCCGTCTGCCATATTTCTTAAAACGTAGGAATGCTTGGCGAGAGGAAGAACGAGAAAGGAAGGTAAAATTATTGTTTCAGTGCTTTGAAGCTCAGACTTGATTGATGCTAAACAAGGTTGTACCCAGTCTGAAGCCAAGGATCTAATGGATGAGAGACAGTGGATGTTACATGCTTGGATTTGAGACTAACAGTGTCGGCATTTATTCTCTCTTCTTAATTTCTCTTGGATAGATGACAAATGCTCCATTCACTAAAAGTTGTGCCCTGCTTTAACAAGGCCGTTTTAAATTAAAGGCAAATTAAAAATGAGGATTTGTTCCTTGAGAGAGAGAAATAAAAAGTAGGGAAGTTTTGTACTAAGTCTATATAGAGCCGCCTTTGTCAGTGGAGAGAGTGGAGGAAAATTTACAATAATGAATTATAAGGATGTGACTATGCTAGAGAGTGCAAAAAAGTATTCACAAGGTTGTTGCAACACACATCAAAGTTGCTGGTGAACGCAGCAGGCCAGGCAGCATCTCTAGGAAGAGGTACAGTCGACGTTTCAGGCCGAGACCCTTCGTCAGGACTAACTGAAGGAAGAGCTAGTAAGAGATTTGAAAGTGGGAGGGGGAGGGAGAGATCCAAAATGATAGGAGAAGACAGGAGGGGGAGGGATGGAGCCAAGAGCTGGACGGGTGATTGGCAAAAGAGATATGAGAGGATCATGGGACAGGAGGCCCTGGGAAAGTGAGGGGGGGGGGAATCCAGAGGATGGGCAAGGGGTATAGTCAGAGGGAGAAAAAGGAGAGAGAGAGAAAGAATGTGTATATATAAATAATGGATGGGGTACGAGGGGGAGGTGGGGCATTAGCGGAAGTCAATGTTCATGCCATCAGGTTGGAGGCTACCCAGACCAAATATAAGGTGTTGTTCCTCCAACCTGAGTGTGGCTTCATCTTTACAGTAGAGGAGGCCGTGGATAGACATGTCAGAATGGGAATGGGATGTGGAATTAAAATGTGTGGCCACTGGGAGATCCTGCTTTCTCTGGCAGACAGAGTGTAGATGTTCAGCAAAGCGGTCTCCCAGTCTGCGTCGGGTCTCGCCAATATATAGAAGGCCACATCGGGAGCACCGGACGCAGTACATCACCCCAGCCGACTCAATGGTGGTGAGGGAGGAAGTGTAAGGGCATGTGTAGCATTTGTTCCGCTTACAAGGATAAGTGCCAGGAGGGAGATCAGTGGTGACCCACTGATCTCCCTCCTGGCACTTGTCCTTGTAAGCGGAACAAGTGCTACACATGCCCTTACACTTCCTCCCTCACCACCATTCAGGGCCCCAGACAGTCCTTCCAGGTGAGGCGACACTTCACCTGTGAGTCGGCTGGGGTGATATACTGCGTCCAGTGCTCCCTATGTGGCCTTCTATATATTGGCGAGACCCGACGCAGACTGGGAGATCGTTTTGCTGAACACCTACGCTCTGTCCGCCAGAGAAAGCAGGATCTCCCAGGGGCCACACATTTTAATTCCACATCCCATTCCCATTCTGACATGGCTATCCACGGCCTCCTCTACTGTGAAGATGAAGCCACACTCAGGTTGGAGGAACAACACCTTATATTCCGTCTGGGTAGCCTCCAACCTGATGGCATGAACATTGACTTCTCTAACTTCCGCTAATGCCCCACCTCCCCCTCATACCCCAACCGTTATTTATATACACACACATTCTTTCTCTCACTCTCCTTTTTCTCCCTCTGTCCCTCTGACTATACCCCTTGCCCATCCTCTGGGTCCCCCCCCCCCGCCCTTTCCTTCTCCCCGGGCCTCCTGTCCCATGATCCTCTCATATCCCTTTTTCCAATCACCTGTCCAGCTCTTGGCTCCATCCCTCCCTCTCCTGTCTTCTCCTATCATTTTGGATCTCCCCCTCCCCCTCCCACTTTCAAATCTCTTACTAGCTCTTCTTTCAGTTAGTCCTGACGAAGGGTCTCGGCCTGAAACGCCGACTGTACCTCTTCCTAGAGATGCTGCCTGGCCTGCTGCGATCACCAGCAACTTTGTGTGTTGCTTGAATTTCCAGCATCTGCAGAATTCCTCGTGTTCACAAGGTTGTTGCTGGGATTGAAAAACCTTTTGACTTTTTCCCTGAAGTGGGAGGTTGAGTGGTGGTCGTATAGAGGTTTATAAAATCAAAGCTTAAATGATTCCAGGAATTTTTTTATCTTAGCTAGAGACGCCTAAAACTAGATGATAGGTTTAAGATGAGAAGGGAAAGACTGAAAGAAGATTTTGGGTGAAAAAATTTCCATGTAAAGGATGGTGGGAGTATGGATTGAGCTGTTAGAGGAAGTGGTAGAGCTGGGTGCATTTACAATGTTAAACAAACATTGACATATATGGGTCAAATGAAGGCAAAAAGGATAGGAATAGGATAAGCATTATGATCAGCGTGGACGAGTTGGATCAAGGGGCTTGTTTCCATGTTTATATCTCTGGTAATAGAAATGTTAGAATGAATGCATTGTGGAAAAGGTGATCAGTTTGGATATCATTTCTCGTAAGAAATGTTTGCTGAAGGATGATTTTGTAAAAGTCTTTAAAGTAATGAAGGCTTTTGATAGTGAATTCAAGGAGATTTTTCCTCTTCTGGGAATATGTATATAGAAAACCTACAGCACAATACAGAGCCTTCAGCCCACAATGCTGTGCCGAACATGTACGTACTTTAGAAGTTACCTCAGATTACCCATAGCCTTCTATTTTTCTAAGCTCCATGTGCCTATCCAGGAGCTTCTCAAAAGACCCTATCATATCCGCCTCCACCACCATCACCGGCAGCCCATTCCACACACTCACCACTTTCTGTGTTTTTAAAAAGAACTTACCCCAACATCTCCTCTGTATCTACTTCCAAGCACCTCAAAACTATGTCCTCTTGTGTTAGTCATAAATTGGCCATTAATTTAAGATAATCATGAACTCCAACAGGAAATTACAACTTTCATTTGCTTTGAGTATTGAACTGGATGTAGCTAAAGTGTGGTTGATAGCAAGTGACCAATGAAGGTGAGCTGCTGCAGATAATTTTCATAATTGGAATTGCATCCAGATGGTTTAAGAGCAGGAATAAATAATAATTGCATATAGTTTCAGAAGTATTAACGTGTGCAACAGGTGGCAAAGTTAATTTGGTATAGGGAATGGAAGGTAATTTATTAGGCAGGCTACATTATGTGCTAGGTTGGAGATATTCAAGGCATTCAAGCAGATTCAGATTCAAAAAAAAACAAAGTTTACCCTTTCCTCTTAAAAAGCAGCCAGGACCATGTTACATATTCTACTAAGTGGAGGTATGTAAAGGGTTTAGTAATTGTATGCATTATTTTCTTGCCCAAGTGGTTATTTCCTTTTAGGCTTCAGCTCAGTTACTATTCTCATCCAGTCAAACTTTTATTAATCCACCGTAAATATCAGAGAAAATATACAGAGCTCAAGAATGTAGAAGCTTGTAATATAAAATAGCTAGCTTTTCCGTAAAGACTGTGTATTCTGCATCTTTTTGTGATAGCTTTCCAATATTTCCTGTTTTATTTGTGCAAGTTATTTTTATTAGACTCTAGTTTGTCTTTTAATATTTATGTCCCTTTGTCATCAATAGAATAGTAACTGCATGCAGAATCAAAAGAAACAAATTCTAATCCTTAAAGTAAATTAAGTTGGAGTCCAGCAACTCAGTTCTGTATATCCCTATCCACAGGCACATGATATTGAAACCTTGAAGAAGTTTCTGTTGAGTAAGAAGCCTCATGTTGTGGCTGTTGGCGGAGAAAATAGGTGAGAATTAATTTTGTTGAGTTAGTATTTAGACAAGGAATGATTTTTTTATCTCAAGCAAAATTCAAGTTGTTTTGCATTTGTCAATTCTTTCATTGAACTGTTTAGAACCTTGATTCACTCAAAAGTGTTATTTTTTAAAATAAAATTGACATTTTTCAATAGAAAAGACACAAATTTGCATCTACAATACTATACCAAAGTCTTAGCACATGCATTTAGTTATTTATTGTGTAACCACTATGTCAGTAGTAGAAGTGTACAGTTTGGTACAGTGTTTCCCAATGTGCTAAATCTATTTGGGGTCTCGGAGAGGCTAGTCATTTTCTTTGTAAAAGAATAAAACTATAGCTTGTTTAACATACACACAAAAGATTCTGAAGTTGTTGGAAAACGCATACGAAATGCTGGAGGAACTCAGCAGGTCAGAGAGCATCAATGGAAAAGAATAAACAGCCGGTGTTTCAGGTTCTGATGAAGTGTCTCAGCCCGAAACATCGCCTTTTTATTCCTTTCGGTACGTGCTGCCTGACCAGTGAGTTCCTCCAGCATTTTGTATATATAGCCAGTTTAACCAACCCATCTCAAAAGCAATAGATTCAATTTGGTAATAATTCCTTTGACTTTCTTTTAAATACTTGCATTGGTTGTTTTGTTCTTATGAATATTAGCATAAAAGTGTTCTCTTTTGCATAGCTGACGTACATTACTCATAAGAAATAAAAGTTATGATTGCTTCTCCGCCTAGAGATGCACTTATGGTTGTAGAGGACATAAAGCGAATAGTGAATGAACTGGAGCAGGAGCATCAAATGTCGCCTATCGGAGTGCATTTAGTAGACAATGAGCTAGCTCTCCTCTACATGAACAGCAAAAAGTCCGAGGTAAGAAATGGATAACTAGAAGCAACCTGAAAATGAACTGGCTACAAGTGGAAAATGAAAGAAAGCCAACCTACAAAGATGAGCAGTATATTGTACATTATAGAAATTGTACTATGACATGGTATATTGTTCAAATTTGTATATTAATATACAGATCACCTTAAAATCATTTAGTGGCATTTTCATGTGTGTGCCATTTGGTGGAAATCTGAAGTGTGGTTTTTATTAGCTTCTTTCTATCCATTCTCCATGTCAACAGTGTTAGAGATGCCAGACTGAGGATTTCAGTCATAAAGAGACTGGGTAAATTGGGATTGTTTTCCCTGGAATGAAGAAGGCTGAGAGGTGATTTTAGATATATAAAATTATAAGAGGTATAGATACAGTAGATAGTCAGAATCTTTTTAATGTGAGAGAATTGAATTTAAAGAGTATCTGAGGTTTTTTTTCTCACAATGGCTACCTGTAACACTGCTAGAGTACGTGGTGGAATGACATACAATTAATACATTTGAGAGGCATTTAGACAAAATGTAGAAAAATATATACCTAATCTAGGAAAATTATATTAGTGTAGATAAGCATAGGGTTAGCCTGAAGTGGTCGTCAAAAGGTCAAGTTTCTCTGCTATATGACTTGACTCTTCAAAAAGAATCAGTTGTTCTCCTTATTTTACAATCTACAGAGTCTCACAGTTATCTTGAATATACCCATCTTCCTACCTTGTCACTTGTAAAACTGCTATTTCCTTCTCACAGTTCCTCCTCTTCTGCTGCATCTGTTCTCAGATGAGGATTGCCCTTCCACCACTATTAATGCTGACCTCATCCACACCTCCATTTTCCCACGCATCTTACCTCATCCTACAACTGTTATAACAGGGATATGGTTCTCTTGTCCTTGCCTATTACCCCCTGAGCCTCCATATCGAGCACATAATTCTCCATAGCTTCTGCCTTGTCCAAAGGATCCTATCAATTAAGCAGATCTTCCTTCCTCCACACTCCACATCCCTCTGCTTTCCTTAAGGATTACTTCCCTGTCCACTCATCTGTCCCCATTGATCTCCCTCCTGACAGTTATCTCTGCAATTATGTTAATTTCTACCTTCCCCTATTCCTCCTCCCTCACTGCCACTTGGGACCCAAAGCAGTCCTTCCAAGTGAGGCAATACTTCACCTGTGGGTCTGTAGTCATCTGTTGCATCTGGTGTTCTTGATGCATCCTCCTCTGCAACATTGAGACACCGAGACAGAAGGGACCACTTTGTTGAACACCTTTACTCTGTCCACCTCAAAAGGCAGGATCTCCCAGTGGCTACCCATTTTGGTTAGAGAAGCAACCCTTCATTCCATCTGGGTAGCTTCCAGTCTGATAGCATGAACATCGATTTCTCCAACTTCTGGTAATTTTTTTCTCCCTTCCTCCTCTTTTTCCACTCCCCATCCTGGTTACCTTCTCACCTGCTCATCATCTTCCTCTGGTTCACTTGCTCCTCCTTTTTTCTCCCCATAGTCCAATATTTCCTATTAGATTCCTCCTTTAGCCCTTTACTACTTCTACCTATCCTTCCCCAGCTTGTCATTTCATTCCCTGCAGCCCCTTCCGCACTCACTTTCCCCCTTACCTGCTCGCATCTATCACCTGCAAGCTTGAACTATTTCCCCTGCCCGCCCCATTTTCTTATTCTGGCTTCTGCCCTCTTCCTTTCCAGGCTTGATGAAGGGTCTCAGCCTGAAACATTGGCTGTTCCCCTCCATAGATGCTGCCTGACAGGTTGAGTCCCTCCAGCATTTTGTGTGTGTTGCTCAAAATTTCCAGCATCTGTAAAATATCTTAAGTTTATAGTTGTACATTTTTGATGCTAATCATCCAGCAAGTTAGGGATGAAAGATACTGGCAGAAGACTGGAAGCATTTTTGCAAATACAATTTAGTGAGAGGGAGGTATCAAGGAAAGAAGACGGGATCTTTCATTTTCTTCCCTTGTCTACTAGAATGACTTCAGGGATTATCCACCACTATTACGTCAGGCAGTATCGCTCGCTCGCCAGGTGCAGGATCCACTTGTCGAGTTTGCTCAAGTTTGTGGGACAGATGATGACATTGTTTGTCTCAAATTCCATCCTTTGCAGGTAATTTGTTATTTCAAGCTTTCAAGCATTTTTTAAAGGAAAACACTGAAAATTAAATTTTTTTCTATTACAACTGTAAGGAAGTGAATTTTGATTGATTTGTGTGCTATGTATGGTAAGTTTGGGTGAGCTCCCAACAATTTAATTGATAATTGTCAGTGATGTATAGATGATTGTTGTGTACTTAATTTTGTATCATCACGCTTTTAGAACACAAAGTGAATGTTAAAAAGATGCTGTTGACCTTCTTAAAGCTAGTTTCTGACAGTAATTTAATCCTAGTCTGTAGTATTAAGGATGTGTTATTAGTAGGATAAAGTTAATTCTCTTTCTTATTGTACTTCAAGAGAAATATTGGCTGAATCACATAACCAGTACTACTTTCCCTCTGTCAATTCACTGAGAGGTTTAAACCACTTTCTTGGTATTTTCTTGCCTCATCTGCGCCCCCCCCCCCCAAATCTCAGGAACAAGTAATAAAAGAAGAATTGCTGAATGCACTTTACTGTGAGTTCATTAACCGAGTGAATGAAGTAGGTGTGGATGTAAACAGAGCAATAACTCATCCACATACTCAAGCACTAGTTCAGTATGTTTGTGGTTTAGGACCTCGTAAAGGATCGCACCTACAGAAGGTAAGAAAGTAAACTACCTGTACACTGTTAAGAATGTGTTAACAATGTATTAAAGGGAAGCATTTAGAAGATAATGCAACAACACAGTACCCATTTATCCATTACATGGCCACCTTCCCCTATGTCTTTAATATCCAGTAACTTTTTGATTGCTGACCCTTTTTGATTTTCAGTCCTTTGATTTTGCCTGTCAGGGATATACTTAGTGGCTGAGCTTATATAGCCCTCCTTTATGGGGAATTCCATACATTTACTACCTTCTGGGTATAGAAGTTTCTTCTCACTTTAGTTGTTTGGAGCCGAATCCCTTATGTTCTATGAATTGTAATGAGTTACATAGAACTTAAAATAACAAAAATGCATGCCTTCTTAGTCAAGCCTTCCACTCAGTAAATCCAATTTGTTTAAAATGTTTCCTGAAGCAGAAAATTTAATGGGCATTTTGGAAGGGAGTGGGGAACAATGGGGTCAAATGCATTGAGAGGAAAGAGTGGCACCAGATTGCTATATTTAAAGGTTTTATTTTTAGAGTAAACTTGCTTATAGGAAAGATTTTAAATAAAGATTAAGCATTCTCAATCAGTCATTTGCAATGTTGGCAATGTTATTAGTTACCCAACAAATATATAATTATTTGGTTGCATTTTTACAGAAATATAAAATGACTTCATTTTAATTGCTAGTTACTTAATACTGATATGTTCTACAACCATATCTGAAAAAATAAAGCTGATATGTATAGTTTTGTGAACTACTGTTGCAGTATAATTGTGTATATTTGACTTTTATGTACTCATCACACTAACAGATAGTTATTTTGTACAGATCCTCAAACAGAATAATACTCGCTTGGAAAATAGGACGCAGCTGGTTACGATGTGTCATATGGGTCCAAAGGTCTTCATCAATTGTGCAGGATTTATTAAAATAGATACTGCGTCGTTAGGGGACAGGTTAGTCTTAAGAGTACTGGCGTACACTTTCTGAAGCTGGACAGCATTAATCATATCCCCAGTCATTTTCCTAAGAATTTGTAAATGAAAATTGTCTAAATATATGATTACCATGGCAAATCAACTGTATGCCACTGCAATTATTACAGTGTGTACAGCCTCTGAGTGCAGGGTTTCATGATGGTTTCTTTGTAAATACAGTGCTAATTCTTTTAAAGATTAAGTTTTATTACCTATGTAAGCATTCCATAACAACTTCCAAGCGTCTGTTTAGTAGTTAAACTTGTAATTTTGTACTTGTATTTGAAAGGTATTGGCAGCAGATTTCCAAATCATTAATTATCCTAATTTTGTAAAATATCTGTCCTCATTTAATTGTTGAGTATGTCTTTTTGTTGTAATATAAAGTAATGCAGAACTTGTGTGGTAAGTTCGATTAAAAAAAACAAATTCAAAAGTTAAGAATTTTTATCTTATAACCAAATACAATTAACATTTATTAAAATGAAAAGTAAATTGTTGTGTAGAAAAAAATCATATATTCATTAAAAATGATTCATTTCTTTAGCCAGTCAAGTTGTGAGGAATCAGAAAGCAAGAATTATTCAATTAGTTGTCAATTTTGAATGATATTAACGGAACTAAAGTATAGTCCTATTTCTGTTGAAGAAATCTCCTTCAACTCATTCAAAATTCTTCCACTTCACTAGCGTAAGAAAAACTTATGTTCTGTACATTGGAAAAAACTATATACGGTTGTATACCACATTTGACAAGTAAGATTTATTTTATCTCCTTGGGAAATAATGTTTATCTTTTTATACTGGCAGCACTGATTCCTACATTGAGGTTCTGGATGGCTCAAGAGTTCATCCTGAAACTTACGAGTGGGCCAGAAAAATGGCTGTGGATGCTCTTGAATATGATGAATCAGCAGAGGATGCCAACCCAGCTGGAGCACTTGAAGAAATTTTGGAAAATCCTGAACGACTAAAGGATCTTGACCTTGATGCATTTGCAGAAGAACTGGAAAGGCAGGTTGGTATTTCTCTTGGTGGCTTTTCAATAGAATATGTAGTTTAGAATTGTTTGGCATAAGCAATTTACTACAAATCTTTAGCAACACGCAAAATGCAGAGTTCTTCCAGAATGTGCATGTTACCCTCGCTTTACAGCATCTGCAGAATCGTTAATGTTTATGGTTTCCTGTAAATTTTTTGTCTGATTTGCTACAGTAAACCTAGTCTGTAATTGGTATCTCATGTTACATTGTTTACTGATTTTGCTAGACAGATTGCTGTATGGTATGCTTGAATGGTATAATTTATAACAAGCTTTTTTTTTTGTGTTTGGTACATTAGTAATTCCTGTTTTCAATTACTTCAGCTTTTGAGGTACTTATACCAAGCCTTAATATTGTTTGATGGGATTTATTTTAATGATAATGTACAGTACTCAAGCTTCAGAAAAATATTGTATGCCAAGAACATTCAGTGAATTAGAAGTGCATGCTGTTCTTGGAAATATTTGTTTGTCACAATAGATAAAATTCACTTAAGATTTTAATTGTTTAATAAGTGATCGGCACAAACATTTCTTACAGTGTGTACTAATTAATTAAAACAAGAAACAGTTTTAGATGTCTGTATTGGAGTGATCAGTTCTAATTTAACCATTTCACAGGGCTATGGTAACAAAGGTATCACATTGTATGACATTCGAGCTGAACTGAGCTGCAGATACAAGGATTTGCGTGTACCATGCCGTGCACCAAACTCTGAGGAGATTTTCAACATGCTTACAAAAGAAACGCCAGAAACATTTTATATTGGTATGGCTTTCTCATTGTTCCTTAAATGGAAAAGTAGTGTTAAACATTTTCTTAATTCTGTGTACTTATTAGATTTCCTACAATTTTAACTTTTTTTTTATTGTTTAGGTAAATTAATAACGTGCAATGTCACGGGAATTGCTCACAGGAGGCCTCAGGGTGAGAGTTATGATCAGGCTATCAGGAATGATGAAACTGGTCTTTGGCAATGTCCTTTCTGCCAGCAGGACAATTTTCCAGAGCTTAGTGAGGTATAATTCTGTAACATTTTCTACAGTTGCTTCATGTTGCAGCATTTTTATCAATTTTAAAATTGAATCTGCTTAAAAATGATTGATTATTTTATGAAACACTGTTATCCTGACAGTATCTGCATAAGACATTTGACTGAGCCATAGACTGTAGTTTAGTTCCAGTCTAGAAACCTGAACAGGCACTGCCTAATTCTGGTGTACTGTATTGTCTGGGGTATAAATTTTCTAATTGCACAGGTAATTATAAAGTAACCCACAACACATTTTGAGGAGGAACCAGTAGTTCTCCCCAGGATTCTTACTAAGTTTATCCTTGAATTAGTGTAATTAGAAAACAAAGATTCAATCATTGCAAGTATTGTTGGACTTTGCTGCACACAAATTGTACATGAAATCCCTGTCATGTGTTCTGTAAAGGTGACTATAATTCTGAGCTATTGCCTCACGATTCTTTGAGTCACAGGTCAAGAAATGTAGTGCTGTGTCTCTGCCTGTCTGCTCGGAGAACTATTTCCAGTAAAGGACTGAAAGAATGTGTTGGGTGGATTCTCCAGTCAGGTGTGAGTCACTTTTGTCAGTCCATTAGGTGGAAATTTCCAGAGTAAAAGAACGCAGAGAGGAAGTGTCGTGCTAAACGTACCTCACCCACCAAAGGAAGGAAACTGACAGTCATTTAGGTTGTGCCCACAGTTCTAACCAACGCAGTCAGGATTTTAATCTATCAAAATAACCTGGTTTTCAAATGCTTTCATTTATTTTAAACCTCCAAAGCATTCAAACACCTTTTCGAAAAGAAAACTTGATTAATGGGTTATTAATGGTTTTTATACAAGTCTTTAGAAGGATTTAAGCATTCCTGAGCTCATGTTTCTGAAACACTTTCTAAATGACCAGACTTGTTTCTGGGATTCCTGCAGCTGTTTCTTTTCAGTAAAATCAATAGGAGAACGTCCCTTTTACCGCACACACACAGACACATGGAGGGGCACGCACAGACACATGGAGGGACATGCACACAGACAGACAGATCTCTGCTAGGTTCATAAACTAGATTTTAGAGAAATTAGTCCACCTTTCCTCTCCTTCACTTAATTCAATAATTATAATCCACTGAGGAAAAAGTTCCAAAGTACAGGCCATTGAGAGTTTTTTTAAAACACCAGTCAATCTCTAATACTTTAAAAGAAGTGTTAGGAGTGGATGTACATGTAGAAGCTACCCTCTTTCCCACATTGTTGCTC
The DNA here is from genome assembly GCF_963921235.1 of Mobula hypostoma. Lineage (NCBI taxonomy): Eukaryota > Metazoa > Chordata > Chondrichthyes > Myliobatiformes > Myliobatidae > Mobula > Mobula hypostoma. Next base: position 25,374,693 of record NC_086119.1, on the reverse strand, counting down.
CAAATGTTCTTTAAGTAAAATCCTCAACAGTTAAGTAATTTAAAACAGAAAATTGTGCAAATGCTGCACAGATCGGGTCAGCAATGGTGTAAATGAAACGTTTTCAACCTTAAGTTAATTCTTCAGTCCCGCCAAAGAGTTTCAGCTGGAAACATCAATTGTACCCTTTTCCATAGATGCTGCCTGGCCTGCTGAGTTCCTCCAGCATTGTGTGTGTGTGTGTTGCTTAAGTTAATTCTGTTTTCTTTCCACAAATATTGCCTGTCTTCAGAATATTTCCAGTGTTTCCTGTTTTAATTTCGGGTGTCCAACATCTGCAGTTTTTTTAACTATACCAAATTTTTAAGTTAATCTTAAAACCTTATTTGTACTCTCCCTGCACCCCCCCCCCCACCCAACCTTCCAGGTTTGGAATCATTTTGACAGTGGTGCATGTCCTGGCCAGGCTATAGGAGTGAAGACAAGGCTGGACAACAATGTTACAGGTTTTATTCCAACAAAGTTCCTCAGTGATAAAAATGTTAAACATCCTGAAGAAAGGGTCAAGGTAGATATAATTCTATTGAAATAATTTCTAGTATTGCTAGATATCTGATGGGTGTCTAATTGACCATTGCTGTTCTCTTATAGATTGGCATGACTGTACATTGCCGCATTATGAAGATAGACATTGAGAAGTTTAGTGTAGACCTTACTTGTCGAACATCTGATCTGATGGATAAGAACAATGAGTGGAAGTTACCCAAGGATACCTATTATGATTTTGACTCTGAGGCTGCAGATCATAAAGTTGAAGAGGATGCAAAGAAAAAACAACAACGCACAAGTAAGTAATCTTGGCAGACACTGTTTAGAAAACTACAGTTTACTTTTTTTAGTATTTCATTTTTCAAAGTCTTAAGTTCCCATTTGCTCCTTGAATATGCTGCAACCTCTGACTGTGCAGGTTCATCATCAGACTGTGTAAGTATTCAAAACGTCACTGAGAGATTCTCATGATTCAAAAGGGACAGAGAGGGAGGTAAAAGGGGTGGGGGAGTGGCATTGCTAATCAGAGATAGTATCATGGCTGTAGAAAGTGAGGACGGTGGAGAGATTCTCTACTGAGTCAGCATGGGTAGAAGGGAGCAGTTACTTTATTGGGGGTATTCTGTACAGTACCCCAGCAATAGAGCAGTGGTCCCCAACCACCAGGCAGCAAAGCATGTGCTACCGGGCCGTGAGGAAACGATATGAGTCAGCTGCACCTTTCCTCATTCCCTGTCACGCACTGTTGAACTTGAACATAGGGTTGCTAACTGTCCCGTATTTGCCGGGACATCCCATATATTGGGCTAAATTGATTTGTCCCGTATTTCCCCCGCTAAGGTAGAGCGTTCCTATGAAACCTTTCATGCCGAAATGGTGTAAAGCGAAGAAGCAATTACCATTAATTTATGTGGGAAGAATTTTTGAGCGTTCCCAGACCCAAAAAACTAACCTGACAAATCATACCAAATAACACATAAAACCAAAAATAAGTAACACTAACATATAGTAAAAGCAGGAATGATATGATAAATACACAGCCTATATAAAGTAGAAATAATGTATGTACAGTATAGTCGGGAAGATGAAGGCAAAACCGATTTGTGGGAGAAAAATTCAGCACGTACGCACATGCGCAGACAGGTGCCCGCGCAAGGCTTTATGATCATGGTAGTCTTTCCTGGGGTAAAGTGTCCCGGGATTTGACTGCTACTTTTGTCCCTTATTTGGGAGTGAGAAAGTTGACAACCCTAACTGTAAAAGACATGTTAAGGTGAGTTTAACCCTACTTGAACACTACCCCCTCCAGTCGGCCAGTTAGCAAGAATATTGTCAATATTAAACCGATCCACGGTGCAAAAAAGGTTGGGGACCCCTGCAACAGAGGACTGAGGAAAAGATCAAGAGGCAGTTTTGGAAAGGTGCAAAAATAACGAGGGTGGTGTCGTAGGTGACTTCAACTTCCCTCATGTTGATTGGCACCTCCTTAGTGCAAAAGATGTAGATGGGGCAGAATTTGATGGGAAGGAGGGATTCCTAACACAGTATGTAAACAGGCCGACTAGGAAAGAGGCTGTACTAGATCTGGTACTAATCAATGAAGTTAGTCAGGTGACAGGTCTCTTCGTGGTGAGCATTTTGGAGACAGTGACCTTTAGCATAGCCTTGGAGAGGATAGGAGCTGAGAGTATGAGTAAGTATTTAATTGGGGGAGGGTGAATTATAATGCTAATTCGCAGGAACTTGGAAGTGTAACTGGGGAATAGGTGTGTGTATTCAGGGAAATGTACAATGGAAATGTGGAGATTGTTTAGGGAGCAGTTGCATGGGATTCTGGATAGGTTTGTCCCATTGAGTTAAGAGAAAGTACGGCAAATTCTAATGCTACAAGGCAGGAACTTGGGAGCATAAATTGGAGTAGATATACTTAGAGAAATGTCCGGTGGAAATATCAAGATTGTTTAGGAAACACCTGCATGGGGTTCGAGATAGGTTTGTCCCATTGAGGCAGAGAAGGGATAGATAGTAGGGTAAAGAATTCAAGAATGATAAGAGAAAGAAAAAAGCTTACTTAAAGTTTAGATGGAAGGATCAAATAGATTCTTAGAGTTACAAGATAGGAATCGGCCTAAGAATAGATTTAGCAGAGCGAAAAGAAGATATAGGAAGACCTTGGTTAATGGGATTAAGGAAAACCCCAAGATTTTTCACACATACACGAAGAACAGGAGGATGAAGGTAGAGCAGTGGATGTGGTGAATACGGATTGTAGTAAGGGGTTTGATAAGGTTCCTCATGAGAATCTCATTTAGCAAATCGGGAAGTATGGAATACAGGGAAACTTGGCTGCGTGGATTCAGAATTGGCTTGCCAGCAGAAAGTACAGCGTGTTAGTAGGTGGAGACTATTCTGCCTAGAGACTAGTATTCTTCAGGGATCTCTGCTCTGAGATTTTTATAAATGACTTGGATGAGGAAGTGGAAGGATAGGAGAAAAGACCTAATTTATTCAACCTATTCTCTTATGATGTGCTCTGTCATCCAGACAGCAACCTGGTAAATCTCCTTTGCATCCTCTCTAAAGCCTCTAGACCCTACCTGTAATATAGTGACCAGAACTGGCCACAATGCTCCAAGTGTGGTCTAATCAGAATTTTGACAGAGCTACAATATTACCCCACAACTCCACCATGGATGGTGCCGAGCCAGGCTGCGAAAGGAGGTTTGGGCATGGGGCTAGCAGCCCTATCCTGTTAAAAACTCAGCTACAGAACTTCGAAAATCTGCATCTTGAGAGAGAGGAAGGATCTTCGCCTAGAAGAGTTATGAAAATCATGTAGGGCAAATGGAAACCACAGGGCTGATCATCCTTTGGCCCAGGACAGAGGATTCTGGCGTGCTGCTATTGGCAGCCTATGCCCCAGCAGGGGTGTTGGAATGAAGAAGGACAGTACCTCACAACTTGTGAACTCAATCCTTCGAGTAATGAAGCCCTACACACCATAGGCATTCTTAACCATCCTATCAACTTCCTGGCAATTTTGAGGGATTTGTGAATGTGGACTCCAAGATCCCTCTGTTCCTCCATATTTCTTCTTTCAAGTTTATCACTTCATGCCTTTCCAGATTCAATTCCATCTGCATCCTATCAATGTCCCATTGTAATCTATGACAACCTTTTGCACTATCCAAAATATCACCAACCTTCATGTCATCTGCAAACTTAATAACCCATCGTGGACTCAATGTTCCCTCTTATTTGTGGATGACCAGCATGCACAAAAATCTTCTGCTGTGCTATGTGACAACAAATGTGCACACTGAATAATTTCTTCAATAGAAAGTGTTAATGAGCCACCTCTAAAATCTGCAGACAAGTCATGTGGATTCCATGTTATCAGCACTGTCTGCATCAGAAACTGGAAAAAGAAATGTGATTGTGTACAATCATGAAATATACAACATGCTAACTAGGTAGTGGGTGACAACCTTTTGTACGCAATTTAAATTCCCTTGTGCGCGAGTAAGCAAATGATGTGTACACCTTAGAGGGAGCATTATCTGCACTGTGCTGTGTTGTTCTAAGATATTTATTTGAAAACTTATTTCCATCTAACATGAGGTTTTCAACTTGAAAACTTTTTAGCACAGCACTTAACAGTACTGGCTTTTAATTCCCGCCGTTGCCTATAACAGGGGTCCCCAACCTTTTTCATACTGCGGACCGGTTTCATATTGACAATATTCTTGTGGACCGGCCTACCGGGGGGGGGGGGAGGGTTTAGGGTTGCCAACGTACAAGAGTAGCAGTCAAATACGTTGGGTTTACCCCGAGAAAGACTACAATGACCATGAAGCCTTCCGCGGGCACCAGTGCGCATGCGTAACTTGCGCATGTATTTACGTGCCGATTTCTTAAAAATTGTTTTTGCCGATTCTGTTGGCGGCAGCGGGTGGGGTGTGTTAATCACGACCGGAGTATAGGTGATAAGTGGCTAATACACTCAATTTCGTTTCTAAAAGGGTTTATCTAACGAATTTAATATTAAACACAAAGCGCATATTTTCCTCGCATGAATATAGCGATAAGACAATTATCAGGGGAGGACAGGGGAGCTTGAAGTGTTGAAC